>NC_047679.1:102160474-102760474 GCF_011762505.2 Arvicanthis niloticus
GCTCGCACCTCCTGCAGTCTGAGGCCTGCGAGTATTGCACCTAGTAGCCCGCCCAGACACTTCTGGGGGATCCATAGAACCCTAGAGCCAGCGCTAGCACGCCCCCTCCCCCGCTCGCCCCTCCTCCAGGGTCTGAGGCCTGCGGTAATGCACCACCCAGTAGCCCCCCAGACACATTCTGGGGTCCAATAGAAGCACATAGCCAGCGCTAGCACGCCCTTTCCCCTGCTCACTGTCCCTTTTTCAGTCGAGGCCTGCGGATAAGTGCACCCAGGATTCCCCCCATACACATTCCGGGGGAATCCATAGAACCCTAAGCCGCCGAGCACGCTCCTTCTGCTGCTCGCCCCCCCTCCGTCTGCGGCCTGCAGTGTCTGAGTCCAGACCGACCTTCTACCAGGTCTGGCAGTTGTGTGGAACCCCGGTTCCACCTGAGACATACTGAAGGTCCTCCAACCCATAGCCACAGAGGATCAAACTGACCAGACTGGTCAGACAACAAATACCTTAGATATCCAAGAGGAGACACTGCAACCATAACAAGCAGACATCTACGGGACGGCTACCTTTGGAGGCACCATATCCTGATGCATCCTAGAGATTACCACTTATCAGGGCAGCTGGACAAAACCACAAGACATCTGGAATCCCTAGAAGACCAACAAAAGCGGACAACTGGAAAGACAGGCTTAATCAGAGACAGAAGTACAGGTAGCACTAGAATTAACCAGATGGCAAAAGGCAGGCGCAAGAACGTAAGCAACAGAAACCAAAGTTACATGGCATCATCAGAACCCAGTTCCCCCATCATAGCAAGCCCTGAACACCCATCACACCAGAAAAGCAGGATTCAGAATTAAAATCACTTCTCATGATGATGATAGAGGACTTTAAGAAAGACATAAATAACACTCTCAAAGAACAGATAGAAACCCTTAGAGAGGAAACACAAAAATCCCTTAAGGAATTAGCAAGAAAATGCAACCAAACAGGAGAAGGAATTAAACAAAACCATGCAGGATCTAAAAACGGAAGTAGAAACAATAAAGAAATCACAAAGGGAGAACACCTGGAGATAGAAAACTTAAAAAAACGATCAGGAGTCATAGATACAAGTATTACCAACAGAATACAAGAGATGGAAGAGAGAATCTCATGTGCAAGAGATACCATGGAAAACATAGACACAACTGTCAAAGAAAATGCAAAATACAAAAAGCTACTAACCCAAAATATACAAGAAATCCAAGACACAATGAGAAGGCCAAACCTAAGATAATAGGAATAGATGAGGGGGAAGACTCCCAACTTAAAGGACCAGTAAATATTCTCAACAAAATTATAGAGGAAAACTTCCCTAACCTAAAGAAAGAGATGTCCATAAATATACAAGAAGCCTACAGAACTCCAAATAGTTTAGACCAGAAAAGAAATACTTCCCGCCACATAATAGTCAAAACATCAAATGTACAAAACAAAGAAAAAATACTAAAAGCAGTAAGGGAAAAGGCAAAGTAACATATAAGGCAGACCTATAAGAATTACACCAGACTTCTCACCAGAGACCATAAAAGCCAGAAGATCCTGGACCGATATCATACAGACCCTAAAAGACATAAATGTCAGCCCAGACTACTATACCCAGCAAAACTGTCAATCATTATTGATGGAGAAAACAAAATATTCATGACAAATCCAAATTTACACAGTATCATCAACACAAACCCAGCACTTCAAAGGATAATTGGGTGGAAAACTCCATCACAAGGAGGGAAACTACAACCTGGAAAAAAGCAGGAAAGTAATCTTCCAAAAACCGTAAAAGAAGGTAGCTACACAAACATATCTCCACTGCCAATAACAAAAATAACAGGAAACAACACTCATTTTTCCTTAATATCTCTTAATATCAATGGACTCAATTCTCCAGTAAAAAGACATAGACTATCAGACTGGATACGTAAACAGGACCCAACATTTTGCTGCATTCAGGAAACGCACCTCTGTGGAAAGGACAGACACTACCTCAGAGTAAAAGGTTGGAAAACAATCTACCAAGCAAATGGTCCCAAGAAACAAGCTGGAGTAGCGATTCTAATATCAAATAAAATCAGTTTTCAACCAGAAGTAATCAAAAAAGATAAAGAAGGACACTTCATATTCATGAAAGGAAAAATGTACCAAGAGGAACTTGCAATTCTCAACATCTATGCCCCAAATGTAAGGGCACCCACATACATAAAAGACACTTTACTAAAACTTAAAGCATACATTGCACCCTACACAATAATAGTGGGAGATTTCAACACCCCACTCTCAGCTATGGACAGGATCATGGAAACAGAAACTAAATCGAGACACAATGAAACTAACAGAAGTTATGAACCAATTGGACTTAACTGACATCTATAGAACATTTCACTCCTAAAACAAAAGAATACACCTTCTTCTCAGCACCTCATGGTACCTTCTCGAAAATAGACCATATAATTGGTCACAAAACAGGCCTCAACAGATACAAAAAGATTGAAATAATCCCCAGCACCTTATCAGACCACCATGGATTAAGACTTGTCTTTGACATGGACAAAAACATCAGAAAACCGACATACACTTGGCAACTGAACAATGCTCTACTCAATGACTAACTTGGTCAAGGAAGAAATTAAGAAAGAAATTAAAGACTTTTTAGATTTAAATGAAAATGAGGACACATCATATCAAAACATGTGGGACTCATTGAAAGCAGTACTAAGAGGAAAAATCATAGCTCTAAAGTGCTCACAAAAAGAAAGTGGAAAGAGCATACATCAACAACTTGACAGCAAACCTGAAAGCATTAGAACAAAAAGAAGCTAGTATACCCAAGAGGAGTAGACGGCAGGAAATAGTCAAACTCAGGGCTGAAATCAACCAAGTCGAAACAAAAAGAACTATACAAAATATCAACAAAACCAGGAGCTGGTTCTTTGAGAAAATCAACAAGATAGACAAACCCTTAGCCAGACTAACCAAAGGGCGCAGAGACAGCATTCAAATTAATAAAATCAGAACTGAAAAGGGAGACATAACAACAGAAACAGAGGAAATTAAAAAAATTATCAGATCCTACTACAAAGGCCTATACTCAACAAAATTGGAAAATCTGGAGGAAATGGACAATTTTCTAGATAGATACCAGGTACCAAAGTTAAACGAGGAGCAGATAAACCACCTAAACAGTCCCATAACGCCTAAAGAAATAGACACAGTCATTAAAAATCTTCCCACCAAAAAATGTCCGGGGCCAGATGGTTTCAGTGCAGAATTCTTTCAGACCTTCAAGGAAGACCTAATACCAATCCTCTTCAAGTTATTCCATCGAATAGAAACAGAAGGAACACTACCCAATTCATTCTATGAAGCTACCATTACACTCATACCTAAACCACAGAAAGACCCAACAAAGAAAGAGAACTACAGACCAATCTCTCTTATGAATATTGATGCAAAAATACTCAATAAAATTCTCGCAAACCGAATCCAACAACACATCAAAACAATTATCCATCAAGATCAGTAGGCTTTATCCCAGGAATGCAGGGATGGTTCAATATTCGGAAATCCATCAATGTAATCCACTACATAAATAAACTCAGAGAGAAAAACCACATGGTCATATCACTAGATGCTGAGAAAGCATTTGACAAAATTCAACATCCCTTCATGTTAAAAGTCTTGGAAAGATCAGGAATACAAGGCCCATATCTAAACATAGTAAAAGCAATATACAGCAAGCCAGTAGCCAACATCAAACTAAATGGAGAGAAACTTGAAGCAATCCACTAAGATCAGGGACTAGGCAAGGCTGCCCACTCTCACCTTACCTATTCAATATAGTACTGGAAGTCTTAGCTAGAGCAATTAGACAACAAAAGGAAGTCAAAGGGATACAAATAGGAAAGGAAGAAGTCAAAATTTCACTATTTGCAGGATGACATGATAGTATACTTAAGTGAACCTAAAACTTCCACCAGAGAACTCCTAAACCTGATAAACAACTTTAGCAATGTGGCTGGATATAAAATCAACTCAAACAAATCAGTAGCCTTCCTCTACTCAAAGGATAAACAGGCAGAGAAAGAAATCAGGGAAATGACACCCTTCACAATAGCCACGAATAAAATAAATTATCTTGGAGTGAATCTAACAAGCAAGTGAAAGATCTGTATGACAAGAACTTCAAGTCTCTCAAGAAAGAAATTGAAGAACATCTCAGAAGATGGAAAGATCTCCCATGCTCCTGGATTGGCAAGATTAATTTAGTAAAATGGCTATCCTGCCAAAAGCAATCTACAGATTCAATGCAATACCCATCAAAATTCCAAATCAATTCTTCATAGAGATAGAAAGAGCAATTTACAAATTCATTTGGAATAACAAAAAACCTAGGATAGCGAGAACTATTCTCAACAATAAAAGAACCTCTGGGGGAATCACCATTCCGGACCTCAAACTGTACTACAGAGCAGTAGTGATAAAAACTGCTTGGTATTGGTACAGAGACAGAAAGGACGATCAATGGAACAGAATTGAAGACCCAGAAATGAACCCGCATACCTATGGTCACTTGATATTTGACAAGGGAGCTAAATTCATCCAGTGGAAAAAGGACAGCATTTTCAACAAGTGGTGCTGGCTCAACTGGAGGTCAACATGTAGAAGAATGCAAATTAATCCATTCTTATCCCCTTGCACAAAGCTCAACTCCAAGTGGATAAAGGACCTTCACATAAAGCCAGGTACACTGAAAATATTAGAAGAGAAGTTGGGGAAGACCCTCGAATACCTAGGCACAGGGGAAAAGTTCCTGAACAGAACACCAATGGCTTATGCTCTAAGATCAAGAATCGACAAATGGGACCTCATCAAATTGCAAAGCTTCTGTAAGGCAAAGGACACTGTCAACAAGACAAAACGGCAACCAACAGATTGGGAAAAAGATCATTACCAATCCTACATCTGATAGGGGGCTAATATCTAATATTTACAAAGAACTCAAGAAATTAGACGCCAAACAACAAAATAACCCCATTAAAAAATGGGGTACAGAGCTAAACAAAGAATTCTCAACTGAGGAAACTCGAATGGCCGAGAAGCACCTTAAGAAATGCTCAACATCCTTAGTCATCAGGGAAATGCAAATCAAAACAACACTGAGATACCACCTCACACCAGTCAGAATGGCTAAGATCAAAAACTCAGGTGATAGTAGATGCTGGCGAGGATGTGAAGAAAGAGGAACACTCCTGCATTGTTGGTGGGGTTGCAAGCTGGTACAACCACTTTGGAAGTCAGTCTGGCGGTTCCTCAGAAAATTGGACATAGCACTACCTGAGGACCCAGCTATACCACTTCTGGGTATATACCCAGAAAATGCCTCAACAAATAACAAAGACATATGCTCCACTATGTTCATAGCAGCCCTATTTATAATAGCCAGAAGCTGGAAAGAACCCAGATGCCCTTCAACAGAGGAATGGATACAAAAAATGTGGTACATTTACACAATGGAATATTACTCAGCTATTAAAAATAATGAATTCGAGAAATTCTTAGGTAAATGGATGGATCTAGAAAATATCATCCTGAGTGAGGTAACCCAATCACAAAAGAACACACATGGTATTACTCACTGATAAGCGGAGATTAGCCCAAAAGTTTGAAACAACAAAGATTCAACTACCAGAAGACACGAAGCTCATGAAGAAGAAAGAACAAGTGAGGATGCCTAGGTCTTTCTTAGAAGGAGTAACTAAATAACCAAGGGAGCAAATATGGAGACACAGTGTGGGTCATAATCATAAGGGGGGGTTGTAGGGAGACCATTGTGTCTGGGTATTCATTCCATAGGCAGTCACCAAAAATAGACGCTGATAGGGATGTCAGGATGGGAAAGCTGACAGCAGCCTGATAAGGCTGTCTCCTTAGAGGTCTCTCAGAGTCGGACATACCCAGAGACAGATACCCACAGCTATCCATTAATCTGATCAAAGTTCCCAATGGAGGAGTTAGAGAGTAAATTGAGGGAACCGTGAACCATACGGGCTGGTGGCCCTGTGAGGAGAGCAAGAATACCAACCAGCCAGAGCTCCCCAGGGTCTAAACCACCAGCCCAGGTGCACATAGGGAGAGACACATGACTCCAGCTGTATATGTAGGGGAGGATGGCCCTGTTGGGCATAGGTGGGAGACAAGATCATTGGTACCCTGAAGGCCTGAGCACTGAGGGGGGGGAATCTGAGGGTGGGGAGGGAGGCTGGGGGTAGGTGGGTAACACCTCATAGAGGCAGGAGGAGGGGGGATGGGATAAGGGGTTCCTGGGTGGTGGGGGGAAATATGGGTAAGGGGATAAAATTTGAAATGTAAATATTATATCCAATAAAAGAGGGGAAAAATAGAAAAGCGGTTAGAACCAACATTCTTAATAAAATGTCAGCCCTCTTTAAAAAAAAAAAACTATCTTGATACTAAAATTTGTTTTGAGAATTGTATATTGCAGAATGATCAGCCTTTGGTGTATCTACTCAACAAGCAAGCTGGGGCAGACCATGCTCAAACCTCTGAGGTCCGTGAATTCCATCTGGAGGCAGCGAAGACACAGCATCAGAGGATTGTCAACTTGCTCTCCCCCCCCCCCCCACTCCTCTTCTAATATCTCAACGCCCATAATCAGCTTGAAGAAGCTAATGATGAGTCAGCGCCCCTATTCCCTGGGCATGGGGGACTAAGGTGGTAAATGTTGGGCTGTCTCCCTAGGGAAAAGTAGTGGTTTTGTCGGAATAGAGAGGATTAGCTAGGGTTTATTGCATAGCCATAACCTATTAGTAGAAATCTGTATAATTAATATCAAGATGAAGATATAAATTCTTAAATGGCACCAATTTACTTTGTTTACAAATTTTAAGGTTTTCATTGGCATGAGCTTCTTAGTGATATAAGAGTGAGATGAATATTGTTACTCTCATAGGCATTGTACCAGTATAACACACTTAGGAATACAAAGCTTAGACCCAGTCCTTCTTTAACTTTTTTAACTGATTTGAGATGGTCAGCCTGTGAGTTAAGGGACTATAGCAAATTCATGACTTGGAGTTTATTATAAGGGTGTTCTCTATGTTTTATTTAGAAATAGCTGAGTGGAGTTAACAGGCAACAGTCCAGATTACCTTACATGGATAGCTGGTTTTCAAACATCAGAAATCCTTAGAATTGACATGACAAACATTTCAGTATTAATGTTCATTTTCATTAGAGACCTGTCTGCTCCGGACAGCTTCCTATGTTAAATTCTAAGAAGAAATTGAGCATCCTTGGAGTTACTCCAGTTGTGGTGAGACAGCCACTAGGCAAGAATTGCCACTTTCCTTCTACAGACAAATTACTGTCCAGAAAAGGACACACTTGCAGAATAGTCGACTGATTATATCTGCCTAGACAGAGTAATCAGCCCTTAATAATTCTGCAGCACTAAGGTCTGTCAGATGATCCTGGGCCAGAAGGCAGAAGAACAGATGCTCCAACGTTTTGAAGTAGAGCGAGTGTCCAGGTGTTCAGAGGTCTCTATAAATTGGCTAAGTTTTAGAAGCTATGCTTTGTGCTTCCCACAATTATAGTCAACTCAGTCATTCTGGATTTCTGATGGGGTTGAAAACTTATAGCTATTTACTTTGAGAGAAAAGATCTGAGTGTATGGTCATCAGCTGACATTCATCCTAAAGCCAAGGAAAAAGCCAGGTTCAGAACTAAGTGTTTTAGTTAGGATAGATGACAGAGGTGCTGGTTAGTCAACAAAAGGATGGACTGGGTATTAGGACTATCTTGTACCTCACTGGTACAAATAGGCATAATTATGCTCTAATTGTATTTTGAGAGAAAAGTTTCCTTTTAACAGGAAGGGTGATGTGTAGGAGGAGCTAAGGTGGGAGGAAGTACTGAGAGGAAGAAAAGGAGTAAGAAGAGGAGAAGAAGAAGGAGAGGAGAAGCTAGGTGATGAAGAGAGATAGAGGGGGAGACAGGGAAGCAGATGTTCATGTATCTCCACCAGTCAAAGATAGTTGATATATCTAGGTTGGGTAGTGGTTTAAACCTCTGATTGAACAAAACCAAACTTATAAAGCCTATGATTAACATTTCTTAAAAAAATGTATAAATGCAAAATGAAAAGGGGGCATGGGATAGGGGTTTTCTAGGGGGGAAATGGGGAAACGGGATGGTATCTGAAGTGTAAATGAAAGATCTAATAAAAAATAAAATTAAATTAAAAAAAAAAGAAACAGAAACATACTTATATTAACTGCAGTCACCATGAAGAGCAGTGGATTAGCAGAATTTATTTCTAAGTGACATTTTGTACTTGTTGATTAACATCTTATTACCAAATGCTCTTCCCAGCTTATAGTAACTATCATTTATTCACAAATTTGCTGAATTTGATGCTTGTAGTTTCTATACATGTATAAAACTGTATAAAACTGTGTAGCTTGTTTTCTGTGACCAGCTTACTTAAAATAATGATCTTCAGTTTCATCCACTTTAGTCCAAATTTGAGGATTTCAACTTGTTTTAATGGGTTGAGAGGTGATAGAGAAACCAAAGACTAGCTTCAGATCTTGAACGTCCAGTATCTATCTCCTAAAATCTGAGATTACATGTGTATGCTACCAGGATTGCCTCAAGATTTCAATCTATTTAAAAGCTGCATTCCATTGTCTAGATGATCCATATTTTCTTTATCCATTCACCCACTGATAGAAACTGAAGTTGTTTCCATTTCTTGGTTATTGTAAATAGGTATTCCATATGTGAGAGCATGCAGGTATCTTTTCAAAATAAGCTCCTAATCAAGAATACAAACAGAAATAAAATGAGGAAGGTGATGCAAGATATGAGAGAAATTCAACAAAAAGGTAGAAAGCTGAAGAAAAACCAATCTGAAGTGGTGGAAATTAAAAGCATACATCAAATAAAAAGTTCATACCAAAGGAAAAAAAGTGTATAAGCTTAGAGACAAGGTAAAGAAGCTGAAACAAACAAAAAGACAAAGATAAGATAATAAGATTATAATACAGATTTCCCAGTACTAAGTGGAAAAGTAGACACAAGCTCCCATTCCTAACCCAGAAGCTATCTCTAATTGATAACCTCTTATAAAGGAAAAAAATAAATTTTCTCAAAATGATCCTCACTGGTTATACAAACCTTGCTTAAGGGTACACTCCATGCCCAGTAATAGGTAACTAACACAAAATGAACTCAATTGTGGTTTTGTAGGTTTTTTTTTCTCTCATAGTGCTTTGTTTGGACAATTTTTTTTTACCTCACTTGTCTTTTGCTTACCTATTATGGCTTCTAGTTTTATGCTTTATGAGTTATGCACATATGCACATGTCATATGTGGGCATCTCTATGTATATATGGATTTCTCATGCTTTTTCATTTGTGTTCTTTTCTTTTGCTTTTTGCTTCTCTCTTTGCTTTCTTTTGTTTGCGTTTGGTTTTATTGGCCTATTTATTTTCTAAGAAATGAGAGAGAGAGATGTCCAGTTAGATGACTGGGGAGATGGGATATCTAAGGGACAGGGGAGGGAAATGTGATCAGAATATACTGTACAAAAATATTTTCAATTAAAAATGTTACCCACATGGCTTTTTTAAAACATGCTTGATATTAGCTATCCCTCCCCTAATACCTCTACTTCTCTACCCTCCAAATTGAATTTTACACCCTTATTTTTCCATTTCTTCTTTTATAACACCTCTGTTCTACTATCCCTCCTCCTTAAGAAATTTCTTCACTCCTAATAGACCCTGGCTTCTGCAGATCCTCCAAGTTAAACATACAAATATAAAGATGTAACACATATAAATATGTAATTCATATTGAACAGAATATGTAGCTTTTGTCCTTCCATGTCTGGGGTACTTAGGGCAGCATACTTGATTTTTCAAGTTCCATTCATTTACTTGATAATTTCATAATTTCATTTTTTATTTACAGCTGAATAAAATTTCATTTTGTACAGGGGCCACATTTTCATTATGCATTCATGAGTTGATGGACATCTCAGTACTATTTCTGTATCCTAGCCCTTGCAAAAACAACAGCAATGAACATGGATGAGTTCTTTACATACATACCCAGGTGTGGTACAGCTATTTCATAAGGTAGATATATTATCTAGATTTTTAAAGAACCACAACACTTATTTCCATTGTTGCTGCCCCAGTTTGTATTCCCATGTATGGTGAAATAAGAATTCATCATGCTCACATCCTTGCCAGCCATTTGTTGTCATGTGGGCTTATATCTGGGATTTAAATTCTATTCTATTGATAGATGTATGTTCTTTTTGTGCCAATACTATGTTTTTACTACTTGAAATCAGATATGGTGGTTCCTTCAGAAGTTTTTGCCCCATTAGTTTATTTATTTATTTACTTTTCATCCCGATCACAGGCCCCCTCTTCTCCCAGTTCCCCCTTCACTTAATTCCTCCCTTTTTCTCCTTTCCCTTGTCCTCTGATAAGAGGGAAGGCCGATTCCCCAGGGTACCAGCCTACCCTGTCATACATATCAAGCTACTGCAAGACTAGGCACATCCTCTCCCACTGAGACCAGACAAGACAGCCCAGTTAGGGGAACAAGATCCACAGTCAGGCAACAGAATCAGGAACAGCCCCCACTCCCGTTGTAAGGGGACTCACATGAAGATCAAGTTGCACATCTGCTACATATATGCAAGGGGCCTGGGTTGGGCCAATGTATGTCCTTTGGTTGGTTAGTTGACTCTGTTGGTCTTCCTGTAGAGTTCCTAGGGGCTACAATCCTTCCTATTCTTTCATAAGAAACCCCAAGCTCCATCCACTGCTTGGCTGTGGGTAACAAATCAGAGGCTTTATGACTCTCTCTCATTTCAATAATTTGTTTTAACAGGTTTTTAAAGCAGGTCAAAGAATTCAGAAGAACATTTTTAATATTTTTAATTCATGAAAAAAGGTGTCATAGGGGACAGAAATGAATAGTCAACTTAAGAGATGCATAGGACTAGTTCCAGTACAGTCTCAAGTTAAAACTCTTATGTGCCTGTGGAGAAATGTGTATAACAATATTCAGAATTGAACAAACTAGAAGCTCTCTGAATCTTATTGCTAAAAATATTGTTAAGATTCTACTATATAAGCATGATTGATTAAATTATTTGTTGTGGGCAATTAATTCAGTCTTCTTCACTCTCCCTTCTGTACAGAACACAGACTGGAGCTGAAAGTTCTACCCCTCTTGTGGTTACTTCCTCTGTCAAACTTGGCGGTTTTCAATGTTATCCAATGGAACAGCTCTGAGTTGTCCCATTATTGTGCAAGTAATTACTTACATCATTCTGAATATTCTAAAAGGCTTTAAAGATCTCTTATCAGAGGTTAAAGATGATGACCACATATGATAAATGATCATAAAAACCTTTATGATTTATGTCAAGAACCCAGGGAAGAATATGTATTTTGTATAATACATATTATACAAAAATGAGAAAGAATTCATATTATATAAAGTAATTTGTAGAGTTAATGTACTCCCAAACAAAAGTAAGAAGGTACTTTTTTATGGAAATTGACAAATACACATGGGGGCAAATATGAAGACAAAGTGTGAGACAGAAACTGAAGGAGAGGCCACCTGGAGACTGCTCTACCTGGGTATCGATCCCATGTGCAGTCACCAAAGGCAGAGGCTGATGTGAATGCCAGGAAGTGCATGCTGACAGGAGCCTGATATAGCTGTCTCCTTAGAGGTCTGTCAGAGCCTGACATATACAGAGGCAGATGCTCACAGCTAATCATTGAACTGATCATGGGGTTCCCAATAGAGGAGTTAAAGAGAAGCCTGAAGGAGCTAAAAGTGTTTGCTGCCCCATGGGGAAAGCAACAATACCAACCAACCAGAGCTCCCAGGGTCTAGTCACCAGCCTGGAAACACATAAGGAGGAAGCCATGGCTCTACCTGTATATGTAGAGGAGGGTGGCCTTGTTGGTCATAGGTGGGAGAGGAAGTCCTTGGTTCCATGAAGGCTGTATGCCCCAGTGTGGGGGAATTCAAGGGTGGGGAAGTGGGAGAGGGTGGGTAGGTGGGGGCATATCCTCATAAAAGCAGAAGGAGGGGGGATGGGATGGGGGTTTCTGAGTGGGCAGGAAATGGGGAAAGGGGTAATATCTGAAAAGTCAATAAAATATTCAATAAAAAGAAGCAGAAAGAAAGAAAGAAAGAAAGAAAGAAAGAAAGAAAGAAAGAAAGAAAGAAAGAAAAGAAGAAAGGAAGGAAGGTTCTAAAATTCCTATGGAATCTTTAAAAAAATATTTTAAACCATCTTGGTGAAAAATAAATGTAGAAGATTTGTTTGTTGTTATTGTAAAACTTTCTTAGCTGCAATAAGCAAAGAAGAATGAAAGAATATGGTACAAAACAGCACTAACATGATAATTACATAAAGATAATATATTTAGATGCTTAGAGAAAAGTAGAGAACCCAGAAGTCAACCATCACATAAGTGATTTTTAACAGGGGTTCTAAGAAAGCATTCAATGTAGAATAGTTTATTTAAACACATTATCTATGAATATATGTAACAATAATAATCAAAGAAAAAGATACCCACGAATTTTGAGTGGGAGTAATGTTGGGGTACATAGGGACTATTGGAGGGAGAAGACAAGGGAGAGGTTAAAGAGAGAGAACAAAAAATGGGGAAAGTTATAATTATATTTGCATTAAGAATTTTTAAATTATTAAGGAAAAAGTGCTGGAAAACCTGAACATACACACACAAGAAATAATCATATTTTTTCTACTTTTATATTTCAAAGTGGATTTAAGATTGAAATGCAACAGTTAAGTGCTTAGAAAGCAGCTCAAACCCTATTAGCTTGGTGTTTTTACAGAACTGGTGACACTGGGAGTGGGTGTATCTAGGACTCTTTTGCCTGCTGTTGGGACACTTTTCTTCCGTATCCAGCTCCAATTTGAGAGTTTGCCTTGTCTTATTATATCTTGTTTTATCATTTTTCATTGCTATCACTTAGAAGCCTGTCTTTATCTTAAAGGAGGTAAGGAGAGTAGATATGTGGGACAAGGGAAGATGCAGGGAAGCTGGGAGATATAGGAGGAGGGAAAAATAGTCAGATGGAAGAGTCTATTTTCAATTTAGAAAATTAGATGGGAATACAGAAGAAGGAAAAGTTACCAACTTGTTCTTACAAAGTTTCATAATCCAAACACAAAACATTATATATATATATATTATAGTATATATAATGTAATTATATAATATATATACTTTATATATAATATGTATTATATATGCTATATATATATATATAAAGTAAATTTTTTCTTCAGACAAATATAATACTTCTATGGTCATGTGAGAAGTAAATTAAAACCAGAAGATATTCAGCTTTCCTAGTGTATCTTAGAAGTTATTATGACAACATTCAGGTTCTAGGGTTACCTCTCTATAGTTTCGATCTCCATGGCAACATGACTGTAAGTTCTAGCCATCAGAGTAGGTCCCAAAGTGATCAATTTTATCTACTTTATCTTTCTTAGGGAGAATATTTGGGTGAATATTAAGCTTGAAACATATGTGTCCTTTCTCTATAAGACTGAAGGCTAGCCTCTCTTGGATTTTTTTATCGCTATTTATGGCAGGAAAATAAATATGATAATACAAGCTCCTTTTTGTGGTCTGACTAACAAGGCATGGCAATATTTGATGTTTAAATCTGTAAAATGATACTTTGATGAGTTTTGGTCCAAACATATTCATCAACCCTTGGTGAAACTATAAATAATTATTAAAGAATGACAAATAACATTTATTTTATTATGTGTTTATGAGCCTCAGAATTTCTGAGAACTTTATATGAATGTATTCTTACCTAAACTTTACCGTTGACATATAAGAAAAATTATTAAGGCTGAAGAACTATCTACTTGTCCATAATGACATGGCCAGTAAGTGTATGAAGTCAAAATCTCAAGCCTTGCACTTTCATTCTGTCCCCCATGCTCTTGGCCACTGTACCATGTATTGGCCAAGAAACATGTATTGAGATTAAAATGCATGCAAGTCCTGATTTCACCTCAGAGATCTGAAGCAGCTGTGCTGGCAGAGCCATCACCGTGCTTCTGGCTAGAGATCTAGTCCACCTTTCCTTGGAAGAGGAAAAGAAAAAAATATAAGAAGAAACAGCTGGTTCAGAGTCCAAGTTCTTATTTCATGGATGTGGAATGCCCAAGTTACTACAAGATTACTACAGTTTTCAGCCATATTCAGACAGTGGTTCTTTGTGTGTGTTGCTCAACAGATTTGTGCCAGTTCACAGGAGGAAAAAGCCAGGCTCACAGAGGGCTGTTCATTTAGAAGAAAGCAACATTAATGCTCTATACAGCCTCCTGAATCTGTCTTTTCTCACAGAATGCCTTATCAAGCTTACTCACTCCCAAGATGATGTAATTACATTTAATTTTATAAAGTATACAACAAAGACCTCCTATTTGGGGGTCAGGTTTTTATTTATTTATATTTTTTAAGTTTTAATTATGAACCAAAAAATTGCATGCAACTCACTCCACAGTTTGTCCATTGGATATAAGAGTATTAGTATCCTTGGACCCAGCGTTGCAAAAGCTGTAAATACAGCTATTTAGGAGACTAGTGCTGAAAGATTACAAGTTCAAGACTAGCCTAGATCTTGCATAGAATGAGATTAAGGCTAGCCTAAATAACTTAGCATAAGCCTGTCTTAAACATATTTTAAAGGGGATGGAAATTATAACTCAGTGATAAGGCATTTTCTTACACTGGGTTAGGCCCAAGTTCCATCCCCAACCAAAAGGGAAAAATGATATCCCCCAGGATATCAATATATGTGTATAAACCATTTTATTTTTTATTGATCATTCCATTCGTTTACATCTCATAGGATATCCCACTTCCTGGTTACCCCTCCACCAACCCTCCATCCCACATCCCCCCTCCCCGGTCCCCTTTGCCTGTATGAGGGTGCTCCCCCATCCACCTACATTCTCTCTCCCCACCACTTCAGCATCCCCCTATGCTGGGCATAAACCATTTTATTATACCATGTATAATAGTTTGAAAAACTCATGGAGGCAATGTGAATGTTCATTACTAAAGAAATTGTTAAATAAATGATTTACACTTGTATTTAACACTGAATGGGACTTGGCTACTAGCTGAGATTATTCCGTATGTGTTGAATTGAGGTTTTGAGTGACATATTAAAGATGAAAAACAAATTAGAGAATTCTATAAAGTGTGGTTCATAAATGACTCACATTTTATATATATATATGTGTATATATGCAACATATATGTATATGTACTATACACTATTAGATAGATACATAGATATAGATATCTAGGACTCATCATTGACACCACCCTCAGCCTAATATAATTTTTCTCTCTAATACACTTTCTTCACACTATACATAGTGAATTCTTCAACAAGTTCTATTGATTTTACAAACTGAATCCATTCCCAATATCTCTACTCATTATTTTCATTCTAGCACACTAGGCCAAATTACTAACACCTCTCATCTAAATTGCTAAAATTTTGAACTGAAATCCTTCTTGTAACAACTGTTGCCTATTTGAAAACACCCTCCATTTTCCACATGAACACAAAGAAAGCTGGCAATCTGGAAAGTTTTTCCCCTTATCATACAGAAAGCCCTTCATAATGTCATAATATCACCCAAAATTTTTTGAAATAACTTTTTTTTGAAGTAACAAAAAGTTTCTTATCTGAGAATGATGATCCACACATAATTATGAGAGTTATGATCCACACATAAAGGAATTAAACGTTGACCTAGTATTTTGTATCTTGCGCTGCTGAGTACAGAAAAAAATAACAATAAGGTGCATTTAAAGTTCTTCCTGAAAATGTATCCTTGTGTGAAGGGTGTAGGAAAATGACTCTTTCTATTGAGTTCCTCTAGCAACCATGCCCTATTTATTCATCTTCCAAGCTTGGCTACCAGTTCAAAGGTATTACAGCAGAAAGTCCTATCCTAAGTAATTAATGCTATAGCTTGAAAGTCTGTGAGTACCTGAGGCATGACAACTCTTACAGAAACCTGTATTTATCCTGTATTTCTTTTCTACCTTGGAACTCATGTTGATTTTTCTGTTTAGAATCCAGGTGCTCTGGGCACAAAGACCTTCATTGGTTCCCTAATCCTACGAGTAGGCAGGTCTCATCATTGCTTGGTGATTCCTTTTTTTTTCCCAAATGAACCAACATCTTTATTTCTTTGTGTAGGTGCCTGTGCATATATGTTTTTTCCCAATCTGCTTTTATACCATTTTAATTACTGTCACTTGATTCCTTATGGTGATGCTTGGAACTTCATGCAAAATGTTAGCTGAGAACTGTGATAAGTTTCTCTATAAGTTTCCTTTTCCAAAAAATGGTTTTATGCCGCAACTCAGCTACAGTGTTTCCTGGATATGATATACTCATAAGGGCTCTTGAAAAAATGACAAATTTCTTGAAAAGGGGGCAGGATGCATATTATCAACATGATTTCTTAGTTGATGGGAGACTGGATCTAGCTCGAAAGAACAGGTTCATCCAACTTTTCAATATAAACAATATTATTTTGCATTCATGCCAGCTTTTACTTCAGTGTTTTCATGCTGTCATTTTTGTTTGCGCCTGCTATATATCTGATCTTACACATCTTAGAATAGGTAGTAAGTGAATTAAAAATCTTTCAAGGCCAAAAGTAGGAGCAATTGGCACAGCAGTTTTGTATAGTATATGTTGTCAGTTTTATATTTAAGCACGTTATAGCTTGATAAAGTTAAGGTTTAATGTTAAGCAACATATATAGGGATTTATGGCCAGTTATGCTTCTTATTCTATGCCCAGTGTCAGTTTCATTAAACCATCGTTTTTCAAACTGTTTCTTATGAAAAGCTTGCTCCTAGATGTATTTGTACAGAAGTCATAGGGTTATGCAAAATCTTTAATGCAAGACATTCCAAATACCTCATCTTTACATTCATCTATTTTGCATATTAATATTTTATGTAAAGTTTTACTTAAACCAGCATTCCACAACTAATTATTTTTCTTTAAAACAATCAGTAAAATAGATATGAAAGAGGGAGGTGGACTTGTAGGGAAAAGAAAAGAGACCAACAGGATAACAGTCAGACAAAAAAATGGCTAAAGGATGAATATGGTCAAAGTACATGATACATATATAAGAAAACATCATAATGAAACCTACTTTTTATAAAATAAAATTTCATATAATTTTTATAATTGTTTAAAATAAGCAGTGATTTGCCTATGCTAGTTTATAATGTGATTTATAAAATAATATTCAGTTTTTGAGATGGTCTCACAATGTAGTCGAGCTGACCTGGAACTCATCATGTAGACCAGGATGACTTTAACCACCCAGAGAATCACCTGCTTCTGCCCCCCACGTTCTGGGACTAAAGGTATGTTCTACCACACCCAGCTCATTTTGCAATTAGAAATGAAATAACCAGAGGGAATAGAGTTCATCAGTATTCGGATTGGTTAGAAGTAATTATGAACTACACTCAGGTGGACACACTCTCAGACCCTTTTATGGCAAGTATGCTGCATGTGCTGTCATGGAATGCCATTCACATAGAATGCGGCTGCCTTCCCTTCTGCATAAGGTTCCATGTATCCAGAAAAATGTGCATGAAAAAAGGACTTTGTGTCTAGATGGATACTTGGAACGAATTTTGCAGGATTATTTTTTAGACCATACACACTTGCTAAAAGCTATTGTAGAAGATTTCAGGACGATTATTGTTACTTCTTTAGACTCCAAACACCTACCATGTTTTGTTGCCTTAGTAACTGTTGAGCTTTTTAAGCCACGAAGGGGGAAAAAAATGTAGAAGCTAAACAGAAGTAAACTATTAATGTTGGTATATTAGCACAAAAATACAAGCACAAGCAGGCAAATCGCAAAATAAGGATATCCAAAAGGCATATCAAAATGCCCAATCTTTCCATTAAAAATAATGACAAATTCCAGTAAAATTAACATGACTACTTAGTGAGAAAATTCAGCAACTGCAAATAAAGAACAGCCAGAATTGTGATTCAGAGAAGTGAGCATTCTCAACCATTGCTTATAGGAACACAAATGATAATGAAATTAAACAATATGTAGCAAGAGTTCTTACCAGCCTGTCCTTTGACTCCACAACACTGTATTCAGAAATGTGATCCATACTGAGTCACAAGTGAGAACAGGGTTGTATGTTAAAAGAATTGCATTTCAACACTGCTACAGCAAAATACTGCAATGAAACTTCAAAAATAAAAGACTGATTAAACAAAATATTTCAGGATGGTGTCTGTGGTTCAATAGCAGAATATTTACCTAGTATACAGTCCTGGGTTCAATCCATAGCACACTAAAAATTTTAATAAATCAGCCAATCATAAATTATAAATTATTTTATAATTATCTTATATGGGGTACAAAGTCAGAGAATAGAACTTTAAACACACATTTTAAATATATGTTGAGGGCTGCAGAAATGTTAATACATAGCACATCATGAATATACATATGTATAAACAGACAATTAAAAAGCAAACTGTACAACAGTCTGTAAAGTATGACATTTTGATATAGCATGACTATGCTTTTTATAAACATTAAGACTTCATTAGTTAAGAGTACTTGCTGTGCAAGTATGAGAACCTGAGTTTGATCTCCATCACCTACATAAAAAGTCAGGTGTGGCCGGCCACATATGCATCTATAACCCTAGCTACATGGAGCAGAGACGGGTTGATTGCCAGGGTTTGCTGACCAGCAACTCTAGCCAAAACAGTGAGCTCTAGGTTCAAAAAGGACCCTGGCTAAGGCAATAACACAGAAAATGGTAGAGCATGACACCAAGCATAATCCTCTGGTCTTGCCACACAGGGTATGAGAATGCATCAACACACATAGGTTTACATGCCATATGTATCACACATCTATAATACATACTGGATGTGCATATGTATAAACAGAGAACTAAAAAGCAAACTGTACAACAGTTTGTAAAGTATGACATTTAAAAATAGCATAAGTGTGCTTCTCATAAACATTAAACCTTCATAAATAGTCCTGCCTTAGAAGCCTGTTTTGTTTGCTAAGGAGAGACAGAAAGGGGGTGGATCCAGAGGGGAGGGGAGGTGTGGAGAAACTGGAAGGACTAGGGAAAAAGAAACAGTAATCAGAATATACTGTATAAAAGAAATCTATTTTCAATAGAAGAAAAATGGATAAATTAATTAAGTCTCAAAAAATAAAAAGTAGAAAATAGATATCTTAATAAAAGTGATCTTTTGTGCATATTTTACTTGGATCCATATGTCATCATAAAATCCAAAATTTATCATTTCTTTTTGTCTCTAACATTTTACTCGATGAAAATATGAGATCTAGAAGTTCTGGAATAGATAGGTAGGTAGGTAGGTAGATAGATAGATAGATAGATAGATAGATAGATAGATAGATAGATAGTCCTGTGTTAACCAAACATGTGTTTACAAGATCCTGTGTCACCCTGGACCCATAATTCTCTATGATGACTAGTCTCTCTGGCCATAGATGACCAAGTATGAGAACTTTTATTGTATGGAGCCAATGCTATGCATATGCATGTGTCTGTATAAAAAAGTAAAAAAACAGAAAGAGGGGGAAGAAATAGGTGAGAAGGAAGAAAAAACTGACTTGTTAAATATAGAATTATATCAAAAGGAATTAATGGTCCTTTTCATTTGTACTGTTATACATATTCTCAAATGCTAAACAATGAATGGGTTCTATTTGTAACCAATAGAGTTTATAGAGCAGTATTTAGGTTTATAATAAAACTAAGCTGTAACACAGTGTATCCGTAGACTGCCCATCCCCCACCATACACACAGCCTCCCCCATTATCAGCGTCTTGTACCAGAATAGTTTCACCGCCCTAAAATTCCTCTGTTCTTGGATTATTCATTCCCCCTACACAACACCCACTAGAAACCCCTGATCTTAGTACTATTTCAGTGGCTTTTCCTTTTCCAGAATGTCATGTGGCATAAGGCAATATGCTTTTCATATTGGCCTCTTTCACTTAGTAATGTGGCTTGACATTTCCTTTATATTTTCATTGCTTGGTAGTTTATTCTGAAAAAAAAATAATTTCGTGGTTTAAATGGACATGGCTTATCTAGCTATTCACTTGCTGAAAGACATATTGCTTAATATCAGTTTTTGAAAACTATAAATAAGGGTGTTACAAACAGTCCTCCATTGTATTAGGAACGTCTGTTCTTTCAGTGAGATCATACTATGCTGCATATAGCTCTATAAGCAGTACCAGTTCTCTGACAGGATTGCAGTCTTTTCTCACAGGCTTTGACAGCTTTTGATGGGGAATGGTGCCCTCAAAAAATGAAAATGTATTCCTTCCTCTTCTGTCATCTCGAAGATATTGTTAAGAATTGATATTATTTCTGCTTTAAATGTTTAGAAAATTACCAGTGAACTTATCTAAGCCAAGGCAGGTTGAGTTTTCATTATATATCAAGCACCCATATTGAGGCATGAAGGTAACTGTTCAATTTCGTCTATATTATCAGATTGACAGACTTTGAGTTATCAATAGTATTTTTTTTACAAAAAATATTGTTTATTTGTAAAATTATTTATGTGAGTACAGTGTCTCTGTCTTCAGACACATACCAGAAGAGGGCATCAGATCCCATTACAGATGGTTGTGAGCCACCATGTGGTTGCTGAGAATTGAACTCAGGACCTCTGGAAGAGCAGTCAGTGCTCTTAACCACTCTCTTACCCCATCTCGCCAGCATCCAATAGTATTGTCTTATTATCTTTTTGTGTTTATGTTTCACACTAATACTATCTTTTATTTCTGATACTAGCTATATTCTCCTTTTGTTAATTAATCTGGCTAGAATCATATCTATTTTGTTAATATTCTGAAAATCAGCTTTTGGGTCCACTTTTTCTTGCCATTCGTTTCCTACTTTTAATTTCAATAATTTCTACTCAAATATTTAATGTATCTTTTCTTCTGTTTACATTGCAATCAATCATGGTATTCTGTTTTTGATTGCATACAATGTTTAGTCTTAAATCTTTCATTTTTTTCTAGAAACATTAACTCCATGCTATGACTGTCCCTCTACATACTTTCACTGTGTAACATAAATGATTTTACCTTTATAAAATTAATATTTGAATTTTAATGTCATATACTGACTTAATAATTCTTCAGAGGAATAATACCTATTCAAGTGTTTGTTGGACATTGTTTAATATGTGAGTAAGTGGCTTTAGTTGCAAGTTCCATGTATTATATAGTTCTTTGCTTTGGTTTCGTCTTACCATTGGAGATTTGGAGGATACTTTAACCTATCTTTCTGTTGAACGTTTCTTTCATATACCTACATAGTGGCCAGAAAGGAGACACTGAATGACTTCTGGTTTTTTTTTTTTTTTTTTTTTTTTTTTTTTTTTTTGTCATTGTTGTTGTTTTGTTTTTTGTTTTTTTTTAATTTGGTTCATCTAGAGTATGGTCTATCTTGAAGTACCCTGTGTATTTGAGTGTATATTAGGCTGTTAGATGAAGTGTTCTGTACATAACAATTTTATGATTCACTGATAGTGATGTTAAGTACAACTATGACCTTACTAATTTCTGCCTAGAGGATCTGTCCATTTCTGATAGAAGAGTCTTGAATTCAGCAATATATTTCAAAGCTCTACTATTAAGCACTCACATTAAGCACTGTCATATCTGGCAATTATTGAGCCATATCATTATGTGAATGTTTTCATAAGAAATTTGTCTCCATCCATTTAATTTTTTAAGAAAATTTATTTCTATTTTATGAGTATGATTATTTGCTTTCATGTATGTTTGTGCATCACATGCCAAAAGAGGGAATTAGATCCCTAGGAATTGGAGTTACAGACGTTTGTGAGTCACCATGTGAAAACTTAGAATTGAACTTGAGTCCTCTGGAGAGCAAGGATCTTAACTACTGAGCCATTGCTCCAGCCACCATCCACTTACTTTTAACTATCTTTTTCAATTTTTAAAAATGTTTTACATACATTTACTTTTAACCTGTAAGTATTCATGAGTTAGAGTGGATACATAAAAAGAATGTATGGTTAAGTCTTAATTTTGGATCCACTCTGATTATCTTTCCCTTTTAACTAGTTTATTTATATCATTGACATGTGATGTGATATTGCTATAGTTGGATTAATCACATGTATCATAACTTTTATTCTTTTATTTACTGCTTTTATTATTGTTCATAATTCTATCTTCCACAGTTCTGCGTCTTGTGGATTCAATTGGGTATTTTATAACTCCATTTCCTTTCATTTTAGCATATACATTATAATTTTTATTGTTATATTTATTTACAATCCAGCAGTTGTCCCCTCCCAGTACACCCTTCCACAGTTACTCATCTCCTTCCTCCTCCTCCCTGTCACCAAGAAGATGCTCTTCCCACACCTCCCCCTCCTTGGGGCCTCACCACTCTCCCAGTGAGGCTAAACCAAGCAGTCTTCTGATATATATGTGTTAGGGGCCTCAAACCAGCTAGCATATCTTTCTCATTCTCCTCCTCCTTGCTTTGAAAGTTTTGAATTTCATGTCCTCATGTACAGATATTCTCTCCTGAGCTAGGTCTCATCCACCACAGAAAATGAGCTTACTAAAAGACACTCTTCATCTCTCCAGTATTTTTTAAAACTCTCTTATCTCTTGCTTACTCTTTCATAGAAATTTCATCTATTTGTTTATATTATCCAGCCGATCCTTATATAATTTTTACTTTCCACATAAACCCCTGAATATATTAAGCATGGTTTTCTTTTAGGTTCTTGGTCAATTTCTCCATACTTATATTGAATCTGAATACAGTGCTGCTAATTGTTCAGTTTTTTTTCAAATGCCTTCAATATGCCTCAAAGGGTTTAGCTCCTGTTGTTCAAAGATGGACATAATATACTGAGTAAAATGAGCCATAGTAAATAGGCTTTTGTAACAAAGCTGTACAGTATGTAGAGGAAGAAGCATTGTGGGGTCTTATGATTAGGTCTCAGTCGTGAAGTGTGTCTGTGTCCCTAGAGTGAACTTCACCAGTGCTTGGCAGGATTTCCCCTTTACATAGTATAGGTTAGGAAAAGACAGTTAAAATTGGGTATTCCCTTTCCTCCACACAGACTATATGCCGATAAAACTCATAAAATTGTAGAGGCACTCTATAATTAAGTCTTCCTGGAATTTTCAAAGTCTCATACTTGCCTACACTAAGCCTCTAGTAATGTGCCAATTATTGTTAGACTTTTCTACCCCAGGCACTGTTTCCCACAGAGCTTTCAGCTTCTGGGTTTCTGCTTCTACGGGTTATGGCTCTTGTCTTTCCAATTATTAGGGCAGTAATTTGCCCTGAATCTTTACCCTCCTCAGATATCTAAAAGGAGCTTTTGAACTTTTTAGGTTGTTCACTGTCCTGTTTGTTTAGTATACAACAGTATTAACATCTAAGCTTTACATACAAGCCCAAAACCAAGTTGGTCTCAATTACTGGTAAGGTATATAATACCTATTGAGAAACAAATTGTAATTGTCCTTTGAAACTTCTTTCTTAAGATCTAAATGAGGAAGATTCTAAAATGAAGGTATGGGAATTTTATACCTAACAGGTCTTGTCCATCCTCTGGAAAATCAATGCTTTCTCATCCCAGGCAGACAAAAGGCAACTCTACTCCCAAAAGAAGGCAATCATTTCTGGACTTGAACCACTTTAAAGTGAGTTCATGTTCCTGCCTGGAGCAGCTCAGGTACAAATCTGGATTATTTTACGTTTTTTGGCTTTTATCAGGTTTAACCATCAAGAGAAGCTTTTACACTGCTTATTTTCAAATTCAAGTAAATCTAAGATGATGGCATAATCCCATAGAGCATGTCACCTAGATGGTGGCAGTAGTCTTGTCAAAATATATTATAACTTTTCCAACTTTGAAGGCCCTGACAAAGACAGGACCAATTTGACACCAGTCAGGTTATGCTGAAATACTATGTATTCTATTCAAGAAAGCAATCCTGGTTGCCAAGTGCCTGATTTCACATATTTATCACATCTTTGTTGCACTAACATGTTTCCAGAAGTCCATTGTATAAAAGTGAACATACTGCCCAGGGAAGTGAATATATTAAAATTTCTGCAGAATTAAATTCCTTAGAAATTAAAATATAATCAAGAACACTTAAACTTTAATGGATATGAGGAAAAGGAAGAAAATTCCAGACATGAGGGAAACTGGATACTGGGATGCTACAGAAAGAGAAAGGATAAAGCAGTTGATGAAGGTATAGAGAAAGAATTCAAAAGATGCCAATTTATCCTTCAGCTCCCAAATGGACAGCTTACCACCTGACAGTTTGCCTCCACTGGAAACAAGAAACATGGGTGCCTCTTCCTCTGTGAAGTAGAGGCTAAAGAAAATCAACAACTGGAGATAATAATAATGAAATAAATAGACGATTAAAAAATGGACCAGTGGTACAAACAATATGAAGCTACCTGCCTTAGACTTCTAGTCTCTGATGCTATTTAGAAAAACTAATGTCCATTAACACATTTGACTAGGAAGATAAAATTTCCCATATTAGACAATCTGCCTGATATCCCATCTTAGTTACTAATAGTGCCCCTTCTAAACTCAGAAGTATCCCAGACCAGGTGATAAAGTGACATATTTATCTCTGTGAGACTAGTGGTGGTGGTGGTGGTGGTGATATGTGACTAGACTAGCCAGTGGTCTGAGCTATAATTTCCTTCAGGCCCGTGGTTAAAGTGGCTAGGGTTTCCAAACCTATTGACTGACATTCTGAGGACTAGTCCATGTGTCCTGATGTTGAAAGAATACAAATATAGTCACTATGGCCATTTTGATCCAGGGCATCCCAAAGAAGTGGATAGGATGAAAATTTCATCAAGTACAAGCTCTAGAGGTCAGGTTGAGAAGGGAGTGTACTGCAACCTTTAGTAATGACTCAAATCGCAGCCAAAGGAAGCACTGGCTCCCTCAGCCTAGTCTCAGGGTTAGATCTGATCCACCTGTACAAACAACTGCCATGCCCCACATTCCCACCCATAGAAGAAAATGATATTTACTCTAGACAGGGTCACTAAGCCACAGTCTGGATTGACATTCATCAGTGAAACTGGCATTTATCTACCCTGCAACTTGTTAGGAAGACCTTAACCCCCACAGAATGGTAAGCTCAGGACAGCAACTAGAACAACCAAAGAAGAAAAGAACTTAATAGCCTATTCACAGAGAGAATGCAATATAAAATTTGCTATACTAATATATTTTTAAAAGGATTCATTTGATTATAAACATTGAATTCCAGCCCTCATAGCACCAGGGAGGAAATTGTTCTAAAATTGATAACTCGTGTTTTTCCTTCCCAAAGTTCGTGTTCCCATTCAAATTGCACTAAATCTTTAGAGACGCTGCCTTCTGAGCCTAAAACCTATTTCCCCACCTAATTCTTGTCTCTTGGTAAATACTTGTAATGTATCTAGGAAATCAAAAGCATAATTTCTTTTTCAATATATGCAAAGACATTCATCTCCTGCAGTTGAGGGGGTAAGTTAAATGCTATAAAAACTCAGAGTCGAGTGCACGGCAGCTTTAGCGTGGCTGCTTGGCCCTCTGGCACTGCTTTTATTTCTCAGCAACAGCATTGATGGAGGTGGAGGCAAGGTTCTGGCCTCCTGGTTGCTGTCAGAAAAAGCCACTGTTATCTCATTGTACACTGAGGAGCAGGTGAAGAGAGAAAAAAAATTGAAAAGATAATGAAAACCTCCCACGAGCCTTTTTGCCTCTAAAATCTTAACCCAAAGCTCCGGACCCTACTATTCTGTCTTCTGCTGTGTGCATAGAGAACAGGTAATCAGGAAAGCTAATCAAAAATGCATTCATTACAGCAGAGCGACAGTGGGTGAGAGCGACTGAAGCTTTCATTTGGCAAGAGGTTTCAGGACTGGCACAATGTGGACTCCATAACCCTTTGGCAAACCTTTAGCACTTCCCTACTGTCCTCCTCCCTTTCCTGCTGGCCTAGCAATCTCTGTCAAGTGCAAGCCTGCTTTTCCATTCAAGGGAATCTAATTCTTGCACTTGACAATGCTTCCCTTCAATCACCACAACCCTGCTCTGTAAAAGCTGCTTTCTGTCTAATAAGGCCTCTGAGTACTTTTATAATCCTTTAAAGGTGTTTTCTCACTTGAGAAATAACATTTTTCTTTGTTTTCAAAAAAGGAAGCCATGGCTTGCCAGGGCTAAAGAAACCCAAACACTGACAGAGTTTGCAAAGGCAAATGCCTGTGCTGGCTTCTCCAATTTAGGAAAATGGTCTCCCAGAACCGTCAGAATCAAAAAATAAAATAAAAATCTCCAGGGACACAGGCTAAAATATGCAGTTGTGTTACTGTATTATGGACTAATAACAATTACACATAACATCATTGGGCATTGTTTACAGGGCAGGCATCATCCTTGATCATATTCAGTGTTCCTGATAGCCTTTTGAAGTATGTATTTATTACCTTATAATGAGCTTCCTCACCATGACAATGGACTTGGTGAGATCTGAGATCAGATCAGCCTATAGTCTTTGGGCTGTATGTATCTCAGCAGGGCTATGTAAGTGGCCTGACACAAAATCATAAATTTACTGAAAACTTTATGAGGATTCTTTTTGTAATTTTATTTTTGTAACTAGATTGTTTGTGCACTTGGTGACATCATGTCCCCATGTGAAAAAGATGGGCATGCCTAAATCCTAATTTCAAATATAGGGATCTGACCTCTGAGCAGTTCTGGCTCTTAATCCTCCCACCTTGGTTTTAATAGAAAAAGACAACTGTATTGGTACACATCTCAGCGCATCTCATCTCAAATAATAAAGGTAACTCTGCCAGGGCATTTGGTTATTATTTAGGGAATAATTATTTCACAAGGCATATAAATATCACTCTTTCGAGTGAGGGAAAATCTGCTTTAGCTAAGGTGAGGAGAGAACAATTTACAAAAACAAAACTCTTTCCAGAGTTTGTATTTGTTGCAGTACTCTTATATTACTGATTGAGGACTTGCTGAGGTCATACTGACACAGAAGCAGCTATCCGTTCTCTGCCCTTTGGGAAGACACAAATTAGTTAGAATGCTAATACACACACAAAGAGGGCCAGAGAAGGAGAATGATTTGGAGGAACGGGGAAAATATAATTCACTGATATCTCAAGCTTGATTTTTTTCTCTACCTCATAGAGCTGTCTGTCCCTGAATAAATGATGATGATGATGATGATGATGATACCACCTAACTCAAAAGGGAACTATTTAGATTTGATGTGCTAAAATATCAGAGCACTTAGCACATGGCCTACAAATTTAAAGTATTTGATAAACAATAACTAACACTATAATTATTTTTGCATATATAAGATTTGTAGCTTACATTGTACAGTCAAGACTTTACTAAAAGAATAATTGGTGATTTGGGGTGATATGATCAACATCTGATGTTACTTCAGAAGTATGCTAAGAGATGCTAGCTTGGAGTATCAGAGACTTAACAAAGTCAGAGTCTTCCTTTGAAAATAAATATCCTAAAGCCACATCGTTTTAATTCTAAAGAATTGTTCATCTACATTATAGAGGACTATGTTTTATTTTTAGTACAATACTCAGGAAATCATAAAAATGACAAAATAGCCAATTTTACTTGAAAAAAATTTGCTTTAGAGTTCCTTTAAGTGACAAGCACCTGTGCTGAATATAAAATAAAATTCAATTTACCTAATTCATTTGCCACTCAAAATTTTAATGTATGCGCATTACATAAAGCAACATTTTCCCACATTATAATGTATAGAAGCAAATTGCTGATGTCCATTTTTGCTTTGTTGGCATTTACAACCTAGCCTCTTATCATGCTGTGGCCAGCCACAGACACACTCAGCCAATTTCTATATTCTTGAGAAACAGGAAATGTTACCTTCAGACCTTCAGTTCTTTTCAACTGCCACCAGTCCCTTAATAGTAACACAAGTACCATTCCCCCACCCCCAGAACATGGTGAGATATACTACTTTTATATGAATGCTCACACGTGGACGGGAACTATGGGGGAGTTTTAATGATGAGGAGGCAAGAGGGAAAAATGTATTCTTCTTTCTCCCCATATAGTTTCAGCCCCAACTCTTCTCTGTTATGCTCTGCACTTCAAGAGACTGGCTTAATCAAAATGTGTAGCCATCTTCTCTAAGGGGTTGCCAAATTTGATCAACTAGACAGAAGGACATTTGGCCTCTTAGCTCTAGAATCAAAATCTTTTTCTCCCTTATATTCTTGCTGATTAGTTTAAATAAAATGTCATTGGTTCTTGCTCTTATTTAATTCAAAGTCCCATCTGTTGATTAGAAAGGGAAATAGTCAGGGTGGTGTCAATGATGAGTCCTAGATATCTATATCTATGTATCTATCTAATAGTGTATAGTATATATACATATATGTTGCATATATACAAATATATATGTATATATATATATATATATATATATATATATATATAACGTGAGTCATTTATGAACCACACTTTATAGAATTCTCTAATTTGTTTTTCATCTTTAATATGTCACTCAAAACCTCAATTCAACACATACGGAACAATTATTCTTTTTTTTAATAATTCCCTAAGACTTTTAGATTTTAGGGGTTTTTTTTGTCTCAATAGTAAAATGAAAAGGTCTGTTTGAAATACTGCTGTTTCCATAATCAAGAAACCTTTCTTGAAACTATCTTGTCAGTGTTTATACCAGCCTGAAAGTGTTGTGTTATAAAAAAAAAAAAAATTATGAGAAAAAGAAGTCTCTACCTTTGTGGATGTCACAATCTAAATCAAACAAAATTAGTTAAATATTTAACTAAATTGTAGAGTTAAACTGTTTCAATATCTAATTTCAAACATGTTAGAATAATTACAAAATGTTTAAGTTTAAAAATATTAATGAATTATACAAATGTACATTTTATGCATTTATTAATGACACTGTTGTGAATTTTAAAAAGATTTTGAAGTAACCTAAAGGAAAAGGCCCAGAGTTTTATTACCTTAATTTTTTACTCATAAGTCTAAAGTAGATGTCCTGTAATATATTGGGGGAGAAATGAATGGTTCAATAGACAGAGTCACTGTGGCTTTCTACTTCCATAATTTGTCTGCAATTATTGGAAACTGCCACTTGATCATGGTCATAATGCCTCAGTTTATAATCATATGAAGTGCATGGGCAGAAATACGATTTATAGGAATAAGGTTAAAGTATATTTCTTCAGTCACAAAATTTTATTTTTCAAAAGTTTGGTGGCATAATTTATGATTGAAGATTTTAATAAGCAGGCTAGAGTGATGGCTCAGCTGTTAAGAGTCCTTGCTGCTCTTCCAGAGGACCCTGGTTCAGTTCCCAGCACCCTCAGGGCAGCTCACAACTGCCTGTAACTTCAAGATCTGACAGTCTCACACAGACATACATACAAACATACCTATGTACATAACATAACATTTTAAAAATTGGAAGAATTTATTTTTAAAAAGAGTTTTTAAAAGCTTAGTTGATTTAGTGAAAAAGTGCATACCATATAAACCTGAGAGCTTGAGTTCAGCTCGCCAGCATCCAACTAAAAAGCCCAGTATGCCAGTGCACACCCATAATTCGGGCACTAATGGGAAGGGGACAGGGAGATGCCTGGGGTGTGTTGATCAGCCAATCTAGCTGAGTCAGTGAGATACAGAATTAGTGAGAGATACTGTCTCAAAAGTTATGGCAAAGAGCTGTAAAGAAGACATGTGAAATTGTTCTCTGGCATCTGGGCAGGTATACCACTCAAATAGATGTACATGAACCCATGAACATCCATGTACAAGTGCAGAGAGAGAGAGAGAGAGAGAGAGAGAGAGAGAGAGAGAGAGACAGACAGAGAGAGAGACAGAGACAGAAAGACAGAGAGGGGGAAGACAGAGAGACAGAGACAGAAAGAGAGAGGGAGGGATCTTAGAGTGTTGTCATGAAATGGTTTTTGTTTGTTTTCTATTTCATTGAGGGTTACCTGTGTAATCCAAAATAGCATAAAATTTACTCTAGTAGCCTAAGCTAGCTTTGAACTCCAATACTGCTGTGCCAGCCTCTGGAGTGCTGAAGCTACATGCAAGTAGTACCCAGAGTCAACAAACTTAAGAAAATTTAGAACTTGAGTGAGCCCATGAAATCCCTCATTTATTAATTTATTCAACACAATATTTATTGAGACACCTTTAGTTAGTAAACATTATACAAAGCATTTAAGAATAAAATTCATGTGCAAAGGAGTTTACAATAAGAAAAGCATCTTTTTTTAAAAAGAGAAAAATAAGTTCACATGCTACCTTGTTAATAATGGGAACTGTGTAATTACTTTCCATTTAACATCCTTTGTTTGATAGATGCTTTTGAGAGTCTCTTTCTTTTCATATTTGTATGAAATGCTTCTAATTTTGATTTTTTCCTTGAATCTGGGAATATAAATAATTCTTACTTCAAAAAGCTATTTGTTGTAAGGATTCAATGGGACCACACATCTAAACTACTTACCTAAATACCTATCCTTAGGAAAAAAAAAAATATATCAGCAATCATTGTCATTGTCACCAAGATTACTGTGTTCATTATTATGTTAACGTCATCATCACCAGTAGGAAGACTGTACCAGATATGTAAGTAAGTGAAATTCAGAGTTAAGGACTCTTTGCTTTCTCTTTAGATTTAGAGGGAAAAAGGGTTATTTGGTTTGGCTTGTTGTTGGTGGCAGTTTGCTTGCTTGTTTGTTTTTCTGATCTTTTTTAAAGGTATTGCCTCAGTAGAATTTTCCTAGGATAGTAAACCTGATCTAGAATAACCCCTCAGCCTATGCACAATCAAATAAGATCATGTATACCTCTATCTGCCCTCTTGCCAAGGCTAAGGGCCTACCAGTGAATTTCTTTTTTTTTCCTCTGTGCCCTGAAACTTATCTTGAAACCAAAGCTACACCCTGAGGGAGGCCAAAAGAAGCAGGAAGGAACTGTTGGTGGCCTCCCTAGGGAAAGCGTCTTCCTTTACTTTGAACCCCTGGGGGGCAGGCTTGGTGAATAATCTTGCTCTCTGGAGGCTGAAGTCAAGATCCCAGAGAACTGAGGAGGGAGGTGCTCCACACCAGGCCATTCTCATCTAGAGCAAGTACTGTCCTCATGAGCGTGATTTGTGTAGTTGCTTTGCTTTCTCTGTCATAGAATTCTTAATGATGTTTGAACAAAGGGTCCTGTGTTTTCATTTTGCTCTGCATCCCACAGATTAAATAGTCAGTCTTATCTGCAGTGAGTAGTTTCTTAAAAAAAAAGAAAGAAAGAAAGAAAAACAAGTGGGCTACACACTGAGTGGGCCTTGATCTCTTAGTTCCCTCCTTCCTGTTGCTACTCTCCCCCCTTTCTCTTTCTTTTAGACAGCATCCCACTATGTCACCCTGCCTGGTCTCAACTTTCGATTCCAACCGGACTGGTATAAAACTCATAGCAATCTTTCCTGCCTCTGCCTCCTGAGTTCTAGGATTATAGGCATAATGTATGTACCAGCAGAACAGGTGACCTCACATTCTACATTTGAGTCCTTCTAAATGTCTAAATCAGAATTCTAAGAATGACTGCGGGGGTATTTTCATATTCTCTTCTCCATGCATATTTTCTCAAAAATAAAATGAGCAGTAACACCAGTTTTTGGCTTAGCAATAGCCCTGCAGTGACCTTTTAGTGAGTTTGAATGAAGAAGGCAGTACAGGAAGCCAGAGTGGCTGGGATTCTACATGTGCTTAGGGATGTGGCAGATAGCCTATCCTGCCTAAATTCTTCACCCTCAGCCTATTTCTGGAGAGTCTCTACAAACCTTTCCATTAAGTCCATGACATGAGATCATCAATTAGGAATGGGAATGACTCAGTATGAACTAAATGATATCAATGTCCTGTTTTCCCTTCTCTTCCTTCTTTGTCCTTCTGTCTCTCATGTTTTCTATGTAAAAGTAGATGAGATGTATCCTCAGCTCACAGACAAGCATGCTAAGTCTCAAAAAGTTAAATGATTGCCAGAGGTCACATTCATAGTTGTTTTGACAGAACTATGATTATATAGTCAAGGTTTTCAGTCTTAGCACAACAAACACTCATGTCTGTAAAGATAGAACATATACATCACATCACTTGTCCACAGAAGCCTCTTGTTGTAAGCACATTGTCATTTGGAGCTGGATTGTCCTTTATTGTGTGTCACACACTCATTGTTGTCTTATGCTTCCTACAAGATTTAGTGCCGTCCATGAACTCTCTACCTTCAAAATCCCTGTAGACATCTTTCTAGGTTCCATAACCAAAAGCAGCATCACTTATCACATCAAACTGATAGTAATTACACACAAAACGTTCACAGCCCGAAGAAAATCTTTGGTGAACTTTTTAGTAAAGTACAAAACTCCACCGAAATTCATATTTTCTTATACTAAACTGAAGAGGAAAATTAAACCAGACCCCTCCCTCCTGGAAAAGAAAGGTCATAGAGCACTTAGGCATCCCTCCCCTCCAGAAGGCAGAGGCTAATTAAAATTCCTCAGACCACTGGGGTGGGGACTGATCTGCAGTGGGGAGGGGGCCCAGAGCACATGGACAATGGACCATTGGCCACACACAGACAAGGGAGGTCCTAGCTGCCTCAATTCCCTGAAGACTAATCAGTTTAAAAAGTTATTGTTCTGCCAATCACACTGTGCCTAATGGCTGCTACACCTAGTACTGTATAAATGTCCGCTGAAAAAGCTGCTCAGGGCTGCCTCTCCTTTTGGGATGAAGGATGGCCCCCAGCATGCTGGAACATTAAAAATTCCTCTTGAATTTTGCAGTGATCTCTCATCTCCTCATGTTTCACTCAGGGGGTCTCCGGTAAACTAAGGCTCTGCTTGCTAGAGTCCTACAAACACCAGATTTTCTTGAACTAGAACATTCGTGGGTTTTTTGTTTTGTTTTGTTTTTTTTTTTTTTTTTTTTTTTTTGGTTTGTGCATTTGTTTACATGCTTAGTTGTTTGTTTTGTAGGGTTTCAGATGGAGTCTTACAATGCACCACTGGAGCACATGAACCTCACTGTTTTGAGAAGGTCAAGCTCAAGGGTGTAGCAATTTTCCTGCCTCTGCCTCAAAAGTGGTTGTTTAATTTATGCATTTTCAATTAAAAAATTACTGATTTTAATTTTGTGTGTACCCCAGAACACTGAAAAGTGTTTAATATGCCTTTTTCCTTTGCTTCAAAATACTACTACTATGCTCATGAAATTGATATCACAATGATTCAAAAGGATATGCCCACAGCACACAGATTATAACAGATTAAAATTTCATAAAATCAGCAATTGCTATTCCTCCTTAAGAATTAGCCACAGGCTAAATTTCAACTGTCTCTAGTTATCTTTTTCATTCCTCTAAAGAGTCTGAATTCTCTTTCAAACAAGAAACTCAAAACTTCCTATACCTAAAAAAATGTTTAAAATTAACTTATTCCTCAAGATAGCTACAATCAACCCCTAAGCTGATAAATTAAGGCAGCAGAAATTAAAAAGTGAAAGTGGTAAGCCAGCAAATAAAACGTCCTCTAGGTGACCCTGAAAACAACTACATCGTCTCATCTAAACATACTGTACACATTGACATCGAAGCTCACAGGTCAGTTTTGACAGTGAAAGAAGCCATTATTGATAGTTGTCCTAGGAATATGGGCATAGCAGAATAATCTTGGGCAAATTAAACAGCTGGGTTGTGCTTCTTTAGATCACATATAAAACCACATCACTGTCAGAAACCTATTGTAATTAGTTATTAATCTGCAGTGTCTTAAGACTATATATCAATTCTCACACACCTATAGCTGACCTGGACTAGGGCACATAGCTGCCAAGATGGATTTTCCAGTCCTGGGAGGCCTATGAGTCAACTATAGTGACTCTGTTCCATAGATATTTCATTTTACGTGGACAACAAACTAGCTGGTACCTGCCCTTCTCATGACACTGACTGAAGATGCGATGACAAGCAGAAATGCAGGAAGGACAACAGCTGGATTTGGTATACTGCCAATCTTCCCATTGAGAAGAACAAGGGAAAAGTCACATTATCACATTAAAGGAAAAGAAATAAGCTAGTGGTAAGTGTATAGATAAGCTAATGGTAAATGTCTGGATTCAGGAAAGGATGGATAGCTAATAGAAGTTATTTGATCTAACACAGGTATTTCCCCTATCTTAAGCCTATTGCTATCTGCCATATATATATATATATATATATATATATATATATATATATATATATATCCATATCCATTTGCCTCAGCTGATGTTATCTGCTCACTTCATAGCATGCAGATATATGAATTTCAGAATTCATCAAGTAACCAGAAGCTTTTCCAATTAATGTAAAGAATAACATCTTAAACAATTGGGACCCAGCATTTTGTCAACATTTCTAAGTGCAACCTTTCCCAAGATAGAGCAGGCAGGTCAGGCTGCTTTAGGTTGAAGGGTTAATTTCTCCTTGATTTGCCCATAGTGTATTTTAATGACAATTTTTAACCTTCCCAGAGGAATAAAAAGGTGTACATTAATAAAAACGTCAACAATATCATCTGTGGGAAGTAACGTGGAATAATTCACAATAAATTAACACTTCCCATTAGAGAGATGTTGCAGCTTCTATGAATGTCACTTTGTGAGAAGCGAGAGTCCCGTAGCCATGTGATTTCCATCTGCAGTTTTCAAACCCATTCAGAACCCACCAGGGGATAATTACTTCTTAAGATGTGCCCATCCCAGCAGAATATTTTTTGTTATAATTCAATTTTCTCACATACTCAGTCTCACAGCATGAAGAAGACTCTGGTCTGATGGATAAAGCCCTAAAGGGATAAAAAACTTTATTCTTCACCATTCAGCTGTGTGACCTTTGAGGGCTCACTTACCTTCTCTGATTATTTAGTTTCATTGTTTATGGGCTTCTATTTAACATGGCATTTGGCAAAATTGAAATTATTTCTTTATTAGTTTCTTACCTAGAACTCTCAATACACCACAAATCTCTCAGAACTAATCAATGAACTATCAAACTGTAACATACCAAACACTAGACTAAAGCAAGTTGTAAGGGTCTTCTAATACTTCTAATAATCTTTTTTTTTTTTTTTTTTTTTTTTTTTTGGTTTTTCGAGACAGAGTTTCTCTGTGTAGCCCTGGCTGTCCTGTATTTCTAATAATCTAATAATAAAATTATTACTGTTTATATCAGGGAGCAAATCAGTAAAAAGATACATTTTAGGAATTATTGTGGCCAATTTTCAGGCACCGTATTTTCACCTCAATTGTGTGTCAATCACATGAGTTGGTTGGGAATGGAAGAGTGATCCTATACTAAGCCCTGTAAATGGGTCACAGGCATACAGACATGGACACACACACACTTTGGTGACTGATTCTCATAATGTAGGACAGAATATGGCATTATTTGTCTGTAGAATTGGATCCTGTATAGTCATGGTTTTTGTATGAGCTATTTCATGATGATGTGATAGAAAACCAAAGAATGTTCCAGCCATTTTGCCTTCATGTGAGAAATAGAAGGGGAAGAAAGGAGATCTTGGATCAAATTGTTGAACGACTGAGTCAAATTGATTGTGAAGCTGGCTGTACCTCTTGGCCTTTCAGGTGTATGAGCCAATGCATCTCTATTATTGGTTATATGAGTTTTAGAAGCGTGTGCTTGCCTGTGGCGTGAAGCATCCTAAATGATACAGGAGATGAAAGGGTCAACTTGTGGTCACTGGCTCCAAGAATGCTTATAGAAGATGCTGCAAATGTGTTTAGTCCAGGGAGGAAAGTGGAAGATGAAAGATATTAAAAGTAAAAGATCACTTCAAAAAGTGTGTATCCCAAAAACTCCTAAAGATGTCTTCAGGGCAAAACTCAACTTCTAAACATTTACACAATGTATAAAAACCAAACCCTTCTGAAAATATTTCTGAAACACAATTATTCCCTTGAATACCAATCATTTGGTATGACTTCCTTATAAGGAAGTTGCTAAAGTTCTACTTCTGACACACAGATATACTCTATCAGAAGAAGCCCCAGCTTAGCCCATGTCTGTCATTTCATCCAAAGCAAAATCTACCCACACTGCAGAATTTCAGCAATTTCCAGAGAGTTTATATCATAGAAAAGATAAGAAGAAAGAGAAATCAAATAGTAGGTCCAAAATTGTTTACATGTCATTTCTAATCCAGTGAAGCTCCAGATGTGGCTGAAACCTCTACTCTTCTGATGGGAAAAAAAGCAAGCAAGCAAGCAAACAAAAAACACACCTAAATAAAGAAATTTAAGAAATAGTCATAAAAATTCATTTGTTTCTAACTTCATGGTTTGGCTAGCAATTTGGATAATATTTCAGATCTTGGAACAATCCCAGATCATGGAATTCCAGGACTATATAGCGTAAGAGCAGGAAGAGAGCTTAGAAGACACCCTGTTGGACCTGCTTTTTGAAGTGGTTTGGGACTGGATCAACATTAAAAGGGAAACCTTGATTCCCATGTGCAAGCCCCCTCCTATGTGCTGTCAGAGAACCTAGCACATACCCTTTTCAGGTCACTTACCATATTACCTTGTCGTTGCCAGTGGATAGATGTGCTCTACACTTGAAATTCATTGCAGGCAAAATTTTTCTCCCTCTCTTCTATCCCTGGTGATTAGCATAGCCTCATAGAGCAGGTGGTCAATAAGTGTTGTTGAAGAAATCGAAGTTTCAACTGAAATGACAGGAAAATTATCCTCCCATTGAGCAAAGGGGAAAAAAATCTCAATTTTATTACCTTTAAAACGTACAGAAGTAACTTTCCAATGCATCAGGATGATTCCAGTTGCTATTTTCCTTATTTGTCAGAGATCAAGTTAGCAAGCATGAAACTTAATGTATAGCTCCCTCCACCCCAAACATTATCAGCCAGCATCTCTTTCTGCTTATCCAAATGTACCTAACCCAAGTCTTAGTGAAGTATAAATGAAATGAAAAGATGTACTCTTCACATTTCGATAAGAACTGTAATTAACTCTGCTTTGGGGAGTGGTTTCTGTTGTTTTGTTCTGTTTTGGTTTTGCTGCTTAATCTGAATCACAGCCAGCTTAAAATTAGGTCTCAAATTATAAAACAAGCATGTAATCCTGAATCTAGTGGCAATATTTGCTTACTACACAATGACAATTAGATGTGAGTCTTTGCCGATGATTTCTTGTGGCTGTGAAGCTACTAATATAATCTCCAGCCTTGCACTGGAAAATGAAACACAAAGTTCCAAAGTGTCTCATTGCTCCCTTGAACATGAGTTCGATATCTAAATACATCACATGTGTACTGCGAGCTTTTCAACCAATAGCAATATGGATCTACTATTATACCTGCCCCTCTTGGCTCAGATGAGGCTCAGATGAGACAAGACCAATAGCTGCCACTAAAAGCTAAACATTGAAAAGAGAAAGAAAAGGGAATCGGTAATGGGAGAGATGAAAAGAGAAGAGATGGGCAGCATTAAGGGGGATGATAATGATAGAAGATAGATTTGCCAATGCACAGGCCCTGGAGGCTCCTCCTTTCTTACATCTGTTGTTCCTGACCTGTTCACAGTACTCTTCAAGACAAATGACAGTGGAGACTACCACAAATTTCTTCTTGCACCCTTTCTCATGGCTGGCCAAGCATAGATAGAGACCTCACTCATTTCAGGAGTGAAGTGAGGTGTGCTGAAAACCACTAACCATTTCCCAACATGAAATCTATTATCCATCCACCTGAAATCAGAACTCTGTGGAGTTATTCCTTTGGATCAAAGCATTCAAAGTTCCTACTAAAACACCAACTATTTCATCTCAAAACCTGCTAGATAGATAGGTAGATGGATGGATGGATAGATGGATGGATGGATGGATGGATGGATGGATGGATGGATGGATGGATGGACAGACGGACGGACAGACATTCAGACAGACAGATAGATGATAGAAATAGAGTGGACATAGAGTGACTCAAGGAAGAGGGTCTCAAAGTGTGGCACTTCAGTATTAAATTGTCACTGCCTGCCATTAAAACTCTAGTAAAGAATCGCCTACCAGATTCCTTCTTTACTCCAGGGACTGCTGAGTAGCTACTATGAGAAAATTTTGGTATGAAACACTGGTGAAGATGTTGTAAAAGAGCCTGAGGTTGTAAGGAGGGATGGTGGGAGAAGGGTGGATGACAAGAGTGGAGGCTTTTGAGAGCAATTTGCAAGGTGAGGAAAAAGAAGTGAGTTTGGAAATGTAATATGTATTGATTCTTCTGTGAGTTGGGTAATGAATTAGATGCTTTTACATCCATTATTTTATGTAATTCTTATAATAGCCTTCCCAAGAAAGAAAAAATAATGTTCCCATTTTGAAGACAAAACCACTCCTGAAGTTGCTCAAGATTGCATACTACCTACCTATTACCTACATGTGATGAAAGTTAGATTTGAACCTGGACCCATGTCCTGGGTCTATGATCCCCAGTAATACTGCATCACTCTCCACATTTGTCAAGGGATAGTCATCCTTGTCTCTCCTGACTTTATTGCTCTAATCTTCCTTCCACTGGAAGGAGTCTCCTCTAGATCTCAAGTTTATCCTTCCTTCCAACAATGGACTGTCAAAGTTGAGACAGGATTTGCATGAATGACAGAGTTAGAGAACAGGCTTTGTCAGAATTGTCAGCAATGTGGGGAGAGCTGAGAATTACTTTTCTGGTTGCCACAGAGTTTTGAGGCCATTTATTCTCAGCTCTAGTCTAGGCATTTGCTAGAATCAAAGATCTAGAGTAATGAATGCAGGGCCCCAGTCCCTCATCCTTGGCCCCATGTATATTAGTTTGCTTTGCTCTGACATAAAGGTTCATTTCATCCCATCAGACTAGAAGAAGATAAAAGAAAAACAAAAGATGTAGAGAAGATAAAAACTATCTGTGTTTTCCGGAGCAGCTATAAGGTAGGAAGGAAAGATGTGACTGAAGATACCATTTTTCCCAAGAGGAGAATAGGGCTATGGAAAAGTATGTGGGGGCAAAAGGATTATACACAAAATGCTGTGAAGGAGGCTACTTCTCACCAAGACGGGGTGGGGGGGCGGGCTGTAGGAGTTCCTAGATTCTCTTCTCCTCTTAGCTTGGAGAAAGGCAGGAGAGTTGGGGGAGAATGGTAATCTCTGAAGTCTGCACTCAATGCGGGGAGGGAATAGTTGATCCACCTAAAGTCAACATTATGGGAGCAAAGCAGCTAGGGGCAGTTTCCTCCAACCTTAACTTTCAGTCCCCACCCCCACCCCAGCTCACTCCCACACTTCTCTCCTTGGTCTGCAGGACTGAGCGTCCTTTCCATTAACCTCTTCGCTCCCACCTCCATACACATACTATTTTCCTATACCCTCCAAAGCAGTCAGCAGTAACAGCCCCCGCAGCTGGCAGACCTGCCTGAGCACTTGGGTAGGGGGAGGAACACACCTCCCAATGCTGCGGGGATGGGGAAATGCGGGTGGGGGTTGTTCACTTGCCCTCGGATCTCTCTGCTGGAAAAGCTGAGCTGAGCGTCAGAGACCAGGCATGCGCAGCATCTTAGGGCGCATTGTGCTGGGAACTGCTTTTCTGAGTCTCTTCACAAAGACTCCAGAGTACCCACTAACCACCCCTCAAGACCCCTCATCTTTAAGACGAACATACAAATGTAGAGACATTGCAGCTTTTTAAAAACAGGAAACTGGTTGCAGCTTGAAAGTCTGGTCCACGTGAGGATTGGTGTATTTCTGTTGATCCCATCTCCGGTGTTGACATACGCCGGCGCCTAGGCTTTGCAGTCCAGGGCTGCAGTTTGCAGTGGAGCTAAGCGGTGTGCGGCTTTAATTCCACGTCAGATCAACTTTGATCAATATCCCCCTACCGGCCCAATTGGAAGAACCCAATTCACTGGAGCTGAGCCTTTGAGGCTTTTAGCTCTTTTCTTCTTCCCCCCTCTTTAGATCCACCATCTTCGAGGGCGGGGGAGCCCTTTGGTTTTCTTTATAATTTCTTCCTTATTTCTTTATCTCTTGCCTGTTTTTTTCCCCATGATTTTGGTTTTGCTCCGGTTTTAATTCTCTCTGTCTGTTTCTGCCTGTCTCCCTGTCTCTATCTCTGTCTCTCTTTCTCTGTCTCTCTCCCTCTCTCTGTCTATCTCTGTCTGTTCTCTCTCTCTCTCTCTCTCTCTCTCTCTCTCTCTCTCTCTCTCTCTCTCTCTCTCTCTCTCTCCCTCTCTCTCAGAAATCGCTTTGGGGAACCCAGCTTGCAGCCAATGAACCCGCCTTCCAGATTGGTGTGAAGACAGAAGTGAGGTGGGGGGGGGCGTGGAGGGGGTGTGAGAGATCCTGGGAGGGGGGAGAGGAAGAGAGGAGAGAGAGAGAGAGAGAGAGAGAGAGAGAGAGAGAGAGAGAGAGAGAGAGAGGAAGAGAGAGGAAGAGAGAAGAGAGAAGAGAGAGAGAAGAGAAGAGGAGGAGGCGGCGGAGGAGGAGGATTAGTGTGGGGTGGAAAGCAAGAGTGAGCGAGCGAGAGAGCAAGTTGAGGGGAGGGGGTGTAAGAGCCGGCGAATTCTTTTTCTTTTTCTATTATTATTTTGACGACTCCCGAGTTGCGCCCATGCTCTTGTCAGCTTCGTTTTAGGCGTAGCACAGCCAGGCAGAAGAAAATGGGGCAAAGCGTGCTCCGGGCGGTCTTCTTTTTAGTCCTGGGGCTTTTGGGTCATTCTCACGGAGGATTCCCCAACACCATCAGCATAGGTAAGCTCCCCAGAGCCAGCCAAAGGGGGCCAGGCTCTTCTGCATCTGAAACCCACTACCCTAGTGGGGCTGGGGGTATCGCACCGCGAGTCCCTGTCCTGCATGGCTTGGGGATGGTGACAAGGGATGGGGGACTGAGCTGAGATCTTGGAGACCTGAGCTGCAAGGAACTGAGGAGTGTGGGGAGCATCCAAGATGAGGGAAGGGGTCTCTTGGTGCTAATGCGGGTGGACGGCCAGGTTTTCTGAGCTGACCAAGGAGCAAGGGAGTCAAGCTGGAGGTTGGGATGCTGCAAGAGGCTAAGAGTCCCGGCTTTTCAGCTCGCTATTCCGGACTTTGCCAGAGCATGCTTGCAGCCACTGGAAGTTGTCCCAGGGTGATACTGCCTGTCTGGCCGCGCCAGGACGCATAACCTGGACCCAGGTCGCCCCGTCCCTGTCCCGCGTCTCAGGTTTCAGTGAGACAGGATAGTGTTAGAGGAAATGGAACCCACTTTGAATCCCCCAGACCAAGGAAATAGCTGTGTGGATGGAGGATGGGGTGGGAAGTGGGTGGGGGGGTGAGACCAGGAGTCGGGCAAGCAGGGAAGTCACGCAGACCAAGGATTCATGAATTGCGGCTGTGTCTGTCTGGAGACCAGCTCCAGTAGCCGGAAGGGAGTTCTCCCCGCCTCTCCCTGGTTTTGCAAGTAGAGAAGTTAGAATTGTTTTTTTTTTGTTTTTTTTTTTAACTAACCCCCTGTATTGTCATGGGGGAAGGTTGGGACAGCAATGGGAACGAAATTGTTTTTTTTTTTTTTTCCTCCCACCCTATCCCTGTATCCCAGGGGGAAACAAATGAACCAGCTGTGGGGATAAGGGTGGGGGTGGGGCTGGAGTCAGGGTTCGGGCCAGACTCAAGCTTAAGAAAGAACCAAGTCCCACTTTTAGTTCCTTCATCCTTCCCCTACAGCAGCCTCCTCTTTCTCCCTTTTCTTTAGTTTCCTCCGTGTACAAAACCCAGGTTTTTCACAGTGGAAATCAGAGTTTCCAAGTCTTGAAAGACACACAGGTTGAAAAAAAAAATCAATCCTCCATTGAGCTTCCCAGTAACACTGAGGTAGCCTGGTAGCTCAGGTTTGCTACTTCCTAACTCATCCTGAAGTAGGGGGGACACAAGCCGAATCTCGATTGCCTTTGCTTCTAGGTGGACTTTTCATGAGAAACACGGTACAGGAGCACAGCGCTTTCCGCTTTGCTGTGCAGTTATACAACACCAACCAGAACACCACTGAGAAGCCCTTCCATTTGAATTACCACGTAGACCACTTGGATTCCTCCAATAGTTTCTCTGTGACTAATGCTTGTAAGTAGATCTGCTTTGGCTCCCCTTGAGACCTTAAGGAACCTCCTTTGCATTTTGTTTGTGATGCATGGGGCTTTGCATACACATGTGCTGCGAGGTAGTGTGTGTGTGTGGGGGGGGGGGGGTGATTACCTCAATAAGCAGACTGAGACAGTAGTCAATCCTGGGTTCTTGTTGCATAAATCAACCTTGGAGGATTCTGCTGCGGGGCTGAAAGCAGTGGGCAAAACTCTGTGGTGAATTATGTTTGATGCAAAACTTCCACTTTCCTCCCTGCTAAACTGGTGTTCTCTCCCCCGCACCCTTTTTTGTTGGGGGAAAAGAAAGAAAGAAAGAAAATAGCATGGTTGTTCAGGGAAATTTCAGATGGGCTTTTTAAAAAAGAAGCAACAGCCGCTCCTTGATTGAGTCAATGCGGGGCATGCATTATTTGAGTGGTAAAGCTGTGTCTGCTGGTAGGAATGGGCTGAGTTTGATGATTGCCTGACACACAGGGACAAAATATGAGAACCCTGCAAACAAGTGACCTTGAGGCATAGATCAGGCTGGATTCCCTGGCCTCTTTCTGTCCTACCCAGAGTGCTCTGATAGGAACTGATAAGATTACAAACTGATTGCAAGTGATAAATGTTTGTCAGTCTGAAAGCAAGAGGGAAGACCCGAGCTCAGGTGACTTTTGGGAAAGCCAATCCTGTCTGTGTCATCATACACACACACACACACACACAGAGAGAGAGAGAGAGAGAGAGAGAGAGAGACTCACACACACACACAGAGAGAGAGACACTCACACACACACACACAGACACACACACACGCACACACACACATTCACACACACACAAATACACACATGATTGTTAAGGACAACACAGTTTTTAATTTAGAGCAAGAGGTTAGTTGTGGGAATAGGCATGAAACAGGAAAAGTGAATACTAAAAAGGGGGATTTCATCAGCCCCAAAGCCATTTCTGACATCCACAGTTGTACCCATGGTTATCTCTTTGCAAATGGGAAATTTTAACAATAAAATCACAGGAACTCAAATGGCTAATAGCTTGTTGGACACAGGTTTTTCTTTTATTTTGTTTTATCTAACTTGAAAGGAATTTTTTGTGAGGAACACTGAATTCTTCATTTAAGCTTACTTTATTTCTGTAAAAGTTTCTCCCAAATGAAGCCACTTAACACAAAGTATGTCTTGTTTCTCTGGAATGATGTGCTTTGAAATCTGAAGTTTCATCACATTTTGGAAAATGGTATTTGTGTCTGTTCGAATTTAACTTTGTATATGACTTTCTTCCAATCCTTCCATCTCAAAAGAGATGCAATCCCTAATAGTCCTTAAACAGGACCTCAAGATTACATTTCATTGGATTTAAAGACTTAGGCTGAAGGGAAAGTGGAGTGAAGAAGTACTTTTCAAGAAATGTAACAGTTATCAGCCTGCAGAAAAATTTAGCTGAAGGTGCAGATTCTTTTAAGAACATGTTCTGAGACACTGTGTATTTGGCATTCTTTAGTTTTCTAACACTGACAAAAAAGTAATGTATTAACTTTAGTTAAGTGTGAAAGTTACAAAATGCCTGGCTATACTTCCTGTCTTACTTTTGTAATCCCCAACCTCTCTCCAGCATTTAAGAGGTACAACTGATTCTTAAATCCTGCTGCACCGTGATCTCCTCAAGTGGCTGGGTCTGGGAGGCAGTTTCCTAAATATCAATTAGAACAGATTTAAAACCAAATACATGAAACCAACAGGGTGCATTATCATTAACAAGGGATAATACATATTTCATCTCCCTTCCCTGTCTTTCCACTGATGAGCTCTGGGCTAAGAGGGCCATTTGGTTTCTCAGAATGATTGATTTACAAAGCTTTGGGTCCTGCTCTTCTGATCAAACTGCTCTGACACTCAGCAGTCGGCCTCCGGCTCTTAGAACCATACCTGAACAGCAGTCGGGAAATGATCTCTGCCATGAGAAAAATCTCAGGTTTAGGAACAGGTAATAAATCATCCATATTGGTGTTGAGGTGTCTTAATTCCTTATCTCTCAGGACAATAAGTGACCAGTGAGAGGACGGAAAACCAACTGATTGGAATCTCTCAACTTAAATCCATAGCAGTCTTACAAGGCTGGGTTATAGTTGCACACTTGACAGTGTAAGAGAAGGGGTAAGATTCACTAGGCAGCAAGAAAAACAAGACCAAAAGGAAACCTTGTCCTTGGTTATGGCAAATACACACAGGCATACACAGACCCAGGGCACACTAGGAGAGTAATCTAGAAATCAGTGATGTGTACCTAGCTGCCTGTTGCACTCTCAGATGTTATAGCTAGCTCAGAAGACAGCCGAGAAAAGCTGCCATCTTCTCTGGCCCCCCAGAACAGTCATGTCTGAAAGTCACAATTGTCTGAATGGGAGTCAGATCTCAAAGCTGTCTCCTGGCAGCTGCTGCTTGATGGCTTAGTGTGAGAAAGATATTTAGTCCAACTGTAGCCCCTGAAAACAATAACTAAAGGGGGCAGAGACAGCCTGGCGATGTCTGTCCCATCCCTCCCTCCATGGACTTTATTGTTCTTGTGGAAACATCAGTCAAATATGTCAGATACAAGCAAACATTTCTAACAGTACTTGAACCCAGCAAGTGATTGCAGATGCCAGTCCTCCAAGTGATTACTACCCAATTCCACAGAGGAAACAAATAATTTCAGTGCCCTCTGACCTTCCTATCTGGGGAGCTCCAGTGAAAACCTAAGATGAGTCCAAATCTGGCTCAGTACCTCTGCTATCTAGTTCAGTGTGGAACTGGACTAGCAACAATTAAAGAACCTTCCTGGTCATGCAGAATTCCGGGTTTCAGCTTTCTTTGGGGCTAGAGCTGATCTCTTGATCTTCGATCCTAAGGCAAGCACATACTTTTTAGGGCATAGGTATGCAGGCAAACTCAAGTGTGAGGGGTAAACAGACACCAATGCCTTCTGTCCTCACCCCTGCCCTCTGCTTCACCTCTGCACTGTCACCTTTCCCTATGCAATGCATTCAGAAGTCGTCCTCACGATGAATCTAAGGCACCAGTTATTTAAAGACTCTACTAGCAAGCAAGCTTTTTTTTTTTTCTGCACAAGCCTCAAGAGGTTTGCTTAAGACAGACTCTAACTTCATTCTGTGCCTTAAGAGGCCAATAAAAGCCTCCCTGGCTTTGAAAGGTGGTTCAGTTGGGATCTTAGCTCCGAAGAGAATTGAAGTTTCTCAGGAAGACTGATCTGATTTAGAGCACATGTTCCCATTTCATAGGAATTAATAGAGTTCACTGCCTTACTTTTTCAGTTTAGCTGGGTAAAGGCAGAGCGAATGACGGTGTAAATCGGTTTCAGCATTGATGTATCTAGAAACATAGAAAGGCACACACATGATTAGTGCATAAGAAAAACAATGCACACCCATTTTGTAAGTTAGAGATCTAACATTTAGGGGAGGAGAAAAAAAAAAACCAAACCAATCTGATAATTCTCAGGCTTACAAGGGTAGGGAAACATCAGGAGATTGCTCAGCCCCGCGGTTTGACTTTGCTGTCCCGTTTCCTTGGGAAGCCCCGTTGATTCCCTTGAAGTCCCCTCCTGTGTCATGCTGCTGTGCACTTGTAGTGCACTCCACACTACAACGCCCCAGCCTCTGCAGTGTCAGCTCATTAGCACACAGATCTCATATTCCCTCTCCGCACTGTCATTGCAAAAATTGCTGTTGTACACCTTTACGGCCAACAAATGTGCTCGTGGATTACGTACTGTTTTCGAGAAGCAGGCAAAAGGCAAACGTAACCTGAAAGGTTATTCACCGCAGAATTGTGCTCTAAATGCATTGGCTTGAATAAAAATCTGTTGACGGAAGCTCAGGGTAGATGCTGAGACTGAGACTGTGGATGGTGGAACTACTTACAGGAGTATGAGCTCTGATGGAGCCCCAGGCAAAATCCCCTTTGTCAGCTAAACCTAACCTATCAACGGCAAGGTTTTCTTCTATTAATTTTTACAAGTGACTTGAAATCTACCTGCAAACTGAGAACTTGCCCCTTTTATAACTGAGCCTGTTTTGCTACCAAGTGTACTTAGCTGAGACAGGCTTCTATCTCCTACCCACAGAGTCACAATCTAATTATCTAATTACTCTAATTGCCAGGAAGGAGCCACTTAACCATTTAGGTCCATTTGGAAAAGAAATGTTTCTCTTGATCACAAACTCTGCAATTGCATGGGCTTTGTTTTGGCTTTGTTTGACTGTTTGCTTCGTCATATAAGCTTATAGACTATGATGGATACCCTGAGATTAAGGCTTTTGTCCTGCTATAGACTGTCAAGTCCTAACCATTATCTGCTCTGACTCCACCTCCCCCATCCCTGAAGGATCTTTGCAATTTTGCTGCCCAGCCTCCTCTACTCTGTCTCCTGACTAGTCCTCAGGAAGCTCACTGGCTTAGCTTTCTTGGTCCTTTTGGCCAGCTGGCTTAGCCTACTGAAGCACGAAGGGGACGCCTCAGTGGTGCCAGTCAAAGACTTAAGTCACCTTATTACAAGGTTTATCATCATTTTTTCCTTAATCTATGCTTTTGTAATGGAAGAGGGAGGATGTCGAGGCTGTTCATTTTGGCCATAAAAATAGATGGCAATCAGCAGGCTGCAAAGGTGAGCTTCCTGCAAAGTGTATTGCCACTCATACAAGACAGCTTCCTATTGATCTAATAAGAAGGGTTTGCAGAAAAACATAAAAGAGGAAAGAGAATTGTTCCATTATTCTATCTGTGTTTACTGAAAAATGGGGCTGTGGGTTTTTTTTCTCTTTCTACAATTTAAACTTGTTTTTTTTTTCTAAATGAAACTAGTGCTCCATATGCCCATCTTTTACCTTAATAGAGATTGTTTTCTTAATTGTATGTTTCCCTCCATAGTCCCTACAATTGAGTGAGTACTGGGAGCAACTTTAATGGCTTTGGCCCCTGAGATATCTTTAACTACTATGGCTATGGGTATTCAGAGATGATTGGCTGCTTCTGTTTTGACATCTTGAGAAAATAAATGAAGGTGCTCAGGTGTTGCTGCGTGTCTTCCTTTCTGCATACGCGATTTGTCATTTTTATACAATTGATTTAAGGATTAAAAGACAACAAAGATTTTAAGAGACAACTAGACATTTAGGAGCTAGAATTCCTTGCTTTGGAGCAGAAGAATAAAAGTCCCTATCCAAATGATTTGCCTTTGGAGTTCTTAGATTGGGGACCACTGGTATAATATTTTAATAAAGATTTTGTGAAACTTTGTATCTCTTATGAAGATCAAGGAAATCATATTCAACCAAATTTTGACTCAATTGCTTTGCATATTGGTAGTTTAAGCCTAATTAGATGAACTGTCCAGGAGACTACAACTTTAAAGCAATCAATGGAAGTAATAGTTATACTTCAACAAAGCGACAGAGCTGTTTATGCATGAAAGCAGTTCCCTCCCCCTGAAAGCTGCTCAGGGTCTATCCAAGCCCCAGACACAGAGTTTGAAATAGACTTAGCCAAAAGTCTAGAATCAACACAGAGTTAGGGACACTGTCTTCGAAAGGAGTTAAAGCTTAGCAAACTGATAATGTGGGCAAAATTTGTCTTTTTCATATTTCTACTTCTTTTATCATTATTATTTCCTTTCTTACTCTGGCTTTCTTACTCTAGCTGTTGCCTGGTCTCCAATCACCTACTCACCAGCCCATCCACACTAACTTTACATAGGGACTATTTCCTGCACTGAGAGTCTAGGTCTTTCTTTTTTCTTATCACATTGTCCTTGCTCTTAGTTCATTCTCCTTAAGGACTATACACTACTTTGAGGATACAAGCTTTTTCCTGAACACAGCAATATAACCTAAAGTGGTAGAAGAGAGGACTGAAATGCATAACAGGAGATTATTAACTTTAAAATCTGAAAGTATAAGAGGCATCATGTCTCAATTTCAAAGGAAAATACTCAAATCGGGGGCTCTTAGGATATGATGCTCATATTGGCTTTTGACCCAAATCAAAATCAGCAGGCTTTGGTTATGGAAGTCTTTTTCAGGGAAAAGGTAGCTATTCACAGTAGGATGGGAATAAGCACAGCAAAACCCTAGGCTCAGTTTCTCTGTGCAAAACTTGAAAGTCTTTTGGAAAATGTTGGGAAGCAGCCCAAATACATAGGGTTTCATTTTATTGAAGTGGCTGTTGTAAGATCTCTAACTATATGTGGGCAGTGGCAGGAGATGCACTGTACCAAAGAAAAGTCATAGAGGAGATGAGAATGATAGGAAAGCTGAGTCTCATGCAGAAAGTTTCTGTGTTTTGGAATGGCATGTGGAATTGCATGCCAGTGGTGGTAGCACTGGATGCACTCAGCACCTAACCACGAAGCAGCTCCTTTTCATGCCCTCTAGCCTTCTCTTACCTTGGCTCAATCATACATTCTTGCGTCTCTGCTGATGGAAGGAACAATCCTACTCTTTTCTGGACTCACACAGCATGCGTGTGAAAAATGAATGACAGCCTTCCTTCTTGGTTCCCAATTGTCACTTGCTTTTTGAGCAGTGATTCTCAACGCAACACTATTTTAGTTGCTTTGCAAAAGTCAAAGGAGCATAGATAAGACAGGAAACACCGCTGGCAATGGTCTCTTACCATATGTGGCACAATTCAGTACAAAATAGCATTTCTCAACCTTTCATGAATGCACCATATTCCGGAAAAGCATGTTAAAGATTAGGATTTAAAAGTTTGCTATGGGCCCCAAGACTTTTCATTTTTATCAAGTGCCTAGGGGATGCTAATTCTCATGATCTTCAAATCACAGTTTGAACAAAAAATGTCCAAAGTTTAAACACTGTATTTACCAGAGTAAAAGTTCTTTGGGTCATGATTTTATCATCAAGATTTGTCTAATGAAACAAGTTCTGCAAGAGATACATTTGCTTTTTTCTGAGTCACCTATGTCTCAGTCATATTCCCAATAATCTCATGTCCATTTCAGCCAGGTAGGTGTCATTATTAGATGCCCATTGAGAACACTGGCTTAGAGTTGGTTTTTGTAGGAATGTGGCATGGTGAGCTACAGGGCAGGCTGAAAGAGAATGTAACTCATGAGTCAGAATGACAGTGTCTTGGCTACTTGCTGCCTCCCAAAATGCCCTGTTTAGAAATTATATATGCATGAGATCTAAGGTTGCTTTGTAGTTCCAACTCTATTTCCACTTTGCTTCTCTGAGTCAAGATATGACAGAAGGAGGCATGTTAACAACTGCTTTTCCACTGCCTAGCTTCTCTTAAACAGGGTTGGAAACAAGAAGCACAACACAATTCTATCTTTTTCAAGAAGAGACTGAAGAACTGACTCAATCTTCAGGTACTCAAAGTGAGGGAAGAAGTGTAATGTTGCTTCTGAACATATCTTAGCTAAGAACTGATCCAAGGAAGACATCAGAAGAATAGCCAATGACATTCTAAGATTGAAACTGGTACAATCCACCCCCACCCCAAATATTGTCACTCTAACAGTCTGCCTTTAGTCTTTAATTTAACAAATTTACTTATCTGTATTATTGCATTAGAAACGTATGCTAAAATCTGAGTGTGCTGTTTGGAAGAGAATGAGCTAAACAATTTTTACTCACTCACATTTAAACGGAATTATTTATTCAGGCTAACACCTATTGCCTTGCAGTGTCCTCAGAAGGAGATATCCAGGGCAGGTAAGTGACCCAGAATAAGACATCTATCTGCCAAATTTTGAGCAAAATAAAATGGATGGTGGACATTAAGAAGGTTGTAGGAGACCTTTGGTGGCAAAAGGATCAACGAAATATACACTGTCTCTTTTTTCACATTTGTCCTCAATAGTAAACTTTGCTCCTTTATTCACAATAATCTTGTTTATAATTGACGATTTTAGTGGCATTTGATCCATGGAGTTGCTGTCTGTTGATGTAGTGAGCTTGCTGACCGCTTCATGCATGGTTGTTTGTTGCCATGGATAACTGTGATGTTGGGATTTTCTGCAGTTAATGTGGAAAACTTTCAGAAGTAAAATCAGTTTGTAAGCAAAGGTAGTGAGCAACTTTTTAAGCTTTTAAAAATTGTTATGATAAACCTCCTACCCCCTTTAGTTATCCATGGTTGGCTGATTGGTTAACAATAAAACAGGTAGAGATCAGGAATCAACCCACAGAAAGGTAAGTATATGGATAAAGGTGTTAATATGGTGTTCTCTGCTGGGTGAATTGTAAATTTAAGACAGACCTCTGACATTTGCAGTCAGACAGAACATGTTATAGAACCTCCAATATCCTTTCATTTCACTACAACATCCAAAACTGCTCATTGATTAGTATAGACCCGTGTCTTAGATTGGGCCATTTGCATCAGAATCACCAGAGATGCTGTTTTAAATATGAATTCCTAGTTTATACCCCAAATGTCTGAATCAGAAAATATATGATTTAGACCTATCTAGCAAGCTTTGTGGGTGATAATAAGAACATAAACTCAATTTGTGAATCATATATTTAATAAATCCTGATATTCTAAACTGAAATATGCAGATTCAAACTGAAATCTATTGAACACCCACCAAGCACCAAGTATTGTGCCTATGTACTTTCATACATGTTGCCTTTCTGGGTAATTGAACTACTATTGATCCATGTAATCATTAACAAGTTTGGCTGTCAACCTGAAAATTTAGGATAGGACTTGAGAAAACTAAGAGACTAGCTTTATAGTCCCTGGGACAAATAAAGCAACAACTCTGAGATGACAAAAAGAAACAGGGGAATAGTTTTCATTTTTAGTGTATCTTTCTATCTTTGCTTGTTAGCCAATGGTAGTTTTTTAAATATGCTATGAACTAGATGTCATGGCAAATGTCAGTCCATTTATTAAAATCGATGTGTTGTAATCATTTACAGTAGTGTTCATTGTGGCCTTCCTCTCCATGAGTGTTATAAACAAATTTAAAACAAGAACTGATATAATAAATTCCACTCCACTGTGCCACATGGAAAACATGGTCCAAAGCATCTTATATGTTACATCCCAAGGAATCATTACATTTCTAAAAGTGAGGCACTTTCACCCCAATTTCATACAAAATAGAAATCGTAAGTGGTTCAAAATTCATAAGCAGCTAGCTCAAGGTTACACAGCTGGCTCTGTGGTAGCACCAAGAGAATTTCCTGCCTCTAGAGCCTTACTCAATTTTAAATGGAGTTGAAATTATAAATTATTATAAGAACTAGACACATCACATATGTGGGGCATTAGATGGGTATGTTTAATAAGGAATAGTGAAGCTTTTGACAATCTCTATGTTCCAAAGCCCTCAACATATAGAAATCCCATTTTTAAGCCACCATGAAATAAACAGGATACATTCAGTAGTCCCTAAGATGGCTGACTGTGGAAGGTTCATGTCTCTGACATCTATACCACAATATACAGTATACTCTATTTAGCAGCTAATTATTGGTTTGGGGAAAACTGTTAACTGGTCATTATAACTAGGGAGAAAAATAGAGAGAAAAGAGTAAAGCTATACTTGATGTGGGGGGGGGCAGTGGGCAGGAAAAAACCCATTGGTCTTCTGTTCTTAGCAAAACATTAAGGTATACCAGCATAGAACTTTCTATCTCATGTTTATATCACATATGCAATCTTATACACACACTTTATACAGTTGTTTTCCTTAGCTAAGTGCCACTTCAACTCTAACCTTCCATCAGACAATGGTGAGGTGTATCGCAAGGGCAGAATGCTAGCATGGGAGTCATTAATATATATTTGGCAGATCAGAAGAGGCCTTCTGAGGGGGCTTGCTTTGGAGAAATTGCTTAGGTTCTCATATATACTGCCCACAAATTGAAGACACTATATAAGTTTAGAATCTCTGAAGAATCACCTAAGGGAAGATCTTCTCCCATATTTCAAGAGACAGGTTAGATCATTAAGCTAATGTTCAAACGAAACATGTATGCTTATTTGCTTGAAGCTGCAGACAGACATAAGCTACCTTGGTCACACCCTATCATTAGGCATTACTTATAGCTTATCAATAGCCTGCTGAAGTAAGAGTGAGAGCAATATGTCTTCTCATCATAACCTCATTTCCAGAAATAAGAGCAGGACAGAAATAAAATCATGTTTCTCATTAAAATAGTAAGCAAGGAAACAATTTAGTATCCTAATTTTGGACTTAGACATGTCCATTCCCTTGTCATTTTAAGTGTTCCAATAGTAAGTAGTCTCTTTGCTAGTTCCTTGCGGCAGAGAAGACAACATCTAGTGGCAAAATATTGCTAACCAAGAATCCCTGTCAGTAGCTTCAGTCTTTTATGTTGAAAGTAAAAATCATCGACATATGTAGTCAATCAATAAATATTGGACACTACCAATTAGCAAATAAGAAATTTAATGAACAAGTCTTTGGTGTTAATTGGAGATAAATGTCTGGGGTGCTAATAGAACCTGTTCTTGATTAAAACGTTATGAATGTTATATAACTACTCCAGGATGATATGTTTCTCAGTAAAGGCATGCCTAAAGTATAAATTAAGACCAACCTCCTACATGTATCACCATACAATTTACTTTGAGGTCATAAAGTAAATTACAGAAAAGTGAGCACTTTAGATCCCATGTTTCTATGGCTTTGGGTAACAATAAAAGAAGAACAGAGATTTATGTAGACTGAGTAATGGACCAAGAGTTAAGACCCAGTTAGTGTCTCAGGTCTGACATCAACTGCCTCAATCACTATAGACCGGCCTCTATATCGGCCTCTATATCTCTGGTTCTCATTTCTATTGTTTTTAAAAATAGAGAGGTCCTTCTGGGTGATATCTGAGACTTTGATCATTGGTAGCCTATCATTAGGTCTTACTAGCTTACTTCATTTCTAGTTGAGGAAATATCATCTAAATGGAATCCCCCAACCTTTTCTGTATCTAGAAAGTTCTATTCATGTTTATTGTCCTAGTCCACACTGTTAAGTCCTGTGATCAAATTATCAGATCATAAATCTGTGGATGGTGTTTCTACCTAGTTACCACTTACCTTCCCTCATCCCAACCTCTTTCACTTATTATGAGACATTGAGCAAGTTACTTGACTTCATGCCTCATATTCCTCAGTTAGGAGTGGGAATAATAATAACCCTTTTTGGATTGCTGAGAGTTTGAAATGAAACCACAAATTCATATAAAACATGTACAATAGTGTCCAGCATTCACTGGTTATCATTATTGATATCACTAATATCACTAATTTAAGATATTTTGAGCTTTTTGTCCTAAAAACAGAAACCTAGTTTCTTTTGAAAACTGAAATCACTTGTCACTTCAGAAACCAGATTTCCTTCCTGAACAGCTGTTCTCTGAGCCTTTCTACAGTTCTAAGTTCTTCTTCAAACCACAGATTATTTTTTTCTGCCAAGAAACCCATCACAACACCCCCTCATATTTTCAGCCCACCAACCTAACCTCAAACATCTCTCACCCATGCATCCAAGTTTGCACATCCAGTTTAACTCTTGGCAGCAATAACTATTCAGACACTCCATCATCAAGAAACTGTGAGTTGCATATCTCTGCATAATCTAAGGCAAAATTGCAAAGGAATACCTATGGCTTCCTCTCCCAAAGAAACTATATTTTTTTCTAATTTAATATGATTTAAGATATTTTTAATCTCAAACTGACTCATCTTTATGGGGTGTGTGTGTGTGTGTGTGTGTGTGTGTGTGTGTGTATGAGAGAGAAAGAGAGAGAGAGAGAGAGAGAGAGAGAGAGAGAGAGAGAGAGAGAGAGAGAGAGAAAGAGAGAGAGATTACCCAAACAGTTTATATGCAGTTACACCAACTTCCCAATGGCCCAGGATGCATCCGTTTCTCCTATGAAAATGATTCAGAAGAAAACACACTGGCCAAGTACTCTCTGGACTGGCTCTGCAGGCAATATCTAGAACTTCTCTAGAAATGAGTCTGCCCACTGAGTAGTATCAGGAAAAGCAGCAAAAATTGTTTATGAGTCTTCTGGGTATTTTATTCCCATGGACAGTGCATTAGTGAGTAAGCTTTTTTTTTTTTTCTGAGACTGAGGAATTGAGAAAAAAGGTTTCATGCATTCTCCTCCCTGATAGACACTGCTGTGCACACAAGCATTTCTCATACATCTTCTCTCAGTCCTTTCCACCTCTTTCCACCCCTTGGTATCACTAAGCCCTTGATAATTCTTTTAATTTTAATGCTTCACCCTGAAGATGGTGAAAGCCAGATAGAACTTCACTTCTGGTATATTTCTGAACCTAGGCAACTCCATTATACAACGGTTTAGTCTACTCTCTGTAATTGGTATTCTGGATGTCTTTTGGTCTCCTGGTTTCTGACAGAACCAACCCATTGTCCTTGATTCTTCCTTCTACAGCCTATCGACATATAGGAACACAAGGACATAAAAAAACCAATGAGGAAATCAAAGCAGCACTTCCCCCTGGCTAAAAGTGACATTGAAACTGCCCAGATTTTTATGTCACTCATTCCTGGTTCTTTTGTTTTCCTCCCTTACATTTTTGTGGCAAAGGGTTGTTGTTTACACCTTCCTTAGTAAAAGATTGTTTCTCTTATTCCATTTGGGAACACTTAACAGACAAATTGTAGCTCTAAAATGGTCTACAAGAATTTGAATCTTGACTCTCTTATTAACAGTGGCCTGACCTTGATAAGTGACTTAACACCCCTGTGAAATAAGGATGAATAAAAGAATAAATATGTTACACAGATGCTGTGAATATTAAATAGGAAGATCATTCATGCATAACATTTACCATGATGTGTGGCACATAGTAAGAGCCAAGTGTAATGGTAGCTACTATTAACACAGAATGGTGAGATGTTTGAAAATACAGATCTCAAAATCCAACTGATCAAGGGATTTTTTTTTTCCTGTCTCTGGCCATTCTCCAAGTCTTGCAAAGCAACTCCTCCCCCCCTCCGGCCCCCCGTGATTGTATAGCTGAGAACAAGTTGGATGGGACAATCTTTGAATACTGAGAAGGCTACCTTGAGTATAAGAGACTAGGTTTAGGAGTAAAAAAGGTAGAGGGAGAGATTCTGTGATACATCATAAAATCAGGCTATATGTACTGCTAGTCTTCAACTATGCCACAATTAAGTACAATTCATCTAATCCTTCCTTATTTACTGTTTTAGAACTGAGGATGATTTTCTTACTGCCCATGTTGCTTTGGATAAAGGATCAAGGTGCTTTGGATAAAGCAGCACAGAGGGTGGCGTGATAACATTGGCATTTGCTGGATTAAAGGAAAGAACAAACTTTCTTCAGATATACGTCTGTTTTTTTATTTTTTTTTTATTTTTTAATGTTTTTGAAGTAGCAGAGTAGAAAAGCAAACCCAGAAATCTTCACACAATCAGGGAGAAAAATGTAGTTTGAGCTTTCTCATCAGGCACAGTTTTTTGCGAATTCTTTAGTTTCAGGTGATATGGGTAGCATGGATGTTTGGAGCATTTCCTTTTGAGTGGATGGCTTTTTTCCCTTTGGATGTGGTACTTGCCTGAGTCAGACTGGAAAGAGCAAAAGAAGGCAATATGTAAAAGGTTAGCAGAGACATTTTGCTAACGTGACTTTTTCCTCATTTCAGTTTCCCTTCTCTCCAGAGCAAAGGTTAACTATCTAATTTCATAAATTTGCTGGGGAGGATGCTGCTTAGGACCCCCCCAGACAATTCAGGCAGCTTTTTCTCCCCTGTTTTCCTGTCATCTGGCCTAGCTCTAGGAGCAGCCTGTCTCGTACAGACTGAAATCTGGGTGATGACCAAAAGCAGTGTGGTTTTTTCTTTCATATCCCAAGATATTCATGCTCCACCAGCTTCATCTCCTCTTCTCATTATTATACAAGGCTGCTGCTGTTTTTCTTATACATTAAAAAAAAAAAAGCATGGTTCTCAGGAAAGGGAACTGAGAAGTCCAGGGGCTAAGTGACTGTCCTAAGGTCTGCTGGTAGCAGAACTGGGATTGCAGTCGGACTCCCAACTCTTGACACTTCTCTAAAGATGTCTTCTCAACCTGGCTCTACTGCTCTTAGTTTTCCCTGCTGCATAGTGACACTCTGTATGAAAATGACAAACCTGTCAGTTTTAAATAGGTGCTAGAAAGTAAAAACAGAATCACAGCACGTCAATTAGGGATGTAGTAAAGCTGGAGTTTCAGGGGCCATGGATAATGATAATGTGCATTTAGCGCTCCCAGAGCCAACTTGCCCACATTTTACCACCCTTTGATTTATAGTCAAGAGTGAGCAAAACAAAGGCTAAAGGTGTAGAGCCCACTTACACATCACATAATTTTGGAGGTACATCAAGTACTTCTAATCCAACTACATCATTTTGTAGATGTAGGAAGTAAGGACAAAAAAGAAGGGATTCATCAAAGATGATGCAAGATGAAAATTTAGACTTCTAAGTGTCGTCTCTCCCATCATCTTTCCAATCTTCCTATCAGAAAGCTATACTAAAGCAATACCGTAGAACCGATTGCTTTTATTTATTGTTTTTGGTATCACTTTTTCTTGAATTATGTTACTTTTACAAGTTAGAGTACCCCAAACCAATTTTCAAATGTAATCCATCTTTTAGTGAGTATAGAAGTTAAATGTCAAGTTCACTCATGATCAGTGTTTTCAAAAACAGTACTTCAAAAATATTTATGAATCAAATTAGCTATGTTGAGCAGAAATCAAGGCTGGATACAGCACAGTGATATAGCACTTGCCTAGCAAGTACAAAGCCCCGGTATAGCCCCTGTTCTGGAGAAGAAAGAAGTGGAAGAAAAGGAGAAAAGAACAGAAGAAAAGAAACATGGAGTTTTACCACATTTTCAGGATCGTATCCTGTGCTTTTATTATATTCTTTTATTCTATTGGACAGACTTTCTAGATTTCAAAAAATTTTAAAAATAATCAATTATTATTTATACTTATAATATTACATAGTCATTTTACTATATACTTGTGACACATAAAACAACTACAGTATATATAGTTATACATTTATATTTATACATAAGACTCTACTGCCAAATTTGATGCATTCAGAGATTTTATTCTCACTTCACAGAAGTTCACAATTATGCAGCAACTTGCTGTAACATTAATATTCTAGGTCATGTTTGAAAACATAATAAACAAATAATAAATAAGTACTTATCCTTTCTGCAATGGTCACTCTTCCTGTACTGACACAGCAAAAAGTAAAAGTGGAGTAGCACATGCCTATAATCTTAGCATTTGGACAGCCGAGGCAGAAGGGTCATGAGTTAAAGGTCAGCTTAGGGTATACAACAAAACCTTGCCTCAGAAAAGGGAGAGAGATTCTATTCCCATGATACCTCAACTGTACAGCTGCACAAACAGTATCTGAACAACGGTGACACCCATAGGAATGCTGTCATAGAAAGGAGTAACCTTATAGGGCCCCAGTACTGATGAGACAGGAAGAATTAGTCTTTCTCCTTTTATTGGTTAATCAATACCAAGTGCTCAGTCCTGAAATTGTATACGTACTGTCTCAGTTAGGATTTCTATTGCTGTGATGAAACACCATGACATAAAAGCAAGTTGGGGAGGAAAATGTTTATTTGGCTTACACTTAGACATCACAGTTCATCATTGAAAGAAGTTGGGACAGGAACTCAAAAAGGGCAGGTATCCAGAGTCAGTAGCTGATGCAGAAGCCATGAAGAGGTGTTGCTTTGTTACTTACTCAACATAGTTTATTCAACCTGCTTTCTATAGAACCTAGGACTTCCAGCTTAGGCTGGAACCTTAGGCACCATCCACCACAGGCTGGCCCCTCCCTCATCAATCACTAATAAAGAAAATGCCATACGGGCTTGTCCAGAGCCTGATTTTATAGAGACATTTTCTTAATTGATGTTTACTCCTCTCAGATGACTTTAGATTGTGTTAGGTTGATATGAAACTATCCAGCACACATACAAATAACATTATATGGATTCAGCACATTGTGTGTATATGTTTATGAATGTGTGTGTGTCTAACAATAATAATTAAAGAAAAAATGGTGATGAATTTGAGGAGGAACAAGTCATAAGGGAGGGGTTGGAGAGAAAGAAAAATCATAGAATCATATTTTAATTGAAAATAAGAAAGAACAAAAAGGGACAAGGGAGATGTATATTATAAAACACAGGTAGACTGTATAGAAAGTGTGGTTATGATCTGAAGCCAAATTCCTGAGTTCAAATCCTATCTATATATTACATCTAACTATATATGCATCACAGTTTCCAAAACACCTTTCCATACATTTGCTAATTTGATCTTTATAATGTTCATTTAATGTGTATAGCTCAGGTGTTATTATCCCCACTTTGTAGATAAAGAAACTAAGACCAAGATGAGTAAAACGACCAGTGCCAGATTAGAGATTATGTACTAGCTAAGAAGGAAAAAGGAACTGGGGTTACAACCTTCAAGTGCTTTGGAAATTATAAAGTGTATATGACGTTAGATGTAGTATGCAGCTGTCATAAGGTGGGACTACAGTCACAGATGATGCTAGAGATTGGGCTGAATATTAAGAGCCTCAGAAAACATGTCAAAAGGAAAACGATAAACTGTTATGGACCAAAAGTTGATAGTGTAACCAAACATTACATAAGAGAGACAGAAAGACAGACAGAGACACACACAAAAGGCAGATAGACATACACACACACACACACACACACACACACACACACACACAGAGAGAGAGAGAGAGAGAGAGAGAGAGAGAGAGAGAGAGAGAGAGAGAGCAGTACTCACAGAAGTAGGACTAGACTCACTTCTCTCACATCCCCAGAGTCCCCAAACAATCACTACTGCACTTTATTAGTTGACCTTTGACGAAAAAGAAAGAGTAAGAAAACAATTTAGTTATTTGTAGAATCCACGTAGGCAGGAACTGCTTAATTGGGATCTCATGCGAGGATAAAGAAAATATCACATAACTACTATGTTTTAAAACACCATTTGCATTCCAGGTTGTGGGAGAAGAAGGAGTCAGGAAGGTGACAGGCAAGTCAGGCAGGAATGCTCCTCAGATTCTGAGGAGCTGACTACTCTCTTCAGCAATGACCACCACAGCAAATAACCTGTCTTTGATTATTAACACTAATCTTTGCAGCTGTTCCTCAGTTATGAGTTTTGGAAACAAACAAGCAAAAACCTTGGTTAAATGGCCAAAATTGCCAGTTCCTTGAAAACAGAGAGGACAGTTCATTTTCCTGTAGCATGCATGAAGTCCACAGCAGCAAAGGACTCCATCATCAACAATACCTCAGCTCTCACTAAGCCCTTTGGATTTTACAGCTCTAGGTGTTGAGCAAATATGTGTTGGGCACTTTGAACTTTCCATTAGTTGTTTCAGCTGAGGCAAGAGCAAATAAACACTTGTGTCTTGGCAACCTTTTCAAGTTCAATGGGACAGAAAGTTATACGAGGGGAAAAAAAAAAACAAGAAAAGAATTTTTCAATAGCAGGCTATCAAGGTTACTATAAATGCCATCTAACAAGGCAGCCCATTAAAAATGTAGTCCAAAATGTATTAATATGATAAACCCAAATGAGGTCTCGTTATTCTTAGCTCTAAACTTCTGACTGTCCTTACAACCTGCCACTGCAGCCTAGATAGTGTCCATCAAGGTCTGTCCCGTTCTACTAAAGTATTCCTTTCTGCCTCCTATTGGACAGGACCCTAGTCCCAGGGGCAGCTTGCTCCCTCTTTTCTTTCTTTCTTTCTTTCTTTCTTTCTTTCTTTCTTTCTTTCTTTCTTTCTTTCTTTCTCTTTCCTGTCTCTGTCTGCCTTCCTTCTTTTTTATTTATTTATTTATTTATTTATTTATTTTACTAAGTCATCCTGACAGCTTGTGCAGAGACAGACTACAGCTTGTGCAGAGACAGACTACCTGTCTGCCTTGGCTTAGGAGCTTTGGAGAAAGCAGGTAGACAGAGCTCTATCATGCTGCCTAGATCATAGCTTCTCAGTCCAGATGTTTACCAGCTAAATTGCAGCTAAAATCAGGGCTTCTGAATCTGAAGTAGGTCGTGAAACTCTAAAATCACCATGATAAATGAAAAAGGGAAATGACCTTTTCTGCTGGTGCGGTTATGCTATGAAAGGGGCTCCTTTGTGGACCCTCACAAGGGAGAAATTTCCAGGCAAGTCAAAGTCAGGGCCACTTTACACTGTGGAAAGTAAATGTATGGAACTCCTTAGCCCAGGAAATATAAATACTGCCAGAGAAGGTTCAATACATTTGTGACTGTTAAAGCAATGCTAGGTTATTAAGGAGAGCAAGGCTGTTTGGGGATATGTTTAATCTCTGAGCTCAAAATCGTGAGGACAACCAGATCCTCTGACAGCCTCACTGAAATGAGTCCTGAAAACATGCATACTTTCAGAACTGTGCCTGTATTTTCCAATTAATGAGGGGGTGGGGATGTGGTGTTTATTTCCATTATTTCAAACTGAGATGCTAAAATCCCCAGTTTTCTTTAAGTAATCCTTGTGCCCAGGGGAGCAATATTTCAAAGGAAAAGAAAGAATGAATAAAAGGAAGGAAAGAAGGAAGGAAGGGAGGGAGGAAGGAAGGAAGGAAGGAAGGAAGGAAGGAAGGAAGGAAGGAAGGAAGACCTGGATCCCATCCCCTTATTCTGCTACTATAACCACCTGTAGTGCTGACTGCCTCCTCTTTAGGCTTTACCTCCCTCCCCAGTCCCCACTTGTGAAATAAGGTCCTTAGTGAAGTTACTCCCAGAGTCCTTTCTAGCTTCAATAACATTTACTTCAAATGGTAACAAACACAATCTTCCCCTGGAGCACTGAGGATGATTGCTTACTCAGGACCTCTGGGCTTTCCAGGAGCTCAGAAGACATTCCAGACTCCACCCAATGTATCACTCAAGCTTAGGTTCCACAATACACGGACCTGCTGTAAAATTTGTATTTCATGAACTTTTGCCCCACTCTCTGAAGCCCCTACTCATTTTAAACAGAGCTCTCTATATTAGAGGCAGCATTTGGTAGACTTTAACACCAGAGATGGCCACACTTGCCAGTGCATACCTGTAATCTCAGCACTTGGGAGTCTGATACAGGAGGGCTGCCACAACTTCAAGGATAGACTGGGATGCAAAGCTACTTTAAAGCAGTCTGGACTATGTAGTGAGGTAAAAAGCACTGGAAAAGAAAAAGAAAATAAGAATTTAAAACCATCCAAGCTGTAGATCTACCTTGAGTGAGGATTCCTGTTCTGCCATTTTCAGCCAAGAGATTTCAAAAATTGTCTAAGTAAGCTTTGCCTCAAGTCTCTTTAGAGGATTAACAGCGGAATACTGCTTCTGTTCTGGTGGAATCATCAGGATTAAATGAAGAAATTCATATACCAGTGCTCAACATGATACCTGACACAGTTTATTCTGTCATCAATGTGAAATGTCCTTAGTCTCCACTAAGTAAATACCAAGAGGAAACTTAAAATTGATAAATTAACAAATATTGAGGTAATACAGCTATCACTGGTTATTGTTATTATTGGTGTTGAGACAGACTTCCACTGTTTAGCCCTGCCTGGCAGCATCTCTCAACATAGACCACACTGACCTTAAACCCACAAAAATCTGCCTACCTCTCACTCCCAAATGCTGGGATTAAAGAGGTGTGCTACCATGCCTGGCTGTACCATAACTTTGAAGCAATGGCTAATTACTTGGCTTTGTGGGGCTTTATATTTTCTGCCTCCTATAAGGACATGTATACATTCATCAGAACCATTTGGAAACTGGACAAACAAGAGAACTTCTTTTGATGAGGCTGCCATTTGGGTACAGACATACTGCTTAATTAAATGTTAGTTTCATGTTCTATGAGACCAGTTGAATCTATGGGAGTCCTACAGGATGGTAGATACACAGGGAACTTCCCTAAAATGACCCCTTGATATGGCTTATGTGTTCACAGTGTTAAGCAATATTTTACCCTTCCTGTTGAAGGTGTAAAGTGAAACTGTGAAATGAGGATAAGGCGAGGTAAGTTGCCACTATCTCCCAGCTTATTGGGTCCTTACTGTATTACTACCAAGGACTGGGGGGAGAAGGACAAAGAAAGCACCTCAGCTTGGTAAGGCAAAGCTAAATATTTTCAGGGTGAGCACACCTCACTTTTGAGACAGGAGAAACTGCTCTGTGGGGCCAACATGAAGTGAGAAAGGTGAGATCAAAGGTAACAGCATGGAAGAGGGGTTGGTAAAGGAGCATTAATTATTCCTCAAGTTTTGCATGCTTGTGTGTGTGTGTGTGTGTGTGTGTGTGTGTGTGTGTGTGTGTGTGTGTGTGTGGTGTATTTGTGTACATTATCTGAGAACTAAAACGGAGGCATGACAACAGACATAAAGGTTCAGTTTTGCCAGGCAGTGGTGGCGCACGCCTTTAATCCCAGCACTTGGGAGGCAGAGGCAGGAGGATTTCTGAGTTGGAGGCCAGCCTGGTCTACAGAGTGAGTTAGTTCCAGGACAGCCAGGGCTACACAGAGAAACCCTGTCCCGAAAAACCAAAAAAAAAAAAAAGGTTCAGTTTTGACATGGAGACTCCACTGGTTACCTTCTGCCCATGGTTTATTGCTCCCTTCCCTTTCTTCTTATGACTTACTACAAAAACTGTTCAGTTCATGGAAGCCTGAAAGCAAAGAAAGAGGCAAAAAGAGACCAAGGACCCAAAATCCACTTCAAAGACATGACCCTGGCAATATGATCTCTTCTTCTGCTTCTCTGAGTAAGAAGCTCTCAATATTTGGTGGCACAATCCCATTAATTAGCTGAGATCTAGTCGTGAACTTAGACCCTAAAATTAATGTATAATTTTGTTGTCTTTGCTCACCTCATGTTTAGGCAGTGATGTTGGTGAGACTTTGTGGGTTTAGCTTTTGCCATTTCTAGAAGACACAATCTCACAGTAAATTTTCTCTTCCTCTGCTGTGTCCAGTCCTTTTCAGTACCCTATTCTACAATGTATCCTGAGCCTTAGATGTGGGGCTTATAGTATAGATGAGGAAAAGATGAGCAAAAATAAAGATGATACCTAAAGCTATGTGGCAGGGTCATGATAGAGGAAGATAAGAAAGAGCATGGCCTCCATTGATAACTGACACTTTGCAGGAAGAACAACATCCATGGATTAAATACCTTTTGTTTTACTGTAACAAACTACCTAAAATAATCAAGTTATAAGAAAGAAAGGTTTGAGGGGGATTGGGAGGAGAGGGGGCACTGGTTTGGGGATGTAAAGTGAATAAATTAATTAATTAATACAAAGGAAAGGACAGTAAAGTTTATTTTGGATGATTTTAGTAGCTTCAATCCATGGTTGCTCGGTCCCTTTGTTCTTGAGACAGCTAAGTACATCATCTCTGGAACATGAAGTAGAGGGAGACTGTTCCCTTCATTTCAGCCCAATAAACAAATAAAGAAGCAAAAAGAGACCAAGGTCCCCAAATCAACCTCAAATGCATGCCCCTGGTGCCACTTTTTAAGGATTCTACAACTTCCCAGCACCACAGTCAGACTATAGAGTTGCAATTCATAGAACATTGAGGGACATTTGAGGTCTAAATGGAATAATCCAGGAATAAAACCTGGTTTTTAAAATCTATTACACAAGAAGTTGGCAAGGAAAATATTAATAGTGTCTACAGTTTATGGTTAAAGTAATAGGTTAGGAAACTTAAAGCACCACTCCTAGTAAAGTGTCAGACTGGGATGCAAACCTAAGTCTAATCCTCTGTTCTTCCCATTCACCATGGTCTTTCTATTTTAACTAGCTCTATGAGGGAACGAGTAGTTCCACCTAAGCTAATTTTCCAGATAATTGAAGCAGTCATCTTTTGGCAGTGAAAGTGCTATTTTTATTTGAACCATTTTTGAAGAACCGTCTGCAATGCGTTCCATGCCTCTGTGCCTTGTTATGCAGAATGAACAGATCACTGTGCTTTTAATCCTCCATCTATAGTCATACTTGTCTACTTATTTGCTCTCTGTGGCTGACGATGCTGACCACCTCATAGGTTACTGAAGCTAGCATATTTGAAATGGGGTCCTTCAAAAACACACTACTAAAATATGACCAGTGTCAGTGAGGGAAGAGTATGCAGAAAGACCAACTACAAAAATTTACCAGATTGGGTTTATTCCATGTAGGGACATATAGCTCGAAGGGGCTAAATAACTTTGAAGACAACAAATTTGACCCTTGAATTGAAATTCCCAGTAAAATCTCAAAAACTTCAATAGAAGCTTGAATTGTGTTCGTTCTACTTCACTGATCCAGCATGGAGAAAGAGGCAATGGAGGTCCATCACAGTTGGGAAAAAATATTTCTTCCACTGATACTGTTCAGAAATCCTAGCACATAGTGAGAATGAAAGACATACCTGCAGCATTTAAATTCTGCACACACAATCTACCCTCTCATTGTTTGCTCCAGGGCAGACAACTCCTCCCACCTCACCACTGTGCCTCCATATTTTAAAAACCACAAGAGGTCTATTTCGGAAAGACTTCTGTCTCAAGTGGTGTGTCTAAAAAGGTGAATCTTCACTGATCTGGAAATCATGTCCCTTGTGCGATGCATAGCAAATTATTGTGTGTTTAGCCTGTCACTTTCTTTTTCCTTGTCCCACCTATAATTTCAAAGGGAAAATAAAAGGAACATCCTATACACAGGCCCTCTTTAGTTTGCCAACCCATTGGCCTGCTGCAAGTACTTGGATCTTTTCAAATTCCAATCAGAGTGGGCTCTGCTTTGCCTTCTCCATCTCCGTCTCCTCTGACCCGGCAAAGTTTCCCATCTTTCATCCTGTCACTTAGCTAATGGTGTGTGTCCTTCTTGCATACATCCCATACTCACTGCTTCCTTTCACTAGTGGAGTCGTCAGCGAGATGCTCGGCAGATGGCTCACTGGCTGCTGCTCTTGTCCCCTCGCTGCAGCAATCTGTTGTTCTAAATCAAAATGTTAATGAAAAATAAAAGAACTCACTGCCAATGTCTGTCTGATTTAAATTAATATAGAGTCATACCTTTTGAGGCAGGTTTTTCTGGCACAAGGTTCTCCATACAGGCTATGCATACTATGTGGTTTCTTTCCTCTCTCTCTCTCTCTCTAATTAAAATTAAGCACTTTCATTTCCCTGAGTCTCTTGTGGCACCCCCAACCTGTTCTTTTTAATAATAACAAAGGCCTAACAAACATTCGATTTCAGTGTTCCGGGGACTGGCATCTCACCTGGTGAACGTAATTTTGAGAGATATTATATGTGATGTCTAATTATAAACATGCTTTGATTAGATGCTGTTTTCAATACTGAAATGACACGTTTACTAAATGCTTCAAGTGCAGCTCTAAGTTAGGCTGTAGTTATTGAAATCTCTTTCAATCCATTTGTTTTAAAACTGCTGGCAAAATCATTGCTAATTTGCTACTTTATTTACAAGGGCCCTTCACTTTCTATGTACTCAGCACAGTATTCATTTCTGCTGCAGCACCAGGACTGCGCCTCTCTTTAGGGAAAATGTATGTGTGTGTGCAAGATCATCATCTATGTGAGACGAATTTTTCAGCATCAATTTACAAACGGGAATGCAATGATGCTAACACACCTGAAGGAGGAAAAATCACCTTGTCTCAACCTGAAAAAAAAAAAAGTGTAGGAACCCAAAGAATGACAGCTTCCACCAATTGCAGAAGACAACCCTGTCCATTTATTTCTCCCATGACTTCTTTATCGACACTCTTAGGAAGAGTTATCAAGAAGAGCGACAACAAACAATGCTTGCTATATAGCACACAATGCTATAAGTGATTTAACTTTAATTTCATCAAAACAAGTGTATATAACCTCTATCTGTTTCAAAACTAAAGAAGCTAGTATATACTTAAATCTTTTGCCCAAAGTCATGCAACTAGTAAGTCACAGAAGCAGACAACACACAGCTCAGTTCTAAGACCTTCACTTTTAACCATAATACCATTCTATACTGTAGTAAGGGCCACAAATCTCAGCATCTTTGGAAGTTACTGTTTTTCTTTTTGACCCTTAGGATGCTTTATTTGCTCAGACTTCTGAGTAAAGCAGGTATCAACATCAGTGGGGCTTGCACCATGCTAAATGCATATCTGCAAGTAACTGCTGCCAAGTATAAGGTGAATCAGGCATATGAAGCCTACGAGGAAGGGCAGATGGAAGAAAAGCCTGGGTTTGAGGGTAGAAAATAGTTCACTAATTATCCTTTCAGCCTTGTACACTGGGTCGGTGCAATAGCATGGCTCAAAAGAAGCAAGGCCTGTAAAACACATATGTGAAGCAGACCACCAATCAGTGGCTCCTTGCTGAAACACTCCGGGTCAGGTCATCCAGATACAAACTCAGTGTTTCTTGTATTGGGAGCAGAGCTACCACACAAAGGAGATACCTTGGAAGCCCAGCCTTCCTCCTGCTGCTCAGAAAGCAGATAATCTTCTCAGAAGGCAGACAAGAGAAAATGGTTCTTCTAAATAAATAGAAGCACCCTATGCCTAGGGATACACTGGTTTTCAGGAGTTGTTTGTTTCTTTGTTCTTTGGTTTTGTTTTGATACAGTGTCTCAGCTAGTAGTCCATACTGACCTCTGACTACATAGCCAAAGACAACCTCTACCTCCCCTCGAGCTGGGAGTTTAACTCGGTTTGTCTAAGGCCCTAGATTTGGTGCGTGGCACCACAAATTTAAAAAAAAAAAAAAAAAAAAGGAAGAAGAAAAGGAAAAAAGAAAAGAAAAAAGAAAACCCCTTCGATGGGAAGGAATTGCAAAAAAAAAATAAATAAATAAATAAATAAAAAGCAGTATTTTCCCTTCTTAAACTTTACTTTGGCAGTTACAATTTTCTGTCCTTCCCAGCAACTAAAGGAAATAGGAAATAGGAAAAGAATGTAGGAGATGTTAAATAGTACCCCAATCTAAGAGCTAGGCTTCCTGGGTACCATAATCTGCCTTGTTTCTAAGGTATCACAGCCCCTCTAGAACTCACACAGGCCTTTTGTAAACTGAAAAGGTCCTAAGAAGGTCTTTCCAACATCAAATCTTTAATGATTTTAGCCACCCCAGTACATATTAATAATAAAACTTGACTTTCCCACTATTTCAACAAGGAATCACAAGGAATCATTTGACCAAAAGAAGCAAAAAAATTGGTCTGCTTTGTAGTCTTACAACTCAGGCCACTGGAGCCAGTCCCAGCCTGTCGTGCTATATGATTGTTCACCCCTCTGAGTCATCAAATCATAGGCTCTTTGAAACCCTGAAATAAAAAGAGCCCTAAAGGTCATCTTTTTCTAACCTGCTGAGCTCTTTTTTGCCTAAACAAAACTGATGTAAGTAGTGGAGCTAAAGCCAAATTTATAGCAACAGACACCTGCATGTATGTTGCAGGTGCTGGGTTGAGCCCTGTAACCTTTGCTCACCACCACCCCTCATAGGTTCTCCTTCCTGAGAGTTCTCATTCAGAGATGTCTCTCTTTGCTAGTGTTTACTGATTCCAGAATGCCTTTAACACAGGGCCTAGATTTTTGTTCTGCCCTGAATACAAACAGAATAGAGATTCTCATGGAAGGTGTTATAACATCTAAATGCACATACCATCCATGATACATGTGACTGTGGAGCAGATCATATCACAAAAGCAAAGTCAAAGGGATGAGAACCTGAGAGTGTAACATACTTTGGAAAGAATGAAATGGACTCCATTGAGAAGGAAGGCAAGGAAAAATGGAGACACTAATGTTGTTAACTTACTAGCTGTGTTTGAAGTCAAATTTGGGTTTACAACCCAATCTCATTCTACAACTAGGTATCTCACCTTTACAATTCTCTTAATACCCCCAAGCCTCGGTCATTTACATACTGTAGTATGGGATAATATCTATTAAACATGAATGTTGAGGGTAAAATGGGACATGTGTTCTTAAAAAAAATACAGTATGCCTAAGTACGTTCTTGGCTCATAATCTACAGTGTTGTACTTTGGTAGTTTTGAAGGTGTGTGCCCTTGACTGTGATCCTGCAGCACCTATAGGTACAAATGATGTTGCTGTTCAGATCTTCAGCCATTTGTAATATGTCTAACTACTCTAACCACCCCTAGAGGTAACTAAAACAAAATGATTAAAGAACTAATCAGAATATCAGTTATCAAGCACCGAAAACAATGTTCAAACTTGCTTCTTTAAAAAATTGTCATTTCGCCAGGCAGTGGTGGCCTTTAATCCCAGCACTTGGGAGGCAGAGGCACACAGATTTCTAAGTTCGAGGCCAGCCTGGTCTACAAAGTGAGTTCCAGGACAGCCAGGGCTGTACAGAGAAACTCTGTCTCGAAAAACCAAAACAAAAACAAAACAACAAAAAAAAGAATTGTCATTTCATTTAGCTTCTTTTCTCCATCCTCCTCCTTCTGCTTTTCCTGCCTTTCTTCTCCTCCGAGATTTGTATGACTTGCCTCCATTTCCTACCACACATTTTGTTTCTAGCACACTCACACACACACACACACACACACACATGTATATATATGTATATATGTATATATATATACATATATATATAATCTACTAATAGTTCCCTTCTGTGTCCAGCAGTAATCACTCCCTCACCAACCCAAGGTTTTTTGTCCTCCTAAATCTCTTCAGAATATGCAACATATTGGTTTATCCATTTTTTATTTTATTAATTTTAAAAATTATTGTGCCCAATAATGGATCCCATTATGAAATTTCTATAAAATAGGATCAATGCACTCTACCTGTTCTTACTTCTTATTACAGCTTTTCACCACCCTCCTCCATACAACTAGTCTCCTCATATTTCTAAACAGTCCCACATTTGCCTTCAGGGTGTGTGTGTGTGTGTGTGTGTGTGTGTATGTGTAAATCTAGATTTCACACAAAAGAAAGTACACACTATTTCAGTTCTCTCCTCTTTACTCCTCTCCCCTGGCCCTCTATTTTTCCCTCCTCTCTATTCTCATTTTTGAGGTGCTTTCCTCCTTAGCTTCTACTGACATTACATTTTAAATCTCCTTTAATTTTCAACCTACTCTCTTTTTGCCTGTGATGTCATTCAAGTGGCTTCGTTCTAGGCTTGGACCATCTTCATCAGTAAAACAAAGGTTTAAAAACAGGATGATATCTAATGCCATTTCCATATCAACCGTTCAGTGTCTGGGAGTGAATGAGACATCCCTGTGATTCTTGAGCTGACTCTAGCTGGCTATTACATTTTTAATGTTTTATAGCTACTCTTGTTTATGGTAACAGTTGAGGTACATGTACATATTACATAAGGCTGGGGTTTTGCTGCTTTATTCATATTTAATCTACATTTTCTTTCCCTCTATATTTGCATATGCATATATGAAATACCTGTATATTGCATGGTGTCTCTCTTAAAAATAGATGTAATGTACTTTCTAAAGTAATATCCTGTTGTTTATGCAACATATTAGTGTTTTAAATTATATTGGCAGATATTCTTCCTCATGATCCATTTAATTTGGCTATTCAGAAAACAGAACATTTATTTAGCCAAGTGAAGGCATGAAAAAGTGTAAGAGCCAGTACTCACCAATGTCATTAACAAATAGCCACAAAGAACATATTTGAGAGTTTCATACTGTTATACAGAAATACACTGTAATAGTATAATGAGCTCTCCTGTTATTTCCATGTAATATCTCTTGCAAATATTCAAACAGATACATTATAAAATGTTTACTGATTTTTATTCTTTTACCCACAATTCAAGTGCTATACATGATAGTTTCAAAGGAAGTTTGAGACTACAAAGGAAAAGATTGCCTACCTTTGCCTTAATATCTATACCCTCCCCCAAATCCTCTGAATAAGAAGAATTTCTTGTTTCAACTGAAAGGCAATAATAATGTAATTCCTAAATCCAAGGGATACTCAGTAAATATATCTTACTAATGATAAGATGGGGAAAAATAGTCAAGCTTCAAGTGTACAAAGTAGAGAATGCTTGTCTCTGCTAAGGAAAGTGGTTGAGAGGGGACAAGGATCCTTAAGCTGCTCCCAAAGGAAGTCATGATGTAAGAAAAGCAGCTGAGGTTTTGTTGGTTTCTTGTTATTTTGCCACTGAAGAACATACGAATTTGAAAGATCTTGCACACTAAGGAGCTCTCTTGATCCATGGACCATAAATGCTTCAGTATCTCAGCAAACCTTGATAAACTGCCTTCTCTCATACAGCAGGAGAAGCTCAGTGGCTGAGTCAATAGGCCCCCAGATCTCTGTCAAAAATTCAAAATTTGTGAATTCATATAAACATGACACATCATTGAGGTCACCCCTCTCCCTCTTTTACCTCTCTCCTCTCTTCTCACCAGTAAACCACCTACCACTAAAACACCTCTCAAAATCTGCTAGATAGGCTGATTTTTATTGTATCATAAAGTTTTATTGGTGAGTACTCTCCAGGGCCAGAATATTCAAATTAATAGACTTGGGTAGTCAAGTTACCAGAGAAGCACCAAATATGTGATATAAGGTTTACCAATTTTTGAGAGTCAGAATAAAATAAAATTTGTTCCTGACCAAAAGGTACACTTCATGAAGTTATCCTCCATATGTGATTCAGCAATGCCTTGGAAGGTTTTCACACTGTTAAGTCAAAATTGATGTCTTTGAAATCGTGGCACCATTAGTGACTGTTGGAACTAAAAAACAAACAAACAAACAACAACAAAAACTTACCCTAATGTCTCTAGGAAAAGAAATACTTTATAGAATAAATGTTGTCTGAATTGTCATAAAATGCCAACACAATAAGAGTCAGGAGAGATGGAATGGCAGTTTAAGAGCATTTGTTATCCTTACAAAGGACTCAAATTTAGTTCCTTGCACTCACATGGAAGCTGACAACCATCTATCTGCCACTTCAGCTCCAGTGGATCTGATGCCCTCTTCTGTCTTCCACCTGCATTGCATGCATATGATTCACAAATGTACCTGAAGACTTCCAATTATAAAGTCAAATATTCCTGACATCCTATCTTTTATTTTTATATCAGAAATCTTAATTTTCTGGTTTTAAAAGTAATGGTGTGCTATGGTCTTATTCTGAAGTCATAAAGTTTAGTTTTCTCTAAACTTTCTTAAGGCAATTATGATGTTACCCTTAGAGGTCAATTTTACTATATTACATTGTCACAACTTTAGACTTTAAAAGGTTCCACAAAAAGCCAATTTATTCATCAAGAGCTCCAGGTGGGTTAGTGCCAATGACAAAGTGTTTGTTGCTATGTGCCAAGCTTTATATTTAAGTTTCTGGCATGAATTACTAATTACTTATAAATTTTGTAAAACCAAGAAATAATCTCAACAGTCTCTCATCCAAAGCAACACTATTTTTTTTAAATTAGTTTGGGTATTTGTTTTGTATTTTTAAGGTAAATGGGTAATAATAATGATATCATTAGTAATAGCTATTAAACATTCATTTCTGCTACGTCAGGCACTTGCTAAATGCTTTTACAGGTATAATGTCATTTAAATCCATATAGCAATCTCTGAAACCAATTCTACTGTTGGTTCCATTTTATAGAAAGAGACACTGAACCTACAAAAATGCGAGTATATACAAGTCTACAGGCTTCTTTATTCAGACAGGATGACCTCAGTGTAGAATTGTTTTAATTGTTTATTATGAAGAAACGAAATGATATTTATGTGCCAGGAACTGGGCCAAGTACTTTATGTAAGTTGGTTCACTTAATATTCTCATCAGCCTTATGGGGCTGCTATTTTTAGATATATTTTATAGATGAAAGAAAGAAGGGTATAGGAAGTTATGTTTTCTCAAGGTCTTATTGCTAGTGAGGGCAGAACTAGGGGATTAATTTAGATAAGTATTAAATTGAAGTCCCAACATGTTCTATTAGAAAGACACTAGAAACATGTACAAATAGACTTATAAGTGTATTTTAATTTCTCATTATTTTCATAAGGCCAGAAATCTTAATCATGAAAGCCACCCCAAAGACATTGCCAACAGCAAACTATACGCAGAGCTTTTAGTACTATGGAGCACAAGTCTTTAGCATTCTGATCACTTTTACCTTTCAGAGAAGAGATCAGGAACAGTTTGAAGCCATTCTCAAAAAATATCCATCAAGGTAGCTTTTGGGGGAGATGAATTACTACTTCTGTGGCATTAGTTCTCCCTTGTAATACAAGAATCCAGTCCCTATCTTCTCTGTTGCCTGAAAGCTTTAACAGTTTGTTCAAACCAAAACATCATGTCAGTGTTTCTCATTGGAATGCCTTGAAATGATTGATAAAAATAGCAGATTCTCAAGCCCAACCCCTGAGAGCACAACTTTTACATCTACATTCTAACAAGTGCTCCAGATCACTTGTAACACAGGAAAGTTTGAGCATCACATACAATGATAAAGCATTCAGGCCCTGTGTTCTGAATTTGGGATGCTTTAACATAAATAAGATTAATTTGTTTTCAAGGACGCAATCATGCATGACATTAATAGATCTCATGAAATGATTTTGCCTACTACAGTCTCCTCTCAACAATCACAATAAACACAAAAATATTAAGGCCTCCAAGAAGCCCTTGAAAGAATGTAAGCAAGTTCTTTCTCAACTCATAGCTATTAAATAGTATTTGCTTATCTGCCTCTGTGAAGAAGAAAAGGAAAACCCTTTGTGTACTCGAGCTATTTTTAGTGGCCTAAGAAAGTGACATTAGTAGCCCCACCTCAGATCTCTCAATCTATGTCTAGGGTGTGCCTCAAATCTGGATTCCTGCATAATCTAGGTATACTGCTCTAAGCCACACTGAAATAAGCATCAGTTGTCCCAAAGGTGATAAGAGTTGAGGGTCATCATTATAGCAGCTCTAGCAAGGCTGACTAAGAACTAAACAAATTTCGAATATGAAAACTACCTGGTGACTACATTATGATGTTTGGTATTTAACCACATGATCAGTCAAAAAATGATAACAACAATAACAAAATAAACAACTTGTTAATACAGTGTGCAGTGTTTGCTGTTATGTAACCTGGGCCCAGAAATTATAAACAGAACAAGTCCCCAGTTCTGAAGCCACCTCAATGTAATGGGAGCGATAGGTGGGCAGATCTTCTCTCCCAGTTGCTCTTTGGTAGGACTTTAAGAACGCCACTTCACCACTCTGACTTAGTCTCTTCTCAGAAAGTCACGTTGAGAACCAAATGAGGCATCTACACTAATCTTCCATGTCAAATATGAAGCTTAAAATATGTGCCTTCCTATTTCCCCCTCCTCTCTTTTCCTGGCAGAGCACTGTGATACCAGTTTTGTTAGTGCAGGAAGTAGGCAGGAAATGTTACTGTTGGGTTTGGAGCAGCTATTCTTTTCTGAGGGCAGTGGCCTCTAATGAACTCCAATGTCAGTAACTCAAGGGCAGTTAGAGGGTACTGAGCTAGCTCTTCAATTCTGCTGACAAGGAAACAGCATGGACCGGGGTCCACAGAGATGAAAGGACAAGTACTGCTCTCAAGTTGCTCCAAGAAGAGTAGTAACAAAACTAAGTGCGCCTAGCTGTGGCAGAAAACGGGCAGTTGGTAGGGGTTCAAGAAAGGGATGTAGCTGCTCACAGAGGTCATCTAAAGCAATGGAAACTGCTGAGTCAGGACTCCCGATGTCTTCTTTATCCACCCAGGAAAAAAAAAAAAAAAAAAAAAAAAAAACTAGCCTAACCTAGGGACACAGTTCCAAGGCTCAGTTCTAGCACACAGCCAATCACAGGCTGCTTTGTGCTTTTGTGCCTGGCACTGTACTATGTACAGTACAAAACCGGTACCACAGAGGTGATCTCTACCCTCTAGGAGAGAAAGCACTGATGAAGACAAACCTCCAGAGCACATGAAAGTAATCAAAAAGCCAACGCTGAACAGATAAATATGGCATTCACTTCCACCGTGCTCCCTCTGGGTTCCTGTCCATTTTTCTCTCCTATGGAAAACTTTAGATGAGTCAAAACTAAGTGATCCCCAAGTCCCCAAACACCTTTACCTCTCTGTGCTTTGTCCAGATATTTGGAGATGCTCGTCATTAGTATTAAAGCATTGATTTTATCAGATTATATGACAGTCAGTGGTCAGATGAATTTTGGAATATAGCTTTCCTAATATTTATTCCTCCTTTTCGGCCATTATTTGTTCTGTGCTTGGAGTAGGGCTGGTGGTGAAAGGATAGAGAGTCAGTTCCAGATATGCTTGCAGAAACAATCTCATTCCTGTAAAATTGCCCAGCTGAGTCTTAAGCATCTTCAACCTGTGGAACAAACTCAAGGAAGCTGCTACAGTCCCCTTTCCACTTGTGTTTCTTCTCATATCCAGCAGAGGTCTGGAAATCAACAAGGTTGGGATTCCTCAAATATAGAGGGATGGGGAACAGTGGTTGAGAGGCAGGACTAGACTCTTATACTTTTCTTTAGTGGACTCTACCACCACTACCGAGGAAGAGCCATACCATAATTAAAGATGGCTCTATACAAATAGCACAAGGTTTTCTTAAGTAAGAAAACGGAATGGCAGGCAAAGGGATTATATTAGACAAACAGTGTTTCCCTGATTTTCTTCCAGAATTGTGTATAGGGAGATACTACAATGAAGAGCTATAACAGAATAAACACCTAGGATTAAACTATGTAAGCCATCTCCAAGCATAAGTGGGGTGTGAGGCTTGATCAAATCTCAGCCATTCAGCTTAGAATCTACAGGACAACTCTTCTTCCTTACTAACTGGTTCTTATCTAAGTCCTCAAATAGATTTTTAGTACTATCTGATGCTGTCAAAGGGCAAAAGGCACTGATAGGACCACAGACATTTCTGCAATGCCACTCTCTCCCCCAGCAGAACAACTAGTGTTCAGATCTTGCAAAGCCAACAAAACTGCAGCATAGGTCAGCTGCAAAGTCCCCCCTCATCAAAGACCTCCCTGAGCCAGCAAAGTCAAGGCCATGAGCTCAGGGCCCTCAGAAGGTCGCTGGAGAGGACAGTGAGTCTGCAGGATGAGTCAGGAGAATTGAGAAATCCCAGCCAGTCCCCAAAGCCAGACCTCTAGCACAGCAGCCAAGGCATAAAAAAAACCCTCTGTAAGAACCTGGAGCATCCTGATAATGGGGGTGGGGATGGAGAGGAAGCAACAGAAAAGATAATCTACCTGCCCTTCTCATTGGCAAAAGAGGGAAGCAGATGCTCTTTATCCTTCATATGTCCCACTTTCAGTGCCCCCCTCAAGGATGCCATCGATGATGACAGCTAAGCGAGCATCTCCTACACCACTCTCCAGTAACCACCAACCCCTAACAATTTCACCTTTCCCAAATCATCCCACTATCTTTGAAATGGTTTTCTTCTTCAGCATAGCTCTGCCTTGTCATTTTGTTGTAACTGATCTGGACCACTTTAGCAACTCATGAATCAATACAGTCCCCACCAGGGTCAAATATTAGCAATTAAACAACTGTCTCATAGCAACAGAGTAATTGTACTTCAAAAAGTATGTGCAGTGAAAGGATTTCAGATGAAGAGAGAATCTGAGAGAGAAAGATCCTGCAGAATTCTACATTTAATTCTACATGTAGCAATCCCTCCCTCCCTCCTTGTCTGAGCATAAGCTAGGCCTATGTGTCTAGCAACCTGGACAAAAACCTCAATGCAAATTAAGATGCTGGTGCAATGAGACATCTTCTTATATTGGACTCAAGACATAAGAACTTTATCTGAATCATTACCTGCAGACTGTACACTTGGTGTGGGAGAAATACATACAGGAATTAAAGACTATTTCAAACTGTGGAGAAGAAATTCTTTTTAAAAAATCCACTTTTTAAAATTAATTATTCTATTTATTTACATTCCAAATGTTGCCTCCCTCCCAGTTCCCTCTCCCAGAATTCCCCGCTTCTCATTTGCCTCTGAGAGGGTGTCACCCAGGCATCTCCCATGCCTGGGAAAACATGTCTATAGAAACAATCCATTTTAAACAGTTTAAAAACAAACACTTCCACTGGTGTTAGATAAGAGAGTGCATAACCTACAAAGTCTAGCCATGGCCCCAGCTTGTGAATCTACTACTTGGACATGAGTAGAGGGCATGGTTACAGGCCACATATAATGATCGGCAATGGGGTCTTTTTCTTGATGATTGAGGATGAGTTATATAGCCGACACTTGTATTATCTCATACATTAGAAGCTATTGACTATTAAGAAAAGCGTTTGACTTGTGACCGGTCTGATTTCCTAACATAGTATGCCTATTCACAATTGGGTTTTCAAAGAAAGGCATCTAGTCAAAAGTTTTCAACTCTAGAACAAAGAAGCATTTGGTGATTCTGATTCTTTTTAATGAGACTTCTCTGGACAAAGAAAACTATGAGCTCTGTGACCTCAAAGTGGACTCGCCTGAGTAGAATCACACTTGTCTCTGGTTTTCTCCCTGTGTATATTGTATACCTAAGCTTCCCCATATTCTTGTCCTTGAGTCGCATTTCTCTTAGGAGTTTAGGGATCCCCTTAGCTTTTTTCAGTTCAGGTGGCTGAGGATGTCTTCACAGTCCTTTTTTCTCTATTCCATCCCATAATAAGTTGCTGTCCTTCCTGTAGGAATCCTGTTTCCTACTTACGCCTCCACCCAATAAAAACAGCTTGGAGACTTAACAGCTATTGTTATGTATTAAATTTGTCATGACAAATAATTGCTTAAATTTCTGGTCCTTCAATTAGAGCAGTCTGCTTAATAAGAAATACACTTCCTGATAGCCTTTTAAGGCATGTTTTAGCTTGTAGCAATAATAGTAATGAACAAGGGGGTTACTGGTGCATCTTTCATCACATGGCAGAAATGGCTGACTATTGTTTCCCTAAATATAGGGTGGGAGGAGCTTTGGTTCATTTCAGCTTACAAAGGATGTTTAAATCAAAGGGAATCTATTCCTGTTGCCCAGCATCCATCACTAAATAGTGCTATGCAGTTTTGCTTTGTCTTTTGTACTTTTGTGTTTTTCTATACTGACATATCTGTCCAAGGCAAAGGAGGTTGCTAAATTGGTATTTCATTTTTCCTTACTAATGTCCTGAAATGTGCCTACTCCTTACTTCTAGCCCTCAATTCATATGAGAGAGAGACATAGACAGAGAAACAGAGAGATACAGAGAGAGACAGAGTTTCTAATGTGTGTGTGTGTGTGTGTGTGTGTGTGTGTGTGTGTGTGTGTGTGTGTGTGAAGTTTGCCTGCCTATATGTATGTACAATAGGTCTCAGGGCTAGACAGAGAGATCAATGAGTAAAGGTCTTACCAAGCAAGCATGGTGCCTAGGGCTCAAACTCCAGTTTGTAAATGCTGGTTGGATATGGCAATCTTTCTTAATTCCAGAGTTCCAAAGGCAGAGACATGGGATCTCTGGATCAACCTAGCTAGCTACCCTAGGCAAACTGGTGAGTTTGGGGTTCAGCTGAGAGACCCTGCATCAATGTATAATGTAGAGAGTAATCAAGAAAGACTTTTGACATTACCCTCAGGTCTCGACTATATGCTCCCATATATGTAGTCATACATATACAAGCACTCACATGAGTAAAAACACACCAGCATATGACAAAAAAAGAAACTCAAAGATGTAGATCCTATTTTATCCAACAACTGCATTATTAAAATAGGGTATGTATGGGAAGAACAATATCATAGCTACCTCACTGATTCAATCTGTAAGAAAACTCATTACAAGTAATAATAATCTGATACATTCATTTCACCAATAAGCAAAATACTGATCTTAAGCCAAAATGAACAGTAATGAACAGCAATTCTTAAAATGTTAACTCCTCCTGTAACAGCTGATAAATAGCCACTGGATGCTTCAGATTCTCCTTCAGACCGCCACAAGATCCAGTGACTAATAGGGTAATGCCTGGCACAGTCTTTAAGGCTATTCTTGGAATTTTTTCTAATTTGCTTCCTGTGTCATCCCACGTGAACATCATCCACAATTCCACCCACTGAGCAGCAAGTACTGACTGTGTTCATGAATGTGGACCACCATCACTTGATTAAAGCTGTAGTGATGACACCGAAGTTTGTCTTAGTACAGTCTGTTCCATGCATTTCTATGAAGCAGAACATCCGCGACCTTCAAAAGATGGACGACTCAAGCCTTGTTTCCAAAATAGCACTTGGCAGGCAGCCTAGACTCAGATGGGGACAAGAGACACAGGCTGTGGGCATTATGGGCCAGCCCCCTGTCACATCACCTCAGGGGATCCTCAACCTCATGGGACTCACTAGAAAATCTTTTAAATTTGAAAAGCAGAAATTATCTAGTCCACCTGAGCACCCTGGGAGCAGGTCCGTATTCTTAGATTCATGCTTCAAGAGCCAGGTTTAGAACAAAAGCTTCTGCTCAAGGTCATTTGATGAGTCAGTCTACTGAGTGGGGAGGGGAAAGAACCGGAGAACAAACAGCCCACAACAGGGTGAAGTTGAGCTGTTGAACTACCTCAATCTACCAGAAAGGTCTAGGCAAACTATTCGTAGTCTTTCCTTGTAGAGAACTTGAGAAACTGTCTTCGAAGGGTGTCAACGAACAAAGAGAAGGAAGAATGATGTTAGTGGGTCTTCTTCTCCAGTCAGCAGTCTAGAAACTCAAACTTGTGATGGCCTCATGCTATAGGTGAATATATACATGGATAGATGTTATTTGTGCCTGCTGTCCTTAATCTGAATCTCAACAAAGAACTCATTCATTCTTTCTCAGAAAGAGTCTCATTCTCTGGATGTACCTTTTCTCCTGTCAACTTTGCACTAATGTAAAGGGATTCTCCATGACAAACAGAATCAGTGCCTATGTCTGAATTTTGAAAGTCTAAATTTAACTTTTAGAAAAGATTTATTTTGTTTATCTGTATGTGTGTGGGCTTCCATGTATTTTCATGCTCCATGTGCATCCAGACCCACACAGAGACCACAAGAGTGCACAAGATCCCCTGGAACTGAAGTCATGGATGGCTGTGAGCTTCTCAATATGTGGATACTGGGAACTGAACTCATGTCTCTGGAAGAGCGGCAACTGCTGTTATCCATTGAGCCTCCTCTTCAGGCCCATATTCACCTTTTAGACCTTCTAGCTCTCTTGGTAACATTAAGAGAGGCAAATACTTGTATTTGATCTTTCTCCTTTATGAAATAATTTAACACAGTCACCTGAGTTATGGGTTAGCATAAGAAGAAAATATTATTATAGATAAGAAAAACATTTGAACAATTGAATATACTCTAAATGTATGAAAATATATTGTTTGTTTTTACAAATACTGAGAGGGAACATGACAATCAGTTTTTATTAAGCATCTATTATGTGTCTAGCATTTCTAGATTCATTAGTTTCATCAATCCTGACAACAATCCTATGAAGTTGATGTTATTTACTGCAAGTAAAATAAGGGATAAAATTATGATAAAATATATTGCTATGTATGTTCAAAGTCTGATTTTTATCTTGTAAATAAGTGAGTTTTATCTTAAAGTAAAGCATACACAAACAATAGAATCCAAGTTTCAAATGACAGCAGATCAGTATAGCATCAATTTGTACCTATAATGTAAAATATGTGCAAAAGAATGTAAAATGGACAAAATATGGTACCTTCTATTATTTATATTACAGCAACATAACATTTGGAAAATATTCAGAGTAAAGATGATGACATGAAAGGAATGAGTAAGTCCTTAAAAGGTGTCAAATAACAAAACTCCCTATGTTCAAATGATACATATGGAAATACAGAACTTTGTTGAGATAAACAAAGTAGGGCTCTAGGATACACACATGTGAAAGAATCTTCAGGAAACTACAGATACAGACTTTCTTTCCTGGCCAATGGCCTGCTACTGCTGTAATGGAATGTCTGTTCCTTAAAGCCTTGACCAAAGACAGGATGAGAGCCTGGAGAGAAGGAGGAGGTACAGAAACGATGATATCAGCAGTTTTATCCTCACATAGACAAGAAGAATTGGGCTCAAAAAGATTTTTCCATACACAAGAAGCTGAAAACAGGGGAAACCGGGATTCAACCCAAAATATATATGATTTTCCTATACCCATGACTCTTCTAATAAAATGTGAAATCATGACATTTGCAGATAAATGTGGCTCTCAGCCCCCATTGAGGAAGCCCCTTTTTTCCAATCAGTGGATGCTGCTACAGAGAACCATAACTATTCAAAATGCAGACACTAAGTGACTGTGAGGTGTTCAACCTCAGTTGATAATCTACAGCACAGTGCCTGCATGTAAGGCTCAGGAAACATCAAATAAGAGGGGCAAGATAGAACCAGACAGCCAGGATGCCTGCTACTAAGTAGTAGCCCCTCTCTTGAGGACATAACATGGAAATACATGGTCCTCAGCAACTGAAATGTAGTGTCCAATCCAAAGTAGTACTTTTGCTATGCAGAACCCTACAGGTAAAGCTAGGAAAGAAGGGAAGAAGGACTGATTGTAAGAGCTAGAGGAGGAGAATGCCTATTGTTACTTAGTGTTCTCTAGCTATGAGAAGAAGAAATATATCCATGAACTCTCAACAATACGGTTGTCAGAATAAAACCAGCACAATGACACCAGTTGACAAAGCAACATGAACAGGAGAAATTCTATAACAGCTTACCCTTTGGTGACAAGGTCAATGGCTGCTGAGTGGAGAATCAATTTCCTCCAGGGATGATATCCCACAAAGGTGGGTGAATATCAAGTGGTAAGCTGTGTGTGTGTGTGTGTGTGTGTGTGTGTGTGTGTGTGTGTGTATCAATACTAATTAAAGAAGAAGAGACAATGAATTTGGAAAAGGGCACAGAAGGAGTTGAGGGTGAAGAGTAGATGATGTCCATGCAGTACTCATGTATAAAGTTCTAAAATCACATTTCTTCTCTCTGGTATCATATCTTGACTGATAGGGACATAGCTCTTCCAGCCCTTTGTTACTGAATTACACCTCATCATGACCACCCTTGTCATATATATCAAACTTCTGCAAATATTTTGATGAGTGCTAAATATCTGTTTAATAATGATAGACTATGTGACCAAGAAATGGTTTTTCCCATTAACAAAGCTAAGCGATTTTCCAGGGGCATCAAATTTATTCATAGCTTCATCTTGTTTTCCTCTTCTTTGTTCTGTTGCTTAAATATAAGCATCCTTGAAAGCCAAAACCCTTCATAGAGGAAAGATTCTAAACAAACGGTCTCCATAGCATCCAGCATGTAGCTTAAGGTATCAGACACATAAAAGAAACGATGAAAAAAGACCATTCTTCTGCATATAAAATGGTAAAAGTGTATCTTCAGTCTTTTAATGTCATTGGAATCATAGATAAATTTAATTAAACATTATAATACAAACAAGAACTTAGATTAAAACTAATGGTTAGTTGCTGCTAGGAAACTCTCTTCTTTTCCAGTCACTAACTTAGCCACATTTGCTTGAGTCTCATCTAATAGCATCAATCAGTAGGAGTAGAAGACACCTCCTCTCTTTATGCCTCAGTTTCCCTACTTTAAACCTAACAGTGTTGATCTAGAGTAGTGGTTTTCATCCCTGATTCACATAAGAATCAACTTGGGAGATTTTAAAAATGTGGATGCTAAACTCTAGCCTCAGGGTTTCTGATTTAATTGATGGTGGCAAGGCCTGAGCTTTGATATCATTTTAGAATTCCCCAGTGACTCTAATATGCTGCCAGGGTTGAGAAGTAGTGGGCTAGATGATCCCTAAGGTTTCTTATTACTCTGGAAATCAATATGCTGACTATAGCTGGATCTCTCCTGGTATCCCAGCTACCCTGCCTGCCTGTTTTCTACTCTCCCCTCTAATTCTACATACCACTAGATCTATCCTAGCACCTCATTGCAGCCCATTTACCTATTGACTTAAAACTTTATTTGCTCTTGGGACTTCCAAGCAGTGCTATTTAAATCTGATTTCTCATGCTATGTGGGTCATTTTGCCACCAAAGAAGATCCCCTGATAACTAGGATATGTTCCAAAAGCATGAGCTGGCCTGCCCTGATTCCAGGTTGGGAAAAACCAACTAGTAAGCGTGAACAGTCCAGAGGACTCCCAGTGGTCTGTAAGCACAATTCCCAGCTTTCTGTTTCACTGGATTCTTTCATGGCAATCAGCCTGCCCATTCCATTCGGCCCTTTGTCAAGAATGTCCTTGACACTAAAGGAATTGATTTGTTCTTCCTTTGCTTTAAATAATAAGCCAACAGTTATGCAGGAGTTTTATAGGATATTGATTTAACATACAAACTATATTATGGCCCTTGAATGCTACAGAAAGAACCAATACCTCATCAGCCAGGAACACCAGTGTAGTGACATCTTAGCATTTTCTTTACTTGTCAAAACACCCATGAGCTGTGGGCTTGTTGTAAGGGAGACACGTCAAGGATTTAGAAATGTCAGATTAAAATATTCTGGGCTATTTTCAAAAAGACATGAGCATTTTTAACCAGTAGCATTCTATCAACAATGTCTTACCAGAATGTAGGGCTGCTAAAGAATGATATGAATATTATATGGGCAGCAGAAAGTACCTCAAGGTCATAAGATCATTTATTTCTAGAAGTACTCTGCCGCAAACATTTGCTTGATCTGTATATACATAATAAGAGCTGAAACAGTATCAGAATAAGAATGGAAGGGAGCCTACAGAGAAATCTGAATAAAGAGAATCCCTATGCTACCAAGATCCTAAAATACAAATCTAAAAAAAATTAGAATCTGACATGGCCATTTAGCTATATGCAATTCAGAAGTCTTTCACAGCTGGATAAGAACAGGGGTGCTTTGTTGTAGGCCTTTGCTCAAATTGTCAATAAGATATAAGTTTATTTTTGCCTTTACTACCAAATACTTTAAAAGAGTAGTAATATATCCACCTTGATTATCTGTTCTTTACATTTGCCCCATAATGTGAATTATAAAAGCTGGTCACATTAAGATACTAATGGTTCCTTAATAGTCACACCCTGCTGTTAGCTCCCAGTCTCAAGTCTAATTGACATGATTATAACTATTTGCTTCTGTCAACCACCTCCCCACTTCTTTGTTTTGACATGATCTCCTTCCAGATTCTTCTATATCTCTACTTTTTATTTTCAATCAACTGCCTACACAAACCTTTCTTTACCCACCCCTTATATAATGAATATTTATCATGATATTCACTTTTTAAAAATATTTTTTTATTTTTAATTTATTTTTATTTTATGTGTAGAGGTGTTTTGCCTGTGTGTATGTCAGTGTGCCACATGCATACAGTGCCTACAGAGGCCAGAAGAGGCTTTCAGATCCCCTGGAACTGCAGTTATGGATGGCTGTGAGCTACCATGTGGGTGCTACGAATCAAACCAGGGTCTTCTTCAAGAGTAGCCAATGCCCTTAACCACCAAAACATTGCTCCAGCCCTGCCTCCATTCTTATTTTTATAAGTTCAGACATTCTATGATTTACACAACTGTCTAAACACTGTCTCTCTTTTCTTCTTCTTCTTCTTCTTCTTCTTCTTCTTCTTCTTCTTCTTCTTCTTCTTCTTCTTCTTCTTCTTATTCTTCTTCTTCTTATTTGTTTTACCTAACTCACTCTTCTCCGTGTCTGTTCAGCAACAAAACCTTCAAGACATCAAGCCCATATTGTCACATCCCTTTTGGGGCACCTTCACTACAAAGTCCAATGGACACTATCCTCATTCTAAGCCCAGTACCCCTCCTGTACTATTTCAGTTGCTATCATCACTTTCTAATTTGACTCCCATCCCTGTCTCTTTTGAATTTCCTTCATTTTCCTGGAGTTTTTTTTTTTTCTAGAAATATCTGATATTGCTCTCTCTATTTTTTTAAAAAGTAGAGCTTCCTTCTGCCTGTAGAATAAATCTGTGCATCACCTCAAAGCAATCTAGATACCCAATAGACTGTGTTCATCTTTCCTTTTCAGTTTTACTTCTGTTATCTGCCATACCTTCATTCCCACTTACAAACAACTCATTACCATTTATCTTATGCTATATTTCTTCTTAACTATGCCATGCAAGCTCACGTCACAGTGTTTTGGTTTATGCTACTTCCAATTACCTACAAGAAGCTCCCCCCTTCCTATTTCCAAGGAGTTTTTTTTTTTTTTTTAAATATCACTTTGTCCAATTAAAATGTCAATTCCTGTGTAAAATCTTCAGATTTCATTATGGTCTCCTCTGAACTCCAAACTTTCTATAGATCATAATTCTAGCACTCATCCCCATTCTTCTTATAATTAGCAATGTGAGAGCTCTTTACTTAAGGTCTGGAATTCTGCCTCGGCCTTGATGTTTAATATCATAGATGCTGAAATCAGATAGACAAAGAACTGAGTATTTGTGTTCACTCTTACAGGATGTATGGTTTCAGGAATGTTCACTGGTATCTCCTGGTTCGGTGTTCTTTTGTTCAAGACGTAGGCAAACATAATGCTGCAGAGCGAATAAATGAGATAATCTCCATAAAACCATCACAATACCTCACACACAATAAACACTCAACACATGTCACCTGGGACTATTTTTCTTCTAGAGCTGACATATAGCCTTGCACAGAGTAAGCACTCAATAAATGGTTACTGAATAAATTAACAACAGCAAGGACGCTTTGAGAATACTTGCTAAATGGGTACTTTCTTCCTTTATTGATTTTTGCATTTCTATCAGCATCCCCAAAATTGGATTGTGTATTGAATTTCTTTCTCTGACATCAACACATTGCATTCATAAGTGTGATGACCAAAAGCTTTCCAAGTGCTCTTTATCACTTAATCTTGAGCCTGTCTCATCATTCTTTCCAACAAGTATATGGTTTGAAGTATACATTTCAAACTTTTCTCCCAGATAAATCCAAAGACTTTTTTCCTCCTCTGGTGTTGGACAAAGAGGATGATCTAATTAATGTGATAGCTATTCATATGGCAAGCATTAACTTTTAAGGTACAATGGTAATTGAAATCAGGGTGTTTAAAAATATCATTATTGAAGCAATATTCAGTAATGTGTCAAGTTGGGACTTTGGAGATTTAATTCATTCTTAAACCCTTCAACCAATAAAAATGGGTTGAGTAATGACATTTCTAATTTTCACTCCCTTTCACCTATAATCCATTTTGATCTCTTGACCTCCATTTTAGTTGCGAATTTCTGAAAGGTTACCGTTAATATTCAACACACAGTAATCTGTTTAATATCCCTTGACAAAGAATATTCTTTTAGAAAGTCAGACTCTAGGCCTGAGAAGATGATTCAGTGGATGAAACTGATACTGTATAAGCATGAGAACCAGATTTCAAATCCCCAGAGTCCATAAAAAGCACAGTATGGTGGCTCATATCTGTAAATGCAACACTCCTACAGCAAAGCCAGAATTCCTGGAAGCTCTCAAGCCAGCTATCCTGGCCTATTCTATGGTGAACTCAAACAAGGTGGGATACAAAGACCAAAACTCAAAGTTGTCCTTTGATTATCACCTATGGACACATGCATGCACACACACACACATAAGTACACATGCACATATATACATCACGTTTGAGAGTACACACAGAGATAAAACCAAATTCTAACATACTCTAAAATACTTATTTGAGAAAAAAATCAGTTTTTTTTATTTAGTGCTATAAAAGGTCCACAGAAACATACAAAACTCAAGTCATTTGTAAATGGCAAATATAAAAATCAGACACTTGAAATGTTATCTTCATAAACATTATCACTAGTATAGTATTCATCATCATCATTATCATTATTAAAACCAATACAACACTAGTTTAACAGTCTCTGGAAAAATATTTCAGTTCATCCAAATGCAATTAGCATTATTTGGTGATGTTTTTCTATTCCTACATATTTTACACTTCTGTTTCAACTCTTGCCTCCTGAGCATCTCCACCTATATTTGAAGGATTTTAAGACTCAGGGAAAAATGTAATTCTCATTATATCTGTCTACAAGACTTCTCATGGCTTCAGTTTTTCAGAGAAATGCTCTACCCCAATTCTAGAGAAAATTTTATATCTGTGCATATTATCCATTCAAATATGCACGTTGAAAATTAGCTGAAAATCATGCATATTGAAGATTAGCAGATAAAGATCTGATAAACAGATCTTTAGTGTCTATCTGAGAACCAACCATGCCTATTACTGGCCTGAGCAAAGATTGGGGCTAGCACTTTTTCATTTCAAGTTAGATTGTGGAAAAAAAACATGTGGGATGAATAAGGATATGGTTCCTTAATGATAATAACCTTAATCTTCTCTATATTAAGAGTATTATGATAATGCAGAGAATACTGAAAAATTCTATTGAGATACCACAAAAAAGTCCAGTTCACAATGCAAATAATCATTCTTATGTGCATTTGTCATTGACAATCCATGAGAATAGAAAGGACCTGATGTTTTGAGCTATAGTAAATCAGTTGTCTGCAACTTTTAGCTTCCCATTCCTTTCTTCTGGCTGCCCCTCTCCATGCACACAGCTCAGAAACCAGGTAATATTTTAGCACACTGTTTTTTATTAATTCTTTGACAACCTTATACCATGTATACCAATCATATTCATTTACAATTCTCCCCCCAAACTCTTCTTAGACCCTGTCCAAACTTCATGTCCTCTCTTTCTCATTATTTTTAGTAACTAATCAAGTCAACTTTTTGTTGCTTATGTAGTCATGGGAGTGGACTCATCTACTGGAACATGGTTAACCAGAGACCTCAAACGTAAAGAAAATATTTGTTTTAGATTATATTTTTATGTTTATGAAACCTGATAGGGACACTACTGAAAACTCTGAGTTAGGGCTTTCTTACCTTTCTTTCTCAGATTTATCTTCCTTTATTGTCTTTTGTTACTCCTACAGCCTATATTCCTCCTCTGCTGATTCCCCTTCTCACTTAATTGTCTAGCTAACTGATTTAATGCTATATTTCAAAATTGTGTTGTCTTGTCCTTAAATCATTTAAGGTATTTTAAAGCTTCTGTCCTTGACAAGACCATGAAGTTTTTGACAGCTCATACCTATTATTCCCTTTCTAGCTGCTGTGGTACTTGTCATGCAGACTATGAGCTACTTCAGGAAAGTATCATGCCATTTCCATCTTTGCCTCTCTAGCAGTTATTGCAGTACCTGTCAGTGAAGATAGTCACTACAGTAATCATTGAATAAGTGAATGTGTGGATGGATGGATAGATGGAAAAATAGTTTGTTCAAGAAGAGTTATCTAGCTGATTAATGGATTTCACAGCACTGTCCAACAAGGAATGGCTAGCAAGCATTAATAAATCAGTTAAGAATTGTCATTGAACACTTATCTTTTATACTCAACTATTCTGAAAGTAGTAGGGGGTAAGGGACTATGGGTCTAGAATTGAACATTGATTGTGTATATAAACCACAATTGAAACAAAATCATCCCATTACGTGGGCTTGTGTTATTATTCGTGTACCAACTTAGGCAAATATTTTTTCTCTAGAACAAGAGGTGAAAGAAATTGGAGGCAAAATATCACCATTTTTGTATGAAGCACTTGTTCTAGGTTTATGGAATGGCTCATTTGTTGGAACTTGTCATGTGTTGTATACCACCTTCTTTGTTCTCTCACCCATACTTTTCACCCAATAGGAAAAAGTTTGAGAGACATCATGACTTTTAGTGAAATTGTTGAAACCAATTGGTTGAAGACTAGTCGGGAAATATTAGTATATAAGGCAAGAGTAATAGTCAAGTCTTTTTTGTACTTTTCTTGTTAGCCCTCTTCTTCCATTTTAAGGACTGTAGCCTTCCAAATTCTAGTGATATTCCCCTGGCACCCCTTAGGGGAAAATTTCTGCTTCAATAACAATAACAGAGCAGCAAAAATGAAAAATGGAAATGATCATAGTAGCATGGGCTTGTTGCCCCAACACTGTCAGCCTTTCAACAGCCAACCCCATAGAGCTGCCCTATGCTTGTCAATGAGAAGATAAAAGGGATATGGAGGAGACGTTTTATGGGACCATCTCAGCTGCTCATTTTAAATACACCCTTCATCAAATATAGTGAACTGGGACTTAGAGATCACAGACAGCTGGGCTGCTTGAGAAGGAAAACCGTATTATGGCAAATTGTATTATTGTACATTTACTGAGTTCCAGGGTATCTGGAAGGGACTCTGAGGGCCAAGGGAACATTTCAAAGCAGTGTTTTGAAACACTGCCATGCTGGGGATAAGCCCAAGGGCAGTTAATGGGTTTAGTAAGATGAAACTTTGGTGGCTGGGAATTTGGTTAGGGGCTAGCATAGATATTTTTTAAGATATGCAATATTTGGCAAGTGACACAAAATGAATATTTTTATGAAAAGATTTGGAAACACCACTGAATAGACTGACTTCAATGAAGCTCTCTAGTATTAAGGATTCATTCAAAAGCAGATGTCTGAATCTGTGGTTTTTATGGAAGCATATCACTATGCCCAACATCATTCACTCAGTACTTATGATAGCACCATTCATTAGTCCAAAGGCTGAAACCAAGAAATTGCCCTAACAAAGCTCAGGAAATTGGGTTTTATATAGGAGACATGGGAAATGCATGATGCTACTGACGGAAGGAATTTAGGGTTGTCAAAGGAAGAGGGCAGTTCAACATAAGCTCCATAAAGCAGACCATTTAATTATATAATGCATGTTAACAAAATGGGGCACATGCTTTATTGAAGCTAGATTGCCATAGGCAACCTACTTGCTTAATTGAAAAGGAAGAATGTCTCACTGGGGGTGAAATGTTAGAAATTCTGTTCAGCCCGCTAGGACCCTGCTTATCTCCATGTTGAGTAGGGAGACCTTGCAGTGGAAAATTTAAGAAATGGAAGACTGATTAGACATCAGAGACTGTCCTCTCCTCCTCTTTACACACACACACACACAAACACACACACACACACACACACACACACACAAACTAAGGTTGTATCCTCAAAACGAAGACTAAGGTCACCTAGACCGTCTTATCATTTTTCTATGTACGATGCTTATGATACATTCATCATGATGTTCTTGAAGCTATAGATTGCTCTGGAAATTCTTACTATATATATCCATAGCCTGCTTCTACTATTGCCACCATGCTATGATTCTCATGGCATTTCTTTCCTTCCTTGCTGGCACTTTTGTGTCTATGAGAGCTCGCTACTAACTAAAATCTTAAATTAACTTACATGGTAGTCCCTACCCTGACCAGTTTACATTTTCTGTTAGGAATTTCTCATCAGTTGATCACAGAGCTCCACAGTTTGTCATGCTCTTTTGAAATAAAAGAGAGAGCTATAAGCTTAGAAAAAAGGAATCTATGTGGTTTAGCAAAATGAACATATATTTGATCCAAGTTGCACTGCGATAACATAGTATGTAGGGGCCTAGCATGGTTTCTGGCAAACATTAAGAGTTCATAAAGTGGTAGTCATTATTATGATTATTATGAAGCAAAAGTGTGTACCAAAAGGACTAAAACTGTCTAGATAGTCTGGATCAGTAATCAGATACAGAGAGGGACATAGAAATGCGAAAGTAATAGGGTCAGGCATCACCCATGGTGGTATACGTCTGTATTTCCAGCACCCAGGAGACAGAGGCAGGAGGATAGAGAGTTCAAAGGCAGCCTGGACTAAATAGTAAAGTTAAGGTCAGTCTTGGCTAGATAAACACCAAAGAGGACAGGAATATTTACTAAATGATTGAACTGGGGAAATAAGAAATAATAGAAGTTCCTACGCTAAAGTACTAAAGAAGTTAGGCCTGGGTCTGCCTTCCAGCTCCATGCTCCCAGAGATAAGACTCAGACTCAAAATATATTTACAAATAAATTGACTATATAGCTGGGCTCTTCTCTAACGAGATATAACATAAAATATCCCATTTATTCTAGCCTACATTTTGTATATGGCTGCTTACCTGTGCTCACGTACCATGCATCTGTCTTATCACATCTTCCTTGTCAATCTGGCTCTGTCCCAGAATTCTTTCTCCTCCCAGATGTCCTCCCTTCCAGTTTCTGCCTAAGTCATAGGCCATAGGCTTTTTAACTGGTAAGTGGTACATCCATACACTATACAAGATATTCTTTCTACAAAACACAACTTCTCAGCATTTTTAGTTGAATTGTACAAGACCTCTCGCCTCTGTGTAATAGTCATAAATGGTTTTCAGTGCCCTACTGAGATCTGGGGACACTTCCAACTTCAGGAAAACAGTGCTTTGTGTTGAGCACTATTCAAAGGAAGCTTATTGCGATATTGCCTAATTTTCCTGAATAGTCTAAGCTCTTCCTAACTTGCCTCCAACTTCCTAAACCAAACTGATTCATGTTAAATCAGTTGCTACAGTGCATGGCTGTAAGTGAGCACCGACACTTAAGATGCTAAGGTCAGAAGAAGGCCTAGAATGTAAGGCCAGGAAAGACTGCATGGCAATACGCTGCTCAAAAACCAGACAAGAGCACCTAACCCATTTTGTGTTTCATGCCCTTAGGACCCTGGCCTTACATAATGCAAAAGTTAATTCATTTTTAGGTACTAATGATCACTAATCCTAGAGCATCTAGATGTAATATTTTCATTTAATGAGCCTTGTGTGCCAACAGACTTCAGTTTCATAGAAATTTCTGGAACCTGAGTAGGCTGGCATGGGAGCTATTCATGGCCATATAGGAGCATTTTAGTAGTCCTTAAACCATACCATGTGGGCAGCTCTGCTTCAGATCATTCTAGCAAGTTAACTGGGTATAAATTATAAAAATAACAAAAATATGAGAAAATTGCCTACTCAACCTATGTGCAGGGCCTCCCAGCTGTCACTTCATTTAATTATGTAGACATTTTGAACACCTACTCTGAACCTGGCACTGAGTTGGCTGCTGTGGATACAAAGATGACGATGACACATTCTGCAGCTCCCAGTTCTATGGTCCAGCTGGGGCCCAAACAAAACTTTGAGCTGCTGATTTGATTGGCAAAGGAACTATAACAGCAGGAAAAAAGGCTAGCAGCTGTTCACTTATAGTCACTTTCCATCAGAGACTTCCCTCCCAGGTTTAAATACTTCTTTTTGTTTCACACACAAAGGTATTGAAGTTCTTCCTGTGAAAGCACCGAACCTTAAAGGTGAAAGCTAAACACAGAGGAGTGAATTCTGCGCAGCACAAATTGACATTCTTTCCTCTAAGCAAATCAACATTGCATTAGACTTTGAAGAGGACCCCACTACTAAGACATGTTTATAATATGGTCATTCAAACTATTAGCACAATGGAAAGCCCTAGGAAGAACAAGGAACACAGACACCAGGTAGCATCTAATTGAAATTTTTTCTACCACAGATAAGAACCATTAACTTAACTTTAATGGAATTTTTAAATGTTCATGACAGGAAAACAAACAAACAAACAAACAGAAAAAATGAAAACCTTAGACCCAGATGACATACCTTTGGCCACATATTCATAAAATGAAAAGGAGATCCAAACTGACTGATCTTCAATACTTATTACTAATTTCTTTACTCAACCAATCAAATTTCCTGAGCACCTATGTTTCACATACTGTACTAAGTCTAGTTATTTTTTGTTTTTTTTTTTTTTTTGGGGGGGGGGGTTTCGAGACAGGGTTTCTCTGTGTAGCCCTGGTTGTCCTGGAACTCACTCTGATGACCAGGCTGGCCTTGAACTCAGAAATCCCTCTGCCTCCCAAGTGCTAGGATTAAAGGCGTGCACCACCACTTCCCAGCCTAAGTCTAGATTATAATAGGAAAATACAGGTGACCCTTACTCTTAGCCTTATTAACAGACATTAAATGAATTTATCACTATCCATATGATCCATACTCTGGAAGTCGAGTACAGGAAACTATGAGATCAATATGGTCTTGTTGAAGTAAACAGGAGAGATCATGGTTTAGGCTAAGAAATAAAAAAGCAAAGAGTAAATCCAAAAACTGAATACAAGCTGCCTTGTATCTGTTGTGGAGGCCCATAGGGAGAGGGCAATCTAGACAGTATGTAGAAGCCCAAGCAGTCTATTGCTACCCCAGCTCACTCATGCGTCTCCTCTCTAGCCTGTACATTCTTTTAAGTAGAAATATCTCCAATGTGTTTGTTTTGCCTTGTTTTTCAGAATCACAGGTCACAGTCATCTAAGATTAACATTAAGAAAATAATATTCATAAGAAAATAGAATAAGAATAAATAAGAATAAGAAAATAAGAATAAGAAAATAGGAAGATGTTTGCCAGTGGCTGGAGTTAAGGGGAGAAATGCAGGATGCATACAGAGTTTTAGTTTTAAAACAAATGAGTAGTGACGATGAGTATGTATTAATGGATTTAACACCATAGAACTAAACATTTAAAATGATTATGGTGGTAAATTCCATGCTCTCTGAATTTCACCACAATAAAAATTTAAACTATGTGTTTTTAAACCATGATCCCTCACGAATGGTATGATCGTAGCCAAAGCAGCTCTGTCACAGCCACTGTTTCTATTCTATGCATTGTGACTTTTATTTTCTCACAGATTTAGTTCCATAAGAACATTAGCTCTGGGGAGGCAACGAATGTGTTTGTTTTGCTCACTCGTCTAGCCTCAGCATGGAGAACTCTTATTGGCATGGAGCAAATGCTAGGGAAAGAGTTGGTAAAGTTGGAATCTTATTCTAGATCAGCCAATGGGAATAAAGCCTCCAACATCTCTGACTTGTAGACTCCATCCACTTAGGTCTTTATTATCTGTTATCTGGAAAGCACAGTCTATTCCTAATTTCTTATCTTCATGGGCACTGCTCATAGTCATTTTGAGTTTAGATGACTCTTCCTGGCATAAGATTGAAACCTAAGGATAAGCTTCGGGCACAATGTTCCAAATGTCACAGACTCAATTTAGTTCACATCCTAGGTCTAACATGTGCTTTTTAGCCATGATGAAATTCATGAAGTCATTCAACTTCTGGGCCTCAATTTCCTCATTTATGAAATAGAGAGTTACTTGTAAAAATGACTTCCTGTCACTGAGCTTGAGTTTCTGGCTTGTCTTGTGGGTCTCTTCAAGTTCTCTTTATGGATAATACACCGGAACCCCAAAACTCCAGTTCTTAATAGCTTACCTCCTGTGATTGGAATCCCTTACCAAAAAAAAAATCTTGAAAATAGGTCTGATAGCATGAGAATTTGTGAGATTTTTCAGTTTCTAAGAGCTTTGTTAGCGTGCACCAAATATGCAGAATTCACCGATGTCTCACCTATTTTGAAAATTGGTTTCTACTATAGGTGCCTTTGTGTCTACCAACATCCTTTATGCTTAAGATCTAGAAATGAAGACAAGTAAAGTGCCTTCAGCCAGGGAGTTTAGTGGTCAGAGATTGGGACCATGAATAGTAAGTACTTGAGGAGAATCATTAGCTGTATAAAGCTGTTACCTGCTTGATAAGGCCTAGAAGAGCCTGTATGGGTAGTTCAATAATACTCTTCTTCCATGTTTACTTTTTCAGAAGAGCAATGCCACACCGTAATTAGGTAGACAGTAGTCCCTGTTTCAATAGTCAAATGTATTCCACCCATCTTCTTGTTTCCTTCCATTTCCAAAAGTAATACGTGGGGTGCTAGAACTGTGCCAGATAGTCTCTTTTGTACTCCTCCCTCCTTGTGAGCTATCACTTACCCAAATGCTAGTTCTCAGGTTCTGCCTAGATGCCCCATAATAGAACTCAAACTTGTCTTTGCAAGCTGGCTTTGGCCTCAACTGGGCAGCCAGTTTCTAGCCACTTCATTATGTCTGTGCTCATTGCTGATTCATGGGGCAACATTCTTCGACATGACAAATACCTCCTTCCTCAAGCCACTCCCCACAGTTTCTACTTTGAAAGGATTTGTACCCTCTCTTCTGGAATCAAGCTCACAGATATTACTCTGAAGTTCTGATGGTATTATTATAAGCTGGGTGGAAAACTGACATGTAGAAGGAATAACTCTCCCTGGGATGGGCCAGTTCAGAGCGAGCTTCTTAGAGGAAGCTGCATTCTAAGCAGGAAGCCAGCACAGCCACCCTGGCTCTTTGAAATTGAATAGGTGACAATCCAATTACAGCATGTATCTGATCATTTCATACATTGTGGAAACACATTGAGATCAAAAGACCCTTCATTTCACAGGCATGAAACATTTTCTTCCACACTTGGCCTGCTCCAGATGGGACCTTAGCACATAAATAAGACAATACTATCTAGTAAAATAACTCTGTTCATTAGGAGCTAAGGTATCTACTAGTAAATGGCTTATCCCATCAAAACAGTATACCAGGGAATAAGGCAAGCGGATGCAAAATGACAAAATCTCTTCTAAAGAGGCCTAACTGCATTGCAAACTCAAATAGCAAATATGCATTGAAGGCCAGGATAATTGGTCCTTTATCTTCTCCTTATAAAAACAAAGGTTTATTTGCCCTTTAAATGGTCCAATAAAATTAAATTGGCACCCTGTAGTGTGTGCTGAATACATAATCAGAAATAGGAAGCAATAAAAAGAAAGAGTGAGAAAGCAACTGCATGGAAAACCAGAAGTTGGAGCACTTAGAGTAAAACAATGTAGAAATGGAACATTGTTTGCACTAAGACCTCCTTGTTCCATAGAGAATCCCAGAGCAGCCGCTTGTGAAAGCTAGACATTCCCAATTGTATTCACGATACCTCTGAGGCCAAAAGCTGCCTGGGTTTGGAGCACGCACAAAAAGGAAAAAAAAGGTGGGGGGAAGGCAGGGCTAGAAAAGAAGTGACTGTCTAAGAAGGAGAAATTTATAATACATTAAAAGTAAATGAAGTGTTCATAAAACAGGACTGCTTCCTTGTATTCAGAATGTCTTTTAAAGGATATTCCCTGTAATCCTTCCAAAGCTGCTTGAGTTAAGATCTTGAGAGAAAAGCACAACAAAAAACCCTCCTAATTCGTAAGTATGCAGCAATCCAACCTCCAGCAAAGCAGACGGGGCTTGCTAACTGATGAACAGAAAACACAGGAAATAGTAGTCATCATCATAAACTGTTTGCTTTCTGATTTCAAATTTTGATGGCCAGCCACATAAAGATTTATTTAATGAGTGACAGCATGGTGACAATACACTTAGGTATTAACAGGGTGGATGGGAGAGATGAGGAATTGTGTCACTGTTCAAATACTTCCTTTTTGGTATCAAATATATTCATTCATGTATTCATAGAAGTAATCATGCCTGAAGGATTTGACTTGGAAATTGCAGAAGGCTTTCCAGAACTTGATTTTGTACAGTGGCTGAAACGTTCAGGTAAATAAGGAAAGGGAGATGACATAGCAGAGTCTCAGAGAATGCTTCCTTTAAAATGTGTTTGCTAGAGCTTCATGGTGAATAGAGAGAGATCTAGATGTCATCTCACTAGCTCCACACTTGGAATACAGAGGAGTTCTCCTGAATATATTAAGCTTGTGTGCTTCTTGACAGACAGTTTCTCCAAACTTTATAGGGGTCTTTACTAGCATTTCATAGGGCCCAAGGATTCTTTCATAGCTAAAGTTTTATTTTCTCTATAACTTTCCAAGACAGCCACCAAAGGACTCTGCCCTCAGAGTGCCAACCGCAAATGCTATTATTGCTGCCTGGCTGACACTTAACATTCAGTATCACCTATGCCACTCTGGAATTGTAACCCTTCCCAGAGAGAGATGAGAAGGAGCTTTGGGCCAAAGTAAAGACCTCAATAATAAAGATGACAGCATTGTTTCACTGTTTGAAGGAGCCTAAGCACTATAAGAAAATTGATTTTTAAAATCAGCTTTTACATATAAAAGTCCAAGAGACCACTAGACCCAAATGGTGTACAGAACCAAAAATCACAAAGCAACAAAAGAAAAATACTCATAATTGCCTAATCACTGGCACGGAACTTTGAAATCCCCCCACCCCCGAAAGGGCGTCTTCCATATGACTTCTAGAGCATTTAACTAAGTACAACTATAATTACTACTATTCCTATAATAATGGGTTTCCCATAGATCTTCATACTTCATATTCATTATGGATAATACACAAAACATCTCCTTAGAGTATATGAACAGTGTCCTTGTCAGCATGCTGGCGAGAACTTGGAGCTCAGAGAACGGTAAAATGAAGGTCACAGATTGAGTCAGCAATGACTTAGGAAATAGAACTGGAGAATTGTACTTCTCAGTACCAATTTATGTCATCAGCTCTTTAAGTGCCTAAAGTATGAAGCCAAGTATTCAAAGCATGGCTCAAAATGAACAGAACCCATTTTGTCACTCAGCAAAGACTTCTTGATCATCAGTAGAAGTGTAATGTTCACATACATAAAGCAAGCAAACCTCAACTAAGTTCAGGCATGTGACTATCAAACATGGGCATGGGGACAAGGGCTTCTGTCACTCAAAGAAAGCATGGATCTCTTAGAAGCTTTGGGAGCTGCCCATAGCTTAGCAGAGAAGATGTTTCCAGCTGGGTTTCTGAAGATGAGAAAAAATGCTAATGGCAGAGACTTGTGAAATGCCTGCCATTCATGAGTAGCATGCAGCATGAGCAGGTGGAGAAGGCATAGAAAGATCACCTGAACCTCAAACCGCATGAGGAAGAACTTTGGGAGATAAATTTCAAAAGCCCCTAAGTTTTAATAATCGGAAGCCAATGTGATACAAATCAAACACATACTACTTTCTCAATATTTGTTACATGGCGATTGCATGTAGCTTCTTGCTTCGCATTCTTAGCATGAAATTTAAGATGAAAGGTTTCTACATGATATATAATAATAAACAATATGGAACATAGGGCCCAGGTTCAGAGTCTCAGTATCTAAAATGAGATCTAGTGTGCTCAGCTGTCTGTCTTGAATGTTCTTAGACAACCTCTAAGGACTAGCCTGATTTTTTTTTTATGACTGAATATGCAGCTTCTCTAGGGAAATGCCATTGTTATCTAAAAATCTGAAACTTTTATTTTTTTCAAGCCAATTCTCAAAGGAATTTCAGAGTCCTGATTCTCCTTCATATTAGAGCAAATGGACAGTTCTGACATGGTCAGATATATTTGTTGATAGGACACAAAATTTACAAGTTCATACATGACTGAGCAGCCAAGCACTAGAGGGGCTACTTATTTTGTCTGCAAAAGAAACCACATGCTACAAATTTCATGTGCTTACTTAATGCTAGCTATTTCTAGCTATTTTTAGTCAGATTCTTCCCCATGGAGCAAGTTAGGTGCTTCAGACGATATACACTTCCTTTAAAGCCACTGAAGGAGCAGCTGCAGGGTCTGTGGAAGGAGATTCAGATGCTCTGTATTGCAGCAGGAGGTTAGAGTGGGAATCCATTTAAATGGTGTTCTGCACCAGTGGTTTCTCTTCTCGCTTCACAAATGGATTGAGTTCTAAAACAAGATGTATAACCTGGCAGACATGCATGTGGCCCAAGTACCAGAAATGCGAGTTAAAGCCATATAACTAGGCTGGAACTGAAGGATAGTACAGCCCCATTGCATGTAAATGTGAGAAGATGTGTTCACCTTCTTAACTCCACACTTCCCTAATTATCCCTAACTGAGCCAGAAGAAGCAGAAAGTCCTTTAGCTCTCATCATCAGGTACCAATTTGATGAGATTCCAAGACTGTGAGGAGGGATGCATTCAGATGGTGCTCATAGGGTCTAAAGAAGAGAGAGGAAGTGTGAGAACAGAAATGGGAATAAGATGTCACCTCTCCCAGGCCATAAGCAGTGAAGATATAAATTCCATGGGGGAAAGTAGTACTCAGCTTGGGACAAGAGTGTGGTGAGACAATGGTGCGAGGAGATAAAGAAATTCATTTAACAGATGTGTTCGATAACCAGCACTTCAGTTTCAGAAAACAGTATTTACTTTTGCCATATAGATAGTCTTTAGCATTTTTCGTTCTACTTCATTTATTTTTTAAATGTTAGGTCATGACTCACTATAATGATTTCATAAGCTACTAATGGGTTGTATCCTGCAGTTTGCAAAAACATTACTGCAGGGAAAGGGAAAAAGGATTAGTTTTCATTCATTGTTTCAATTCTCCCTGAACTATCCAACTTTGGTCTGAAACAAACCATCAGTATGGATGATGAATACAATATGCACATTCGCATGCACTTGCGCGCGCGCACACACACACACACACAAAGAGAAAGAAAGAGAAGCAGAGAGACAGACAGAGGGAGATTAAGATCAACATAGACAAGAGAAGGATGAAGAGTAACTGTGAGGTAGGGGTTATGGCTTTAAGTTCCATGCAGGAGGTCTTATCTAGGGGAATTTATATAAATCTCTGTTCCCAGCATGTATGACTGTTTGATACTGCTCAATAAACATGTAGTTTACAAAGTCTGCTGTATTTTCATGCTTAAGGCACATAGGCTACTTGGATTTACATATCTGATCTAAACATGGAGAAGGTCAGAACCTACCTCAGTGGATGGCAGTGGTTGTTGCTAGCTGCTTTACCCTTCTCCTTTGTCTCTCCCACGACAGCATCCAGCATTGTTTTTTTCAGGCAAAATGCTCCTCTATTGGGATATCCCTAAGAGATATTCTTCTAGGAGGCAACCTCCAGTCTCAGGTATTTTCTAATTCCCCCATGTGAACTCTGTTCTATTTATTCTCTTAATGTCTGGTCTCAGTCAGAAGTTGGCTGCAAGCCAATCATACTGAAGAAGTCATATGTAATTCAGACGTATATGTTCATCTTCCACCCCACATTTACAGCTTTATGGAGGCTTTCACCAGCCTAGCTACCAAAAATGGTATTTTCAACCATATTGTAGTTGGTAGAGAAGATAGAAAGTATTTTCCATGGTCTCCCAAGATAAACTACAAGGTTACTAAGTTACTAACTGCATACGTATTGGCAGCTGCCATTCATCCTTAGAAACTATGTCCTCAACAAAGAAGAATATGAAAGCAGCCAGTACAATGCCTAAAACAGAGTACTGATTATGTACAGAGTAAATTAGGGTCTAAACATTGATATGACTAGGGTTAGGGGACAACTTTAATAGGACCTGTTAGTCTAGTACTCTCTGTGATGATGGACATGTTGCATTGCTTGCTCTGGTAGCTGCTAACCACCTGCAGCTATGGAACGCAGAGAATGTGTCTAATGTGACCAGCAAAGAGAATCTGACTGTATTTACTTTAAACTCACATAATGTTAATATTTTAAAGTCTGTGTGTGAGACGGTGAATGTGTGTGTGAATGTGTGTGTGAGTGTGATGTGAGATGAACCACAGAGTGCTTATGGAGGTGCAAGGGTAACTTTTTGGATTCAGTTCTCTCTCTTTCACCTTCACATTAGTTCCAGGGATTACCCTCAGACCTTCAGGCTGTGTGTCCAAGCACAGGCTTGTATAGTGCATACCTTTACCTAATTAGTCAGCTTTCCTACACTAAATTTTTGATATAAAGTCTCATTTTGCAGCCCAGGCTAGCCTGGAACTCACAATCTATCCCAGGCTGACCTTGAAATCTCACTGACTCTCTCACCTAAGCATCTCATGTTCAGGGACTACAGGATCATGCCCCTAGGACACCTAGATAATTATATTAATTTAATCTTAAATAGTCACATATGATTTGTGGCTACAGGATTGGACAAAACACATGTAAGTCACTAGTCGTAAGAAACACATTTTGAGTAACCGTCACTCTTTCATTGGTAGCATTTTACAAAAGCTACAACTTTTTCTAAATGAGCTCCAGGAGCTGAAATGCCTGTCTTCCAAGGAATGTCTTTCTCCCATTAGCCAAAAGGCTAGAGAGTATGTAAGACAGTCAATTTTAGAGGACTTAGTTCTCAGATTAAACCTAAAGTGACTGCTCCCAATGAAAATAGTTTTCAAAGGGATAGCAGCAGACCCCTGGATGGACTGCTGAAGCTTCTGCCTGAATGTAAGCCCTAAAGTGACAAATACCTCTGCCTAGACTTTTGAGGTACACAATTCTGCACAAACCCAGATGGTCAAGATAGTGAAAAGTAGCTCATAGTTCAGAGAAAAACCTCCTGTTCATGCTAATACAAGCAATCAAAGTTACATTCAGTGGGTCATGCACAAAAAAATAAACATGAAAATTGCAGGGGGCTGTCTTCTTAGGAAAAAGAAGGGTTTAATACAAAAAGAAAGGGGGTGAGAGTATAATGGGGGTGCAAATTACTGAGACACGTTACATGTATTTAAGAAATTGCTAACAAGTAAATACGTTTTTGAAAAAGTCTCAGGAGTCTAATTAAAGTGATCAAAAGTACCATTAATTTAAACTCACTTTTTTATATGCATGGAAATTATTTGGGTTTTGTTTTGTTTGTTTGCTTTCTTGCTTTAAGCTGTTGGACTACTTTTAAATTATAGAGATTGTATAGAACTCTATTGAAATAATAAGGTGAATGGTTTTTATAACCACTAAGCCTGGGCATTGTGAAAAGCCTAATGGCTTTCAAGAGTAGTGTTCCATCAGGGCTGCATTTGCTAAATATTACAAGGCTACTAACTTTTTCCAAAAGAAGTTCTTCTGGTAACCAGAAATGTTGAGGACCATGGATTTTAAGAGCTGGTCATGTAGCAGTAATTTTACCTGCAAAATGAGCATATGATTTAATTCATAACAATAAAGTATAATGAGTCAACTTTTGATCTTAAGAAATGACATAGTGTGGAAATTTATAGAAAGAAGGGGATTTCCTTCATTTTTTTCACCAAAAGGCATGCATGTGTCTTAATATCTTCTTTCCTCTCAGCATCCTCTTTTTTTCAATTTCCTCTTCATAAAACTTCATGAAAAGCAGTAAAGATAATAGTCAGAGATGGTAAAAATTAATTCCATCTCCATACTAAGAACAGGTTGAAAGAACCAAGGTCAGTTTTAATCATTCATACAACCTAAACTGCAAGTGTTGAAAGAATACATTTGCAGGACTCAAGAACTTTAGCCAGAGTATTTATCACCTAATTTTCCACATCCAAAAAATGTAGGGGTGAAGAAATAAATACTTTTGAAACAAAATGGCCCTTAATTCTGTTGTCTCCAGCATTTTGTCAATAACTTCCATAACACTACCTAAAATCATCTGATCAAACTTGCAGATGACACATAAATTAGAGCAAAATTAATTTTATTTATTAACCAAATCAGATTTTTAAATTACCCCAAGAAGGTAGGTCAAAACAACAAGGATATTTTAAAGACATAGAAGTATTTTAAGGACAAAAAACTATTGACACCATATTTCTATATTTGTGGGGTACCAGCCATGATAGAAATCCTTTATATGTATGTAAGTGTAGGAGACCATGGAGCCAGAAGAGGGCATTGGAGGCCCTAGAGTTGGAGTTACAGGTGGTTGTGAACTGCCCATCATGGGTGCTGGAAACATAACTGGGATCCTTTGAAAAGCGGGATGTACTCACAATCACTGAACCATATCCAGCCCCCAGAAATTCTTTTTTTCTTTTTCTTTTCTTATTTTTTTTTGTTTTGTTTTTCGAGACAGGGTTTCTCTGTGTAGTCCTGGCTGTCCTGCAACTCACTGTAGACCAGGCTGGCCTCGAACTCAGAAATCCACCTGCCTCTGCTTCCCAAGCGCTGGGATTAAAGGCATGTGCCACCACTGCCTGGCCAGAAATTCTTATTAATGCATATGGCTTATACATTCAAGACCTCAAAGTGTATTTTATTGAACCACATTGTGAGCTTGTCAAAAAAAAAAAAAACATATCATTAACATTCTAGGTAGCACTGACAAATATTTCTTGTGTATACCAAAATGAAGGTGAAACATCATTTGGTTTGTTTGCTTGTTTGTTCATTTGCTTACTTGCTTGCTTCCTTGCTTGCTTTTTGATGGGTTCAACCTCACTAGCAGTTGTACTCCATTTTGGCTACAGAAGGTTTTGAAAAACTTGAACATATTCAGAGGAGGATGCTTAGAGTGATGATGTGCCTGGACATAGACCCATGCTATGCATCAAAAGAACAGCTGGTACTAAGGGTAGTTAGCTTAAAGAAAAGGAATTCTACTCATATCTATAGATGTCTAGTGGTCTACTATTAGAGCATGAAATAAATACTTGAGCTTTGGTCCCTGTCTCTAGAAAAGATCAGCAGACCATGAAAGTTACATAGAGGTAGACTTGTGCTCAATAAGATGAGGAAATTTCTAATAGAATCATCTAAAAGTAAAATGCCAAATACCATATTTTATGATAGGGTGAGTTTATAATAATCAGTAATATTTAAGAGGATATGGTATGTACAGAAGTTCAAAGACTACCTGGATAACATAAGGACAGAAAGATTCTGTCTCAAAAAATGTGCGAAAGAATTTCAAACAGAATGGGAAGTAGAAGTGTGAATTCCTAACTGGTAATTGGACTAAGTATTTTATTACTTTATATAATTTCTAAATTGCAAAATGTTCAAGCCTATAAAGAATAACATAAACAACTATGGTTGAACTTTTAAGAATTGCTTTTATTTGGAGGTCTACCTCAATTTCTCTGCAACAGTATGAGCTACCAAATGAAAGAAATGCTTTTCAAAGCATTTATGACATGTTCCCAAGCTTAAAGCTTTTATTGGTCCAGTGACAAATTCTAGGCTTTATTCTGAGGCACCATGAAGGCATCCCTTTTCCATCTAGCTATAGAAATTATTTCATTTACTATGAATGGATCACTGGATGAATTGATTCTTCAATTAAGAGTCTTGATAGTTCCCATTTTAAATGAGTTTCAAGTCATGATGTGTCCTTACTATGTTTGAGAATTGACTCACTGTGCTAAATAGCAGAGACCAAAGCTGAAAAGAATGAAATCCTGTTGAGTTTCTTGTAAAGAGGATGATGATTCCTGGGAACTCAGTACCAATACAGCTTACTCACTGACACTCAGTAAGCCATCTTGATCATTTTTTCTAAAGGAATTTCAGCTACTTTCATTTATTCTCTGTATACTCCTATGAAGAAGGCAAGACAGATGTTATAAATGATGGATCTGGAAGTTCAGTGAGGTAACTAACCCAACAAGTTTCAACCAAGATATTTTGGGTTGTCATAATAGTAATGTTTGTTATGCAGTAGGAATTCATATGTTATTAGATGAACAACTAAAACAATGAATAGGCAAACAAAATTTAAACCCATATCTAACTACTGCGCTATAAGTGTTTAACCACATTATCTTAATGTAAAGGGGCTGATCCATTTCAGTACATTCCTGGACACTTCTAACACTGTTAAAGCAAGGTGGCTTACAGTTAAAGGTGCAAAATGAATTTTCCAAAATACATGCATTTGTATGTTAGCACTGTATTTATAAGCCATTATAGTCAAGTAGGATAAAATGTTGATAATGAGTGTTTTCTTTGTTGGCTTTTAGATACATGCCATGTAATTGCAGAAATAACTAGTTAGACTGTCAGAAGGCAGTGCACTCCTGAAAGTAGAACAAAATGTTCAAAGGAGTTAACCCCAAGACAGTAATTAAACCTTAGAATCATCAGCTGGAGAACGGAGCTGACACCTTATTCTGACTCAAAACTACAAATACCCACTATGGTTATGGCACTCCAAGACCAAAGGCCATCAAGGCTGGTGGGTAATGATTTACATAAACTCAGGGATGCTATAAGCTAACTTCCATTTCATATGAGCTCTATCATATCTATCTTCTATCTTCTTCTCCTCTGCCCCTAGATTATATATAGACAATAAAAATGCAAGACCAGAGATGTAAGTACTCATTTAGTAGGCTTTGAAGTGTCCAAAATATATACTTTTTCTAAGTTTTTACCATAAAATGATGGAAGTCATCAGCTAAAATTATGGTTTTCAGTACGTGGGACAGATATAAGTCTCCTGCAGACAAGAAACAGGTTTTGAGGCATTTCAGGTTATCGTCACTGTGCTGAAATGGTACTCATGAAACCCAATGAATAGAGTCCAAAATATTATTAAACAACTGATAGGGCACAAGACAAATTGCACAACAATATTCCCCCCCCCAAAATGTCAATAGTGTCAAGGTTGAGCAAACTTGAGCTGAGCCATTTGCAAAGTTGCATTCATTGGACAATTAACAACTCATGCACAGGAATAGTGTACATATGAGGAATAGTCCTCACAGAAATGGATATTGAGATGCTTATATTTTGACTAATCAACCTGAACAAAAAGGAGAAGAGGAATCCGAAAAAAGAGAAAGTACTGCAAGCATGTGCCCAGTTAAAAGATTGTTGTCTCAAAGTAAATAGCCAGGATTGGCTATGAGACTAGAGGTCTTCAACCCCGTCAGAAATCCAGAATGACTGAGTTAACTGAAATTATGGGAAGCACTAAGCATAGCTTCTAAAACTTAGCCAATTTATAGAGACCACTGAACACCTGGAAAGCCCCTATACTACCAAACATTGGAGCATCAAATCTTCAGCCTTCTGGCCCAGAATCATCTGACACACCTTAGTGATGCAGAATTATTAAGGGCTGATTACTCTGTCTAGGCAGATATAATCAGTCGACTATTCTGCAAGTGTGTCCTTTTCCGGACAGTAATTTGTCTGTAGATGGAAAGAGGCAATTCTTGCCTAGTGGCTGTCACCGCACAACTGGAGCATCTCCAAGGATGCTCAATTTCTTCTTAGAATCCAGGACAGGAAGCTGTCAGGAGCAGACAGGTCTGTAATCAGAATGGACATTAATATAGAAATGTTTGTAACGTCAATTCTATGGACTTCTGATGTTTTGAAAACCAACTATCCATGTAAGGTAACCTGGACTGTTGTCTGTTAACTCCTCTCAGCTATTTCTAAATAAAATATGGAAAACACCCTAACAATAAACTCAAAGCCTTAATTTGCTATAGTCCCTTAACTCATAGGCTAACCATCTGAGTGGATGGTTTTCAGCTGACATTCATTTTAAAGCCAAGAAAAAAGCCAGGTTCAAAACTAAGGGTTTTAGTTAGGAGAGATGACAGAGGTTCTGGTTAGTCAATAAAATGATGGACTGGGTATTAGGACTATCTTGTACCTCGCTGGTACAATTAGGAATAATTATGCTCTAATTGCATTTTGAGAGAAAAGTTTTATTTTAACAGGAAGGGTGAAGCTAGGTGATGAGAGAGAGAAAGAGAGAGAAAGAGAGGGGGGCATGGAGGCAGATGTTCACGTGTCTCCACCAGTCAAAGATAGTTTTTATATCTAGGTTGGGTATTGGGTTACACTTCTGAGTGAGCATTACCAAACTTATAAAGCCTTTGATTAACATTTTAAAAAATGTATAAAAGCAAAAAGGAAAAGGGTCATGGGATAGGGGTTTTCTAGGGAGGGGAAATGGGGAAAGCGGATGGCATCTGAAATGTAAATAAAATATTAAAAAAAGATTGTTGTCATACTATAAGAAAGACTGAGAACATGGATTGAAGGCGACTAGATGATAAATATAGTTAATATACTTTAGAACAGTGGTTCCCAATCTGTGGGTCATGATCAAGCCTCTCACAGGGGTTACCGAAGACAATTGAAAAACATACACTGCAATCCATAACAATAGCAAAAATTACAGTTATGAAATAGTAATGAAAATGATCTTATGATTGAGGGTCACTACAACATGAGGAACTACATTAAAGGGTCACAACATTAGGGAGGGTGAGAACCACTGCTTTAGAGCCTGAGTAGTTGGAGCATTACAAAACAATAGAACAAAGGAGTATGAGAGAAAGTAGAGGTAAATATGACCTCTCCGGAGCTGTCTTGAGTGACTGGGTGAGGAGTACCATGTTAGAAGAAACATGGAGAAGAAGAGCAGATTAATGGGTTGGGAATGCAAATAAGACAACAATATGATCAGTCTGTGATGCCTTGGGGCTGTTTAATGGGGAGTTGGAGATGCAGATCTGGAGCTCATAAGTATCTACTTAAAATTCATCCACATAGAAGTAAAAAGAGGTGAAATGAGCTGCCTAGCACACAGCAGGACCTTTGTAAATATCTGTTGAAAGACCATTACGTTCAGTGTAAGAAGCAGGTCAGCGGCAGTGTCTTTGAAAACATCTTCATTGAATTCTTGGGACAAGAGGGAACTGCAAAGAAGGAGTGAGGAAGGTCAAGGGAAGAAGAATTTTGTAAAATTTATTTGATGTGTGAAGATGTCTGGCTTGCATGAAGGTCTGTGTACCACATGCGTGCCTGATGCCCACAGTGATCAGAAAAGTACATCAGACCACCTGGAACTGGAGTTACAGACTGTTGTGAGCTGCCATGTGGGTGCTGAAAATCAAATCCAGGTCCTGTGGAAGAGCAGCCAGTGCTGTTAATCACTGAGCCATCTCTCCAGGTCCCAAGTAGCCAGAATTTAATGCTTTGGAAACAGAAACAAGAATTTTAAGAGGCAGGACTTCATCAATAATATCAAATGGTGTCCAATGGTCAAGATCCATGACAGCCATCAATAAGCTGAATGCTTCAATAGACATATGGGAGCAGAATATAAGAGAGGTTTCTGAAACTGAGAATTGCAAGGTTTCCATCATCATATCAATAGGCAGAATGAGAGAGGAGTTAGAAAAATAGTTTATGTTGATGGTAAGGATTTGGGGTAATTGGAATCTTTCAGCTGATGGTCACCCTGACAGGAAGAAGACAGTTTTTAGATTAAAGACACACATTTGCACATCATATACATTATGTCTTTTTTCAGTGTATTGCTGCCTTATTGAATATCTAGTAAAATAGAAATCAATGAGAGCTCATAGAATTAAAGTGATATGTATTGTGTGGCACTTGAAAGACCCAAAAGGTAAAAGTAGGCTCAATCAGAGGTCTTGCCCAGGTAAAACAGTGAGCTCCCTTCATGCTGAGAGGATTGATCCACAGAGTTACCAGACTAATTTCACTGTTTAGCATATTATTTTAATATTTACTACCAAAAAACCAGTAGTCCAACTCACAGTTCTAAAACAACATACATTTATTATTGTCCAGGTCTGGAGGTCAGAAGTGTAATATAGTTCTTGTCATATTAAAATTGAGGTGTTAGCAGGACTGCATTGTGATCCAGGTGCCCTGTAAAGGAACTCATTAGAATATCTTTTCTGACATTTAGAGGGCCTTCACATTCCTTGGACCATGAACTCTTTCTGATCCCAAAGCTTGCAAAGGACAGTTAAGTCTTATCACTCTAGTATGTACCCTCTGTGCCTCTGTCTTCCATGATGGATTTCATCGGGCCATACAGATGATCCAGAACAACCTGTTTTAAGATCAGGTGATCAAAAACTTTAATTCCGCCTATAGCTTTAATTTCCCTCTAACATTTAATCTCACCCACAGATTTGTGGAATTACGATATGGGCATGTTTGGAGAGAGTACAGCTTTGCCTACCACATAGAAGAAAAAGATGATTATAGGTAGAGGTACAATCTTCTCTGTGGTACACATTGTTCTAATTATCAACATCATCTTCTCAGAAGAAATATGACTCTATATGCAATGCTGGGAGGTAGAAATAATATGGAGAAAAGTATACCCTGTGCAAGAAAGCACTTGGAGTATCTGTCTCCTACTCACCTTCAGTGTGTGTTCTCCTCATGTTCTAGGGGGATAGTGTATTATTTGGACCTTTGTGGTTTAATCATAATCAACATAATATTATTATCTAATTATTTTTTTCTGTTTTGTTCTAACTGTTGAGGTAAAGTATAGGCATCTTAATTCCTGTTTATGTAAGGATCTGCCCTGCATGTGACTTGCCAATGGACCAATGAGCAAAATGAGTATCTCTTTCTCTTTCTCTCTGTCTCTCTGTCTCTGTCTCTCTGTCTCTCTGTCTCTGTCTCTCTGTCTCTGTGTGTGTGCACATTCGTGTGATTGACCTCACCCAAGCATTATGTATACACACACACACACACACACACACTCCTTTCACCAGACTAGAAATCTACTGTGGGCTAATGTAACAATTTTAAAAATTACTAGTCTATATGATCTCTTCAAGTCTCTTCCAGTGCTCTGTTTCATTGATCTACTGGAATTCAATATACTCTGGTATTATATAAAGAAGCTTCTCGTGATCCATCTGGATCAGTTCCTTCATAGCTATATTGTTCTGCTTCATGCTTGCTTCCCATGTTAAATCAGCAAGCAGCTTCAGTTTCCTTTTTTCTGCTTGATTCAAAGGGGTATAAAAAGTGTTCTGTAAATGGTCCACAATATTGTTATTTGGATCTTTGGAATAATTGAGTTGTTTGACATTTTTAATTATGCCTTTTGGACTATGGGTGGTGTAATTAGATGCTATGTTCTACATTAGCAGTACCTGTCCCAAGCATTCAGATTTGGGGGACTATAAATAAAAGTGTGACAGCTGGGTCCAGCTTTGCTTGTCACTCACCACTGAAGGGAGCACAGCTGGAGAAATACAACATAGTTCCTAGGAAAACAGGGTGCAATCAGAAACAACATCCTCAATCAGAAGGATTTGGATTTTCTACTAGGGAAGAGGTGGACACAGGCATTCCTTAGAGAAAGACAACCAAGCTATTTCGTATCATAAAGGTTCAGAAGCCACAGGCCAGAGATAGTATTTTAGGAAGAGTTAGAGGCAGAGGACAATGGTTCCTTCTTGAGCCAAATCACCAGGATTCCTTTTGTAACCCGTGATGATCAAGGAATGACAATGGGGAAAGCAGAGAAGAAATGGATCAGACAGATAAAAGACAAGCTGTGCTACCTAGAGATGCAATGTGAGACTGAGAGTAACAGCAGCTGGGAAGGGTAGAAAATAATGCGAAGGAGTTAAAGGGGAGCAAAGCATGCTAAGGGAATAAAAGCTGACTATATGAAATTGACATACTTCATATTTTACTTAGTTAAATCATCTATTGGATTTTTCTGTCAATAACATATAAGATATAAGAGGACAGTTTCTCCTACCTCTAAGAGTGCCCATCTAACATATAGTAGACACTCAGTAAACATTGTTGAGTAAATAAAGAGCTAGTGCCAATGGAGCATCTTTCTATACTCCCACACTAGACACCTCCCATCAAGTAGCCCAGTTTAATTTTCACAACAGTGCTGACATAGGCACTATTGCTATCTTGATTCTATAAAAAAATAAACAAGCTCAGAGGCACAGAAGTAAGTAGCAAGTAACTTACTTAACAAGTGATAGATGTCAACGTCTAGGCTTCTATTAGCTACTTTCCTCACTGCTGGGAAGAAACTTCTGACAAAAACAACTTAAGGGGAGTTTGTCTTAACTCACAATTCAAGGATACATCCACTATGGTAGGGAATTCATGGGGGCCAGGAGCATGAGGTGGCTGATAACATTATATCCATAGTCATGAAACAGAGAGATGAATGCTGGTGCTCTTTTTACTTTCTCCTTTTTATTCAATCGAGGAAAACAACCCATGGAATGGTGCCACCCATAGTTAGGATGGCTCTTCCCATCTTAATAGTCTAACTTCCGAACTTACATATATAACAATGGTCCAACCCAAGGCTCACAGGTATTAACTAATCTATATTAAATCATGCAGCCAGGAACTGGAACCAAAATCTGCGTGCCTTAAAAGACAGTGCCCTTTTCTCTTATGACTTTAGAAGATTGCCAAGACAAATATTTCTTTCATCAGTCTTTTACCAAAAACAGTCATCTAAAATGTAAAAGAAGTGGGTGTAGTACACTAAGGTTCAACAAAGGAAACAGATATTCCTTCAAAAATCACCAGTATCAGAACTGTCACCAACCTGCCATTGGCTCTTGTTGGTTCTGGGATTTGGAAGGAGCTATGGAAGGTAGCTGAGATCTGTCTATATGCCTTTGGCTGAGAATTAAAAATTGAAGGTATGTTGCTAGGCAAATCCTAATCCACACTGCCCTAGATAGCTCCAGAATAGGGATATTGAGGAAATGCTGAGAAAGCATTCCTAAGAGCCCGGTTCATAATTCATTTTATGACCTTGTACAAGACACTTTTTTTATATTGTAGTTTCTTTATGATATATAGTATCAGACCAGTAGAAATCTGTTCAAACACGTGAGCTCAAATGTTCTCTTTTATATATTTATCTTTCTATATAGGTATTAGACTTTTTCAATAAAATTTCATTTCAAGCAGGGCTGATGATTTATGTCTTTAATGCCGGTGCTTGAGATGCAAGAGGCAGACAGATCTATGAGAACTTGAGGTTAACTTGGTCTACAGTCAGGGATACATGGTGAGATTCTTATCTTTAAAGTCTTCATTTTGATGGTTTCCAACACCAAATACTATGCTTTGAAAGGCAACAAAATAAAGAAAAAGTTCATTAGGTTCCTCACAACTCACTCTATGAATGTAAAACCAAACTTTCTGTGCAGTTAAACTTTTGAAAATTTTGTTCGAGGGTACTTGCATCATTTCTACCCTTCTCTCTCCCCTTCCAAATCCCTTTCAATTTTATGACATTTTATTCTTAATATTGATGTTATATATTATATATAAATTATACTAGTATTAATATTGTTGTGTACACACATATACATTGTGTGTGTGAAACAGATTATTCTATGAGAAAGTTCAGTATTACATTCAACTGTATTCTCTGCAACCAAAAATGATTGTAAGAATCTGCTCTGAGAGGCCTTGCTAAGGTCCACTGTGTCGCAGTGAAGCCACTAAACCTATCCTCTTGTGCCAGTTCTCCTCACTGATCATCTGGTCTCTGGGCCCTCTGTTATGCTACCTACACTTATAGCTGTGGATGGAACAAAAAATCCTTTACAAGTGTCAGTATTTGGTGGACTTTTGTTTTATATGAAGATAATAAACCATGGGATGATGATGTTTGCTTAATACTTGTTGATCTGCACCATCATGTGTGAGGCTTTTGGAATGGAGAAAGGTTGGCCCAACAAGTGAAATAGAAGAGAAACATACAACTAAAAAGTTATTAGTTATGTTACAGTTTTTGGATTGAGTGATGAGCTTCTGTGTCTTTATTGTACTCTAAATAAATAAGCAAATTTAATGAACTATGAAAGCTCCATAAACGACTCCCAAGTCTCAAAATAATAGATATAAGAGAAACACAACACTTTTCTATTAGCCAGAATCTCATCACTATAATTTCTTTTCACTTATTTGACAAAAACAAATTAGTCAGAATGGGGTTCTCCATGCTGAAAACATGCTGCATCTCTTCAAAGCCTGTTTTATGCAGGGCACCTGGGTCTTTCTTTTGTGATTACTACTTGTGATGGAACTGAGAACTATGTTATCCCCTGAATCATTTTGGTTGAAGGACCATGATCACTTGTTCAAGCCTTTTGGTTCCATGACCATTAATGGGGACAGCTTCTTTCTTGAATTTTAAAGTAAAATAAGGATGTTCAGTTGAACCTGAATTTCAGATAAACCACAAATAAGTTTTACTGTATGAATTTGAAACATGCATATGTTAAAACTAATTTATTATGTGTATGAAATACAAATTTAGTTGGATATCTATCTTTATTTGCTAAAAATTAAAATCCTATCTCATACAAGCAGATACTTACTAATGACACTGTTGGATTTAGGCTGCAAGGACTACAGGTTTTAGAGTGTTCATTTCACTACTTAGTAACTGAAACATATTTGGTGTCCAAAATAGCAATTAAATAGTAAAGGTATCAATACTTTATGAGGTCCATGGAGAAATTAAATGAGATAATAGTTTTATACTACTTAACACCATGCTTAGCTAAATACTGTTTGTCACTATTATTGATTCCTGTTATTTTAAATAACTTTTACTTCACTTACTTTAGCTTTTACTGCTGTCTACTTTTCATCAGTATTGTTCAGTATTTGACCTGATATCACAAGCTCTCCATTTACATGATTAATCTTAAAATGGATTTTTTGCTTAGTATCTCCATTCATACTAACCAAAGGGTTTTTTTTTTTTTTTTTTTTTGGTTTGTTTGTTTCTAAGTTCTCCCTGTGACTCTCATCTTTCATCAACTTGCTGACATTCTTTAATTAATATAAAGAGCTTTCCTGTCTATATGCTTAAAGGCCACTTATAATTCTTGAAATCAAAGGCTGTGGTCTTTTATGCTGGAGATGGTATTGGAGATGATACAGTAAATGATAATCTTTGAAATGCCTCTCTCAAGCTAATGGGTGATTAGGTTACTCAGTGAATGACCCTAATCAACATAGATTTAAATAGCATGTATGGAAAACAACATAGTGGAGATATCAAGAACTCACTTTCTTATAATGAATTAGATTGGTCTCTACGTGCCTTCCTGCTACTTTTCATGTTTTTCTTTTCTCATGTAGTGACTTTACTGTTTGTCTTCTCAGGGGTGGGTCCTAGGTTCTAGAGTTCTTTTCTCTGATCCACTCACTCCCATCACCACACGTATCCTTCTGCCTCATCTCAACAACTAATTGGACACATTCATTTGTCTTACCATGATAATGGTTTTAAAGATTCTACTTCATCCCTCTCTTCCAAGTCACAGGGTTTTATTCTAATGCCATAAAACTAAAGAAATGAGCCTAACACCGGAATCTATGGTTTCATAGCAGATACGGGAGACCATGCAGGACCTCTTAAATCACATTGCATTATGCCCATTAATGTCTGCTTCGCATGAATGGAAGGAGGCACTGGTGCAGATAATCGAAAGATCATTTCCACTTGGTTTGGGAATGCACCACACAGTGTTGTTGTAGCTGATTTGCTTTGCTAATTATGTTCTACTGAAGCTAATATTGAAATTGGTTCACATTTTTTAAGCTCCTCTGGACCAGAAGAGAGATGAGGCAGTGGCATGGCCCACTTTGAAATGAAGGAAAACTGACAACAGTGATGAGAGGGCCATGAAATGTCTCTATGTAGGCTAATGAGTCAACTAGATAAATGGAATAGGATCAAAATAGAACTTGGCCAATTACACCTGGGCACAGGAAGTAACCAACGGCTTCCTATGGTTCAATGGCCACTGAAAGGTCAGCCATTCCCACAGCCTGCCAACAATCTGAAATCCTATAAATTAGCAGTCTACATGAAGGGTCTTTGTTATAATACAACTGTGGGTGTAGCACTCTTTGATAATAGCAAGAATAACATGCTTCCAGGTAGAAACATTAGCAGTTAGTCTGACTCATTCTGCATCCACTGCATTGACTTAGGAGGAAAAGAACGGAAGGTGTGGGAAGACAAGTTTGCCTTGGTGATGGCATAGCCATACTAAGGGATCACTAGGTAACTGTTGTGGGAAGATAAGAGCCTTAGAAGTGCCTTAGAGGTGAGCAGGGACACTTGTACAAGATAAGACAACTGTCACCTTGTCTTTTCCTCAGTTTCTTGGCCACTGTAAACATAGATAATATGCAACTATGGCCAATGAAGATTTCCCATTCTTAATTATTTTCCTGCTGGGCAACAAGACTATGGTAGGATTCTATCTTTTTCTAGAGTCTTGATTTCTTGTTTCTTTGTTGCTCTTGTTTGTTTGTTTGCTTCCTTGCTTGCTTGCTTTTTGACATGGCTAATTCAGAGATTAATTATGTATTGGCTTTCTAACCTTACAAGCTGCTGCAGGGGACAACTGACCTATTGAAATGTGTTCCTTTCTTTCTCATTGCAGTCTGCTCCCAGTTTTCCAGAGGGGTGTATGCTATCTTTGGATTCTATGACCAGATGTCAATGAACACCCTGACCTCCTTCTGTGGCGCCCTGCACACATCTTTTGTCACCCCTAGCTTTCCCACTGATGCAGATGTGCAGTTTGTCATCCAGATGCGCCCAGCCTTGAAGGGTGCCATTCTGAGTCTTCTGGGTTATTACAAATGGGAGAAGTTTGTGTACCTCTATGACACAGAACGAGGTAAGAAGAGACATCTACTTTTTTTTATTGGTAGTCATGTGATTATGATTTTCACACTTTGTCATGCATGCATCTCTTCCAATAGATAAAATCTAACTCTATTTTAAATTTGTTTTTAGTACTTAATATAAATTAAACACAAAAATATATCAACAGAAATTTCAGAACCTAATTTTCGAAATAATATGCGTATGTCCCCACTAAAAAAGTGACTTGGAGTAAATCCCTAAAAATTATTTTTGCAAAAGAGCATGACCAGAAAAACTTTATTTGATCTAAAATACACTAAACATAGAATACAATCAAATAAAGTTTTTTATCTAAAAAAATAAAAATTTTCATGTGTGTACATATGTGACCTACTATGACACATAGCAATGAAAGTTCAATCTGGAAACTTAGAAAATGAATCTTGTAAGATTAATGTTGTCTTTTCACATATATTAATTAATTTGTTGAAATTTATGCATCATAACCCAACTAAATATACTCCACAAGTCCAGCTGTCTATGAGATTTTTCTCAATGAAACTGAAGGACCTTATCATCATGACGTTCCATCAAACTCTGTTCTTATATCAGTCACTTGCCTGGAGACTAAATTAGGATGGCTCTCTGACTCCAGGGCTTCAGATTCAGGGAAGGAAGAAATAGAGGATGGGTCTGTCTTCCTGGTACTGGTCATACCTACAGAAAAGCTCTTTCTTATCAACATAATTTGAAAGGTTCATTTCTCTCTGGGAATCCTTGGTTTTCTTCACATTCCTCTTATTTAGCTACAGCACCAGATCATATCAGGGAACACATAAATCAGTGTGTGTCTAAGATACATACCAGCAAAGGGGATTGAATTTCACCAATCAGAATCAGGATCTGAGTGTTCTAATTCAAGATCTGATACTAGCTAGCTTTTTGATCTTGACCAAATCAATAAGGCTCTCTTGACCTTGGTCTCCTCACCTAAAGTGAACCCTATTTTATGCAGAATTCCATTCCTCTGTGATTTTTTAAAAAGAAACAAGAAACTTCGTATCTTGGAACTAATCGTAACTTGCATATCACCAGTGAGTTAATCTAGAGATTCTACAAGCTGCTATCTACCCTTTGTGGTGTATTCTACCTCTGAGACAGATTCATATAAAATATAGTTCCAATAGGGGTGAACAAAAAAATGCTATTTATACAACAATTCATGAACAACCCAGAACAATGTTGAATTAAATGCTATGCTAACTTGTGGATGCTTTAAAGATTGTAAAAACGTAGCATTCCAGAAATGCAGAGTTTTCAGAGACAACTTCTTAGAGAAAGTGAGTCTCCATGGTATGATTTTTTGAGGACAGTGAAATGGGGAATACCATGAAGTCTCAACTTTAAATAAAGATCTATATGCAATTGGAGAACTCTAAAAATGGGAAAATTAGACTTCTGCAAAGAAGACTCCCACCATGGGTAATCCAATATCAAGGAGTCAGCACTGAGACCATATATACAATATTATATTGACTGAGTAGGTTATATTCATGCAGCTAGGAATATTTTCATATGTGTAACAACAATTAAAGAAAGAGACTGAATTTGAGAGACAACAACGAATGCATGAGAGAAGCTGGAGGGAGAGAAAGAAAGCGAAAAAGTAATGTAATTATATTATAGTTCCATTACTAAAAAATTATATATAAATATATTTTTAAAAGAACATGGACAAAGGACAATGTAAGAAAGGAGCTCTGTGTGTTCAAGCAAAGCAACCTTGTTTAAATATTATTTAAAATTTCTAATTTACAATTTACTCAAGGAATTTTCTTTGGTTCGAAACACAGAGAATGAATTAGCTCATTTCCACATATTGAATATAGTGCAATATGGAGCATTGTAATTTAGTTTTCTGAACTGAAGGTTGAAATCAGCAGCTTTTCTCCTGAAACTTTGTTAAAATTAAAGATTATTTTGTTTAATGCTATAACTCCATTCATTCAAAAGAAGACTCAATACATGCATTCACTCATCACCATATAAGAACCATCTCTGCTCATTAGATCTCTACTGTGAACAAGAAGGCTTCTTATCTCTTATGTCTGCTTCTTATCTCATTAAGTAATATGGGCAACTATATGGTCCGGCAGCCAGAAGAAACCTTCCTGATTCTCTCCTCTGTAGCTACTTAACAGGAAGGACTAATCTATTTTTGAGAACTTCATTACAGAAACTTTAACATTAATTTTTATTTTGAAAAGTCTTCTCTAAACATTGTTCCAGAAAGTATCACAAATTTTTAAGAACTTTCTATTGCCCACATGGGAAAGAAATACAGTCTGTTCTTTAAGATTCAGTATCCTTATTCTTCATCCAACTAACCATCCTTTTCTCCCTATGCAACCTTATAAGATTCCTACTGTCAGAAAGATTACTTTCTATGGGCTAGTGAGATGGCTCAGTGGTTAAGAATACTGGCTGATCTTCCAGAGGTCTTCAGTTTAATTGCCAGCAACCATGTGGTGGCTTATAACTATCTATAAGGGGATCTGCGGCCCTCTTCTGACCTGTGGATGTATATGCAGCAGAGCACTTATATATTAAATAAATAAATAATTTTAAAAGACTGCTTTCTAATAAGAGAGACAAAGAAAATCAAGTAAATGATGAATTATAATTGTACATTTAGATAATGCACTATGAAATAAACAAAGATTATTATGATTACACCTAATTTGTAAAGGATGCCAAGTGAGAGCCTTATTGAGGAGGGGCATTATAATCTGGAACTAAAAGAATTGAAGGATACAGCCTAATGTGGAAACAGTCAGTGCAAATAACGTGTAGAAATTAATGAAAGACCAGTGTGGGTAATGATTAGTCAGTAGAGAGGAAGATGGTTAGAGGATGGCTATAGTCGGAAGGACACAGAGATAAGAAGAGAGCTGTATTTTAGCCATGGAATACAACTAGAAACCATGGTAAGGAGAGTAGATTCTAAAGTGGGAAGGCATTAAAAGATTATAAGCAGAGGGGTCAAATGACCTGATTTAAGCTTCTATAATTAATAGAATGGTGAACTAAGGAAAATCAACAAAGAAAAAGAGCCACTGTGGTCCTGCAGGTCAGAAAGATAACAGCTTGATCAAGGCTGGAGGTAGAGAAAAGTCTGATGGTGATGCTTTTAACCAAACCAGATTTGAAGAGCATAAATATTGCCCATTTCTAAACACCCAGAAACCCATTTTGTCCACACCATTCACCTGGTGCTTCACATAATGCCCCCTATTGTTATTTCATTTGATCTGATATAAAGCACCCCAAACCCTTATCTCCAATGTGATGATAATAAAACATTCTTTAAATTACACAGTAGAGTATCTATAGTATTTGCTTTTTTTCATCAGTGATCATCCCTTGCTTCAGTAATAAAATGCTGAAAAGATATTATAAGATCAGATATAATTGTAAAATATTTTAAATTATATTAAATGTGGAAGATGAAGAGAGATAGAAGGGAACCTTGATAATTACTTTCAAAGAAGCTAAATACACAATATTGTAACTGTTCTGTTTAGGTCCAGGGACGAATAAGAAGCCAAAGTATGGATTAAGCTTCAGAGGTCATTTAAAAGCTATGTTGCACAAACATGGTCAATTTTCTCTGGCATTATCAAACACTGAATAAATTGGTGGAATATACTGACTCTGCTCTACAGACAAAGGTCTGATTCAGGATTTGCAAGTCACTGTTTCACTTAGTTAATAAAATGACACCTTGCTTCATTAATATCAAAATTAGAAAATATGCATTTGGTTCTACATACATAAAAGGTCAGTGCTTAGGAAAATATGAGGTTGACTAACTGTGTTACCTACCCCCTCTATAACCTTTCCTTTTATCGACTTCTCTGTTACTTGTTTACCTAGTCCTTCTCACAGTACGTCTCTATGCCTGCCCTCCCTATTGGGAATAAAACCACATCTCTGCCTACCCTTCCTCCACACCTTCACAAATCTTCATGTCCAGCATTTTGTTTCTGTTGATTAATAGTCTTTCTCTGCTAATAACAACACCTCAGCTCACCAATTTATTCATGCCAATTTATATGGTTACTAATGACTTCGTGTATCCAGGAGAAAAGAAATTTCTATTCAGGCAAGGAACTTCTATAGAAATAGAACCTTAATCCAAAAATGGTTTTCTTTTTATTATTATCACCTTTAATTGGCACACACTAGTTATACATATTCATGAGATATAATGTGATATTTTGATACATGTATACATTGCGTAGTGATCAAAATCAGGGTAATTAGCATATAGGTCATATCATCTATTTATCATTTCTTTATAGAAAACACACTCACAAAATTCCCTTGTGGTTACTTTTTGAAGCATGCAGAATGCTGTTAACAATACTCATGTTTCTGGGCAACAGAATACTAAAGCCCATTTCTTCTTTCTAATTATAACTGTGTATCCATTGACCAACTTCTATCCATCATTTTCTCCTCAATCTCTATTCTAGTCTCTACTTTTATAAGTCAACCACAATAGAAAGGTAACCACCATTCTATTCTCTACTTTTATAAGTCAACTTTAATTTTGAGCTCTCAGGTACCAGGGATCCAATTTGGGAGGTGGCTTACATACACAGATTCCTCTGCACAGAAGATTCTATACCATTCCAAGAAAATGGCCACCTCTTTTGGTTACAACACAAATGGGGGGGGCGTGTAAAAGTGTTCTAAATAGGAACAAAATCTCCTCCACAATACTGACATACCTGAGAATTGAAGCCAGGCTCTCTTGAGTACATGAAGCCATGAAGCTTCTCCTTGGCTTCAATGAGCAGAACCCATGGAGATGAAAGAACCTGGCCCAGCTGTGACTGTGGGCTTAGATAATAATAGTCTGGGTCTCCTTTGAGACAGCTAGTGCCAACCTTCTTTCCAGCAATCAATAAACTCCTGCTGTCTCCCATTCTGAATCTGAAACTCCCTACCCAGTTCCCAAGTAATTCTCTGAAAGTCATTGGCCTTTAAGAGACATTGTTATCTTCTTTTAAAGGTTGTGGTAGAAACCGAGAAAGCTATAGAAATAATTCTGTTGGTCAACATGGAACTGTTGTGCTTTCTCTAGCATTAGGTTGCTCTAGCTCACTTGTGTTATTTAAAAGAAGCACAGTTGGTTTCTGACTTTGACGAATTGACAATCCTACTGTAGAAAAAAAATAAAAGCAACTGTTGACATTTGTACTGATGACATTTGTGTTCATTTCAGCATCGACCATGAGGGAAAAAAAATAGAGGTTCTCAGACAGCTAAGATGTTGGAGAATTTTTAGCAGGTCCTCGAGGTCTTAAGGAGTAAGGAGATCCCCCAAGACAGGAGAGAGAGAGAGGCCTTTCCTAGGAGGATTATGAATGCTTCCTGATTGGCTGGAGTTTAATTCTCCTGAGATGAGCAGAGGCTTCCTGTTCTCACACCTTTCTACATGATGACATCCATGCTGTTTACATGTCTTAACTTCATAAGGCTCTTTTATCAAAAAGGCTCAAAACCTTTGTTTTTACTATTTTTTATCTTCTCTTCCATATCTTTGTTTCTTCTTCTTCTTCTTCTTCTTCATCTTCTTCTTCTTCTTCTTCATCTTATTCTTCTTCTTCTTCTTCTTATTCTTCTTTTCTTAATCTTCTCCTTCTAATTCTCCATCTCCTTCTACATCTCCTTCTCCTTCTCCTTCTCCTTCTTCTTCTTCTTCTTCTTCTTCCACATACACATACACACATATACACATATACACATTTACACATATACACATAATACATATATATGCATACAGTGCAAGAGAATGAGAATGGGTGCTAGGCAAGCTTCTACCACTTAGGTCTGTGCAGATACCTCCAAAACTTTTTGTTTAGAAAAGGTCACATTAAGTTATACAGGCTGGTTTTCAATTCTCTCTGCAGCAGCTAAGGTAGACCCTGAACTTTCAATCCTGCTCCCATCCTCTTCAGTAGCTGAGATTCCAGGCCTGTGCACTCATGCTGGGGTGTATCATATTTTAAAAGTGAGAGTGGCTGCTAGTTCTTAAGTATTTAACATATACACTAGGTCTTGAGTTTATAGATTATCACATTTCATCATGGTAACATTTATATACCTCTACACCTGATGGAACCAAGGCAAAAAGTTCAAATGATGGTTCTTAGACTTTTACACCAAAGTCAAAAAGAAACAGTCTCATATCACCCTAGGTCTGCCACATTCCACAGACTATATGCTTTGCTCGAGCTTGCATACTGCTTCCCATTGTCTAAATATTTAAAGGCAGCAGATATTCCTTTCCTTCATTTTTCCTGTAGCAATTCTTCAAAGGACAGTGTACTTAGACCCTGCATACTTCAGTTATATCTGTGTAGATGCAATCCAGTTCTCAATTTATTTCTTGTGTCACAGTGATCACAAATAAATACAATATTTTTTGGTACAAGAATCAACATAAACGGATGGCCAAAGACCCAAGTTAAAGGGCAGATGAGTCAAAGTGGTGGAAGCAGAGAAAGGACAATGTTGTTGATGCAGGCAGAATGCAGATTTGGAATGAACAGCTGTGGTGAGGCCTGCATCTAAAGCAAAGGGAACTCACACATCCCTCTCTGTGGCTAGGATAGTTTCTGGAGCTCAGAAAAACAAAAATCAAAACGTTCATACTGCTAAGGAGCTATAGGCCTGCTTGTGTCAAAAGCAAGGAATGACCAATGGTGGATTATACCAAAGATTATATTTCCATCCAAGTACTGTGAGTAGCAGGTGCCTCCATCAAAACAAATCTTGTTCCTTTGTTTTGTTTTACTTTGTCTTATCATTTTCTCACCAACTCCATGATCTAATGAAAGGATACATGAAGGTGACAGATGGCTCCAATTCTAGTCATGTCCATTTGCCTTCTGGGAAAAGTTAAGTCAAGAGAGTTTTTATTGAAATTCAAGTTACTTTTTTATATTTGAATAAATTAGGAAGGCCCGGAGAGTACATTAGCCTGTGAGAGACAGATACTAAATTCCCCTGTTTGAGCAGCAGTAATCAGGGTTGACAGGACCTAAGACAGTTGGTAGTTTCTGCAGCCTGCTTAATCTATTGTGATCAGTCTTCAACTATGAGAGCATCTTGAGAGCCTATATGATAATACTAGTGAATGAATATTTGGACTGGATTGTGAATAAAAGACTGCATATGTCTATAATGAGGGTTTCATTGAAAATGAAAATACTGAAGCTGTCATATTTTTAATACTTCGATTTGCACATCCTTGACTGCTTTGGGGCATAAAAAGAGAAAGTGCCGAGCAATTTGTTGTCAGCTCTTGAAATAAATTATCATTTAAACACTTCCTCTCCACAGAGGTTATTAGCTTAGTAGCTCCTTCATTTCTGGGGTTGGACTATCAGTAGGGGAAGAATAAAAAAAAATCATAAGACATTAAAGTATCCTTTCAAAAGCTGGATATTAGTTACTGTGGAAATTGTTCTCTTAGTAGCTTAACATATTTTTTCGGTAGCTCTCCAATGCTGCAGATTAGAGTGCAGCAACTATTAATAAATACTGTCATATTTTACAGCTGTCATGCAAAGCTGAAAAAAGGCTTTGCTGTGATTAGATCCTGTTTACTGTAATATTTCCAGCTCAGACTCAGAAAGGCAGTTTTCCTATAAAGGTATTTCCATAAGTAGAATATTTTTTTCCATCAAATGACATGACTAATTTTAATATAGTGTTAACTCCTTGATCGCAGTGAATTTGAGGTTGAATTGATTTCACAGCCAGAGGAACATTCGTCTCCAAAGACACATTAAACCAAAACGTCAAATTTTCTCTCTTGGGTTGTCCTTCACATGCAAAGATAGTACTCCTGTCATAAGATGTGCTTTGAGCATCCCCTCCCTCTTAGAAAGAGAAGTCTATACTGCCCTACTTGCTTTCTTTTCCTCTGTCTTCTTGTGACCAACTGAACTGTCTTGCAAACGCAAGACAGGATTTAGGGTAAGAGTTTCTTCAGTAGGTTAGAATTTTGTTTTCTGCCCAGAATATCAATATTGCAGCAAAAGAAATAAATCTTTTTGTCTCACAGCCACCACCACCATGATGTTTAGAACTGTATTTGCATCTTTGGGGGAAGAAGATGACAGCTGGCAGAGTTGCTCTTTGGATCTGACCTTCCATTGCTTTCATTAGGTTCCTTGAGGAATTAACCCTCAATGAGCTGAATATCTAGTTCTTAATAAATGAATGTTCTTCACAGTATTAGGGGCTAGCTGCAAATTTGCTACTATTTCTGGGTTTGAACTTGACTGACTGTGGAGAAGGAGACAGATTGTGTAGTGATCCTGCAACTGTGACTTTGAGATTCATCTCTTGGAGCCCTAAAGACGTCAATTCAAGTGAGGGTAAAGTATATGAATCACAGAATACAGTGTATATGAAGTCTTTAGTATCAAACTGAACAAAATAACATGTCCAATTGATTTTAGTTCTTGTGACTTTATTATAGTTTCAAAACTTTACCCCTCATTGGAGTGAGAAATAAATTTTGGTTCCTCAGGGGACATATGACAATATATAGACACATTTTAGTAGTAAGGAAAAGCCAAGGAATACTATTAAACCTTCTTTAATGTACAAAGACAGCATCCTCCTCTCCAGCATGGAAGTATCTGCTACAAAATGTTTATTGTAGGAAGACAGTATTGAGTCAATGGACTGGTTGATGGAACTCTTCAAGAGACCAGCTATGAACCAGTATACTATTAATTAAGAGCTTCATTGTATCTAAGTTGGCATTAACAACAGTGTTCAATAGCCACTAGTCTTTAACTATGAATAGTTTCCACCATGGCCAAAGAGATGGGTTAAGAGTAATGCACATGAAACAAGTATGAACTAGCACAAGGCAAGAGCCATATTGTGTGGAATAGACTTCAAGCCCCAAGGGAGAACAAAGAAAAGAGAGTTCCTCATGGGCACACTAGAGCTATCAGGGAAGGCTTCATGAAAGAAGCTGTTTCTTAGCCCTCAATGGAACTGCTTCACCTAGCAATGACTTACCTTCATTGTTAAGGACAACCAGGCCTCTAGAACCAAAACAACATGGCGTTCAATGCTCTCCAAAATAAGAGATCAGGACAAGATGTACAATAAAAAAAATTTTAAAAGAGCACTGTGCCTTTTACAAAATGGAAAACAATTACAGAGCTGTTGAAAATAGGCAGTAAACAAAGAACGGGAGGGCAATACTGGCAAAATTCCATTTTCTCCACTAATGCTCTAGCAAAAGTTCAATTTACAGCAAAATCCACAGAGCTCTCTCCCCTTGTCTATCAGTCAAACACATTGTTTGGTAGCACCATGGCTGCATAGGACGCCTCAATTGAATCTTTTTTTTTTACAAAAGCAAGACAGAATATGAAATGCCAAGGAATGAGGGAGGGGTCTAGGAGCAGAGCTTGTCCATTCTGCAAATTCTCTGTGGAGCACCTTCATTCAAGAAAGAAGAAGGAACGCAAATAAAGACTATTTCCTCATTTTCGGGGATCCGTTCCAATCAATAAGTTGCCAGTGTCGGCTGCTGTCCTGCTTTGTCGACTCCACAAACGATCTGATGAATTCTCTGGTGCTAACTGCCTCAGCAGGCTTTCTCAGCAGTAGTAGAGAGGCTAATTAAGATCATGTCTGGCAAGAAGGCTGACAGGTTATGTTCCTGGCCACATTGAACTTTTAGAAGGTGTTTCAACTTCACTGCAGGCAGGCAGCACTTGGCTAGGCACTGATTTCATAGTAGGCCTGCAGTTCATTTCCACCGGTTCTTGCATCAACAAGCCTCCGTTTTGTTAAGGATTTACATCCTTCTCCTTGGGGTAATTAAGCGACAGTGTGTTTGCTTTCAATTGCATTACTCTGGCTCTCTTTCATTTGAATTTTTAATATGCTTGTAAACAAAGACAACAATTAATAGTCGGGTCATTTTTCCCTACTAAATCATGTGTTTGTGTGCTGAGTGTCTTACCGACATACAGCATATAGAGGTGAGCTTAGGACAAATAAAGGTAGCTCTACTTCTCACAGAAGGTAGAAAATGGGAGAAGCATATGGAACTCATTATACCAAGTGGTAGGTTAGACTGAAAATATAAATAGCTTCCCCTCCCCCAAATAAAGGTTTGCATTATTTCACAAATAACAGACCTACAGTGAGGTATTAAGAACAAGAGAGAGATTTGGAGGGGTTTTTGAACTAAGGATGTCAAAAACTTAATTCAAAAACTAAGTAGATTGTTTTTTGAGCCCATATTTACATTCTCATAGGCACTCAGTCACGTGCAATGCTGGCACTGTAACCCCTAAGATTTCAAGTTAGGAGTATAGCACTCATCTAGGCTGTACAAAGGAAAGGGAAGGCTCAGAAATAGATGCATGGTATCCAGGAACATTCTGTCTCCTCTCACATAATCAGGGTTTCTAACCACTGTCAAATATAAACACAGCTGGACACCCGACACTTTAGCAGATTTTAGTCAGTAACATCGTATTGCAATAAGGAAAGAATTCAGCATAAACTGAAGTCATCTTCAATTTTTACAAAAGTTCCTGGGTACTTTAGAGAAAAAAAGAGAGTAAACAGGAGTATCTGAATAGCTGTCCTCAATCATCATGTAAGTGAAAGGTACAAATAACTAGAAAGCTTGGTTCATGGGAAACTCATATAGTTTTGTTAAGTTGTGCCTGCTGAATATCCTCCTACTATCCAATAGAGACTGAGCCACATAGGCATCTGTTTTCAGCCTTAAATTTCTCAGACAGACATTTTAGAATGAGCTATGATCACCATAGGAATGTGGCCTTGAATTGTTGGAAAATATGTCCGAGTTATGCTCAAGTTCTGGTAGGCCAAGCTTGAGACCTCCTCCAGTAGAGGGCTTAGAGGAGTCTGACAAGAGTTTAATTAAGGACAAAAATCTTTGTCGTCACACACCAAGAACACCCTGTTATAAAGGATGAGTGGTCCAGTTAGAGGCATGGAGAGAACAAATCATCAAACCGGAACTATGGTTCAAAGCCCATCTCTGTCTCAAAATATTAAACTCAAGTTGCATGGCCTTTCGAGCCCCAAGTTTCTACATCAGTAGAATGAAGGATGAATTCTCTCATTTGGCAATTAAAAATTTTCCATCAGTACAGGGTTATATAAGTGAATGAAACAGGGTGCCTGTTTCTAATAAACTCACAGTTTAGAAAGACATCCCAGATAAGTTAATCAATAGAATCTAGCACAAATATTAAGTGTTATAAAATTCTGGAAGCTATTATAGCACACCTTTTCAAATGACTACTCTTCCTGGGGGTTGAATATGAAAATACCTATCTACACTGACTCATTTAACTAGCCAAAGACTACTCAAGGCATTCAAATGTTTCTCTTTGGCCATCTCTTAGTGATCTTCCTTGAGCCTTCCCATGTCTGTTAAGACAAGGAAGAAGAGGAAACAATGCCTAGTTGATAGAATGGGAAATCCTATTAGATCTCAAACTCTTTCCCAGTAAACTTCTATACCATAGAGCAGTTGTAATATTTTTTCTTCTAACAATACTGGCTGAGTTTTTCAACAGTGGCCTGCCTGTCATGCCAGGCCTGTTCTTCCAGCACCCTTGAGCATCTTAAAACATGGTCCCACAGTCATTTTCAATGTCTATGCTTTCTGTATATGAAAGAAACATCTCTTAGTAAAAATTATACAAGAATTTCGATAATAAAAGGTAAAGAAACTTTGTTACTTGAATATATCATTTCTCAAAGATTCAAATACCTCACTAGGCAGAAGAGTTAAAATTTCATCTGAATTTTACAGGGGCTGTGACCCATTCCCAATTCTGGATCTCATTTAATTTCCCCTTAAACATTTACCTTGATGCTCTATCTAGACTTCTTTTAGAAAACCCTTCTGTTCCATGTACTTTTTTCAGAAATTTTATCTTTGAATCTTTTAGGTTTATTTTAGGCATTTGGATGTTGTAGTTACATGTATATATGTGTACTATATGCCTAGTGTCTAAGGATGTCAGATCCCTTTGAACTAGAGTATGGATGATTGTGGGCTACCATGTGAGTATTGATGCTCAACCTGTGTCCTCTGAAAGAATGAATGCTCTTAATTACTGAGTCATTTCCACAGCCTTGAAACCTCATCTTTGAATGTTCCACTAGTATCCTTCACATTCAACCACCATGAATTTCTCTACACTACTACTCTATAATTGTGAATGTTTCATTATGCCACATGGAAGACACCCTTTATGGCTTTTAGTCTCTTGCATGTGGCATTTACTTTCTGTAATTTATATTTCTCACTCAGTTTCCCTCCAACACACACACACACTCACACACACACACACATATGCGTGCATGGACACAAAAATCTAGAAAATATCTTATCCTTCAAAGTCCTGCTCAAACAGTCGTCCCTGCTTATTCACCTCTGCCCTCCTAGTTATTTGCCTATACTTCTAGCACAGCATTAAACATAAAAAGTTATTATTAATAATATTAGTAGTATATATTTGTTTACATACTTATCTTTTGAACAATAGTACCAACTTATTAAGGATGGAATTGGTGTCTTGTTCAGCTCTTCAAGCACTATATTAACTGCTGAGTAAATCATACTGATTGATTGTTACTATTAAGCAAATGAATGAGGGAGTGAAATGACCTTAGCTAAAAACAAGATGCAGAATTACATAGGCTTTGGAGACATAATGAAGGACATGGACATGTGCTTACCCTACAGTTTGAATAGAACATGTTCTTGGATCATGCATTAGATAATTGTGTACCTCCTGTATATACATACTAACCTAAACATGATTTTGAGTCTTCCTGTGAACCAACCTCCATACTAAATATACCACATTCCTACACTAACTGAGAAGCAACACAGATATTATAATGCTGGCAATATTAGAAGTTCTAGGTAACAGACAGATTTTCAAAATTCTGCATGGTTCCTGAGCCTCAGCCAATACAAAGCCATTAATTTTTGAGGACTCTGAAGGGCTAGGATGTAGTTGTTTTACTATTTCCTGCAAACTACATGAATTCTCTGAAGATGGGAGTAAAATGATATTAATCTCCACAGATGTAACTATGAAACTAAAAAAGGAAAATTACTTTAACATGCTTGTGTAAGTAATGCTACAAACACAAAAGAGTAATGTGAGAGCCAATATAGTCCATTCTTGGTTATCCATGCAAGAGGCAAGCCAAAACATGATAATCCAAAGGGCACTTCTGTCAGAATAAAAGAGTGTCTTGTAAAAACACATACTCCCTTTGGATTCCAGCACTGTTGGACTTTCCTGACTATGGAAAGAAGATATTCCAGTGAAAGGAATTTTTTAGGATGTCTCCTTGATTATGAATTTCTCATGTATGGAAATACCATCTTGATTGAGTAACAGGACTATATAGAATACAAAACCATGATCTATGAAACCATAATTAGGAGAGGTAGACACAAAAATTAGGTAGTAACAAAACATCAAAAGAAAAAAAGAACAAAGAAATGCTGGGCAGTACTTTACCTGAAAGCATATTGACGAAGGAATACAAATAAGGAACAAAGATAATGAGCAATAAACACTTGTAAGCTTGATAATTTTTGCAGAACAGATTTTATATAAGACATTCTACTACCTAAAAAATTCAAATCAACTGTAAAATTTCCAGGTTCCCACAAGCAAAGGACCGACATATTTCACAGATGCACTTCATGCTCCTGAAAGGCTGAGCCAAGGCTCCCAAAGATTAATCAGGTTGCTTTCTTTCTTGGAAAGCTCTCAATAGGAACATGTTCCTCTTGAAAATCTGAAGAAGTATTACTTGTTTTCACTGGACACAGATCATGGAGGGAAATAGGACAGTACTATTTGCTAAGGCTAGCCATTCTTTTATTTTTTTGATGCCTTTCAATAGCACAAAGGTGTCATGATTTATCGACAAACTGGAAATTTTCAAAAGAAGGAACTACAACTTGATTAAGTAACTTTTTATCCACCTAGCACAGAACAAAATAGTAACATTAAAATTTTTATTAGACCCATTAAGCTGGAAAGGCCTTGAAAAATCTTAAGTCTGAAGTTTGGGATTCTAATAAGTGAATTGGCTCCAAATTTTATCATGTTTATGAGTCTCTTAATCTGTAATTCTACTTAAAAAGTATTATTCTTTTGAAAAATCTAAAGGCTAGCCCCAGATCTATCACACTGAGCCTTTTGATCTTGTTTCAAGTATTTTATCTGCATAATGACAGTTATATATATGCAATATATAGTTATTATATATAGTGCCATGTTTCATAGAAATAAAGGAGAATGACATGATATAAGCTAAAATCAAATGCTAAGTATAAGCAGACCATTCTCTAAGCTAAAATAACTGCTCTGCAGATGAGTGGTTAGAGTGTGTTTTGTGTTCCCAGAATCACAATCCTGTTTTTTTCTACCCAATCAAATTGAAAGCGTTAACACACCTTTCCGTGTTCTTCATGCATTCACCGACACTGGTAATCCAACAGTTCTGCCCATTTCTTCTGTTGATTAGCAAGTCAACAAGATAATGCATCAAATAGGACAAAATCTACAAATCATTACCAAACAAGAAACTCCTATAGTAAACATCTCAGGCCACATTGTACCTACCAAGAAAAGCCACAGGCACTAGGCTATACATTGCATGTGGGCTTACTCACCTTCAAAATGGATGTCATAATTGTCCCTAACTCATAGGATTGATAACACTGATTCCACGTATAAAATGTACTTAGGTCAATTCCTGGCACAAAGCATCTATAACTGTTAGTCATTGTAATGAAGCTCTTAACAGGGCCACAGGCAAGTGATGTTGCCCTGGTCTTGGACCATAGTGCCATGATGCCTATACTTTTAGTGTGCTAATTTTGGTTCTACTCTTACCAGAATAACAACCTGTTCCCAAGAAAAGAGGTTGGAAACACACAGAAAATGGCAGAAATGACTAATGGACTATGAGCTCAGACATGACATTTCTGTAAGCGCAGAGACCCTCAGGCCCAAAGGAAAAAAAGAAGTCCTGTTTGGGGGATTGCTAGACTGGGATTAGGAAGTAGGACTTGTTTTCTTCCTATTGTCCTGGTTTCATAGACAACTTTCCATCTGTTCCTCATATGACTAATTGTAAATCTATTGATTAAAAAATAATGTGGTTAGAAAAGCTTGGACTAAAGCTTTTTTGAGGGTTTACTTAACATATATTTAGGAGAATAATAGCATTTATTTAAGAGTAGAAATAGCATTCTCTTCATTTATATCCAATAGAAATGCCTAAAGGTAACTTAACCTAAGCAGATAACTTCTTTACAAAGTACTAAAGTCACTGACATCATCCAAAATATACATATGTATTCCTTCTTAACTAAGCTGACACAGCTCAGTGTGTCTTTTCTGACATACTTTTTATATTTAATTATTCACTTTACATCACTATCATGGACCCCTGAATCTCCTCTTCTCCCACTCCTACCCTTATAAGTCCCTCCTGCCATAACCCTTTCCCCTTCTCCTCAGAGAAAGGGTAGACCCCCTTGGGTACCACCCCACCCTCAGACATCTAGTTGCTGCAGGACTAAGTGCATCCTCTCCCACTGAGGCCAACCAGGCAGTCCAGGTAGGGGAATGACATCCAATATCAGGCAATAGAGTCAGAGACAGCTCCAATTGTTAGGGGACCTGCACGAAGACCAAGCTGCACATCTGCTATGAATGTGTAGGGGTCCAGCCCCTGCATGCTCTTTGGTTGGTAGTTCAGTCTCTGTGAGCTCCCATGGGCCCAGGCTAGTTGACTTTGTAAGTCTTCTTATGGTGTCCTTGACCCCTCTGGATTGGTCAATTCTATCCCCACCACCACCACACACACACACACACACACACACACACACACACACACACACACTTTCATAAAATGTACCACATGATGTTTGGCTGTGGGTCTCTCCATCTGTTTCCATCAACAGCTGGATAAAGCCTCTCAGGAGACAATTATGATAGGCTCCTGTTTGCAAGCATAGCAAAGTATCATTAATAGTTTCAGGGATTGGCTCAAATTGGGCCAGTCATTGGTTGGCTGTTCCCTCAATCTCTGCTCTATGTTTATCCTTGCGCATCTTGTAGGTAGGACAAATTTTGGGTTGAAGATTTCTGACATATTTTTAAATCTTCCTAGACTATAGTACATAATAAACCCTAGAAATGGGAAACAAAGCTCAGTTTGCAACCTTGTATTCATTTGCTTTATATTTTCTGCATATTAGAAATTAGAAGGATAGCCAGGTGTGGTGTTACAAACCTTTAATCCCAGCACTCAACTCCATAGGCAAGCATATTTATATGAGTTTAAGGCTAGCCTAGTTTACAAAAAGCATTCCAAGACACTCTGGGCTGTTACACAGAGAAATTCTGTCTCAAAAAAAAATTAATCAATTAAGGGAAATTAGGAGGAACTAAATTAGAATGTAGTTCCAAATTCCCTTCCAGATTCTCCCTATGACTAGAGACCAAATCATAAGGTCATTGCCAAACAGCTGAATGGACCCAGTCATCTGGCTGTATTAACCTGAGGGGAGATATAATTAGAATGCAAAGAACAGATATTAGAGAACATGTAGATCATTTTGTAGGAGATAAAAAGTGGATTATTTTTGGTCTTAAAAGTGAACAAATACAAAGATGTGCTATTGCCTACCTTCATTAATAGCCGTCAAAGTTCTAAAGCCTTCTCTCACTTGTATTTATTTTATTCTGTTTGTCTGAGACTGGGTTCTTGCTCTGCAGGTCAAGGTCATTTTCTATTCATAATCCTCCTGCCTCAGCCTCCTGAGAACTAGGATTGCAAGTGATCACCATTATGCCTTGATTATTCCTACTAAGCAGATTTTCAGAAATCTATAGTCTACTAGCCATCTTTTCTTAATGCAAAGACAAGATAAGGAGTCTGAAAATAGCTTCCTTTAGTTTCTTCTCTAAGACAAATCTTACAATTCAGTTTTCATGGTGGCATCAGTCAGCACTATGAAATTGAGCTACAAACCCCTTTGTGTATCCGTAAAACTGCAATGTTTATTAGTATCTACTTCATTGAGCTGCTAAAAAACTAAATAAGATTCTATGAGCATGATTAGCAGAGTATCTGATAAAAGAAAATGTGCTCAATAACTGGTAGCTATTATTGCTTATGATAATGCTTAAACTTCTTTAAAGGCACCAATATTAAACTACTATTACTATATTCACCAATCATATTCATTCATAAACAAAAAGAAGGAAGACACACAAAATCAGGACTGTCACTGAACATTCTAGGTGTTTTATCACTACATCTATATGTGCTACTTCCTCTCAGTTTAACAGATGAAGAAATGGGAAAAGTAGAAAAATAGGAAGCAAAGGCAACATTCTTACCCTATAATTCCCCATAGCTTCTAATAAACTATTTGGAGCTTTGGGAATCTGATTTCTATTTCTAGAATCTAAATATTTTGCTCTCTGGATATTCCAACATGAAATTAGCAAAATATTTCCATACATTTACTCTCATGTTCTCACCCAATATGTAACTTTGATATCAAAAATTTGTTTGATGGGAATCTATTGAAAGGGAAGAACATTCAGTTATTCTAATTAATACTGTTCAAAATAAAACCTACCATTCTATACTTTAGGTACTTTCCCCCATGTATTGTTGTTGGTTTGGAGATGAAATAAATCTATATTCTCAAAGAGGAGAATGGTTTGTCCAATGTTATACAGCTAATTAAAAAATAAAAGCATGCAGCACTAGGGCTCAAGTTTCCAAACACTCTATCCAGAAATCTTTCTTCTCCATCAGACTACTGCAAACCTGTAAGACAAGGGGTTATTTTCTTAAGGACCATGAAAGATTCCAGCTTTAGGGGAAGTCTGAGTGCTAATGAATAACCAGTTCCTTGAACTAATATCTACCCTTGATTGAGCACTTGCTATGTATCAGGCTCTGCAATGAGCCTCCAAAATGCATTACCTCCTTCGATCTTCAGAGTAGTTTTAGCAGAGAGTGACTGTTATGGTCCTTCTTTTACAGATGAGAAAGTAGAGGCATGGAAAGGTTAAGTGATTTGCTCTCCCATCATTCTCTAAGGAAGTGGTAGAGCTAGCAGTGTGCATTCTCCTTCCTCTTCTGTTGAAAATGTTCTTCCTAGCACTCCACACTGACAGCCACCTTCAGCTCTCCTGTTCACAAGGAAGAGGGGTTATTTTTAAAGCTGCTTTGAGGCAGAAAGATAAGTGGTACTCTCTTAGTTCCTCATACGGATAGAAGAGAGAGGTACACAAAGAAAGCACATCTTGCCTAATATGAAAGCCAGAAATTTGCAACTCTGAGTCCTAGTGGAGAGGACTTGGGTAGGGGAACATGACATTCTCTCTCCTCACACCCTGGTCACCAGTCACAGCTGGTTCTTAACCAAATTGAAATGTGAAACCACAGTTGTTAATTTTTAACTATTTCTACTCCTAAGATTCTAATCACATTCCCATTTACCCACATCCATCACCCACACTGCCCTGTTTCCTTTTATCAAGAACTCTACCAGACAGCTGGAGTCACATCCAAGTGCTTATGGCTAAGGAGGACACTGGTCCTCATTTCACTGTCATTGCCTTTCATAAGAAGTACCTGGCTGCTCATGCAGAGAACCCAAGTTTGGTTCCCACAACCCCCAATGTGGCTAATAACCCTCTGTAACTCCTGTTACAGAGGATCTAACACCTTCTTCTGGCCTCCACAGGTACTGTATATGTGTGGTACTCTGATACAAATGCAGGTAAAACACCCCCACACATAAAATATCCAAAACCATTCTTTGAAAAGAAGTGCCTTCTAGGCCTTTACCTTTAAGCGTCTAAAGGAGAAGCAGGACCAGTTAGGAGAGACCCAGACAGGGAAGTGTTGTCATACCTAAGTCACTAATTATTGAAGTTGACCATTTTCATTTTCTTGCCTTCATATATCTTCCCCTGAGAATACAAATCGGTGCAAATCACCCTAAAGACAGGAAAGGTGAAGCTCTAAGTGAACACTTAGGCTGGGAAAGGGAAAAATCAGTCCATTATTTTAAGATCTCTTGAGATGCTGTAAATACACAGGCAACTCAGAACAAAGATCCCTTTTTTCCCCCTTACATTATTTATGGGCCATCTAAAAATTACATTCCCGTTCTCTTTCCAGCACTGAGAGAAAAACATGCATATTCATGATCTGATAAATATTTAAGTGGGATTTATTTAAATGAGAGAGACCATTTACAAACATTCCCTGGCTCTCAGATCTTATCCTGGGCATACAGAGGGAGGATAAATCCCACTGGTAAATTCAAAACCTCCGCTGGCCACCTGTCCCCCCAAACTTGGAGCTTTTCCTTGAGAACTGGTGAATGCCACCCACAATATTTTAAGGGAGCCTTCTGCAACGGCTCCCTCCAGTCCTGCCTTCCTGTTGTGAGTCCTGCTTCAATGTCTTAGCATCCATCATTAGCAAAACTCTGTGGCTGGAAGTTTATATGGGGGCAGCAAGTCCAGTCATAGCTTTCTTTGCCTGTACCTTCCCTTAGGCAACCCTCAGGTCCCACAGCAACACCCACCACTAGTAGTCACCCTGCCTATATCTCTTCACACTCTAGGAGCATAGTTATAAGATATACCTGGTAACTTAGACTAGTTGTCTTTTAAGCATTTTGACATTTTGGAAGCATTTCAGAGGTGAACTAACAAAATGGATCACCATGTAAACCTGCTTGCTGTCAAACTCGATGACCTGGGATCTATCCCTATCATCCATGATGGAGGAGAGAACTGACGCCTCAGTGTTGTCCTCTGCCCTTCACACATGCATCATGGCATGTGAACACTTGCACTTACACACACACACATACTCATGTGCACACAAATAATAAACATTTTAAAGAATTGTTTATTTAAATATTTATTAATTAAATATAATAACATTTAAATATTTTTCAAGATAGAAAAGAAAAAAACGTGTTATGTTAATGCTCTGTTTTCCAAGGATTTTATACATACTGTGTTTTCATGACCTCCTTACAATTGAGTTAGACCATTATCAGGCAGGGTCTCAAATGGAAGGATTGAGACACCAACCCAGACACAAAACCTCTGATCTACAGAGTGTTCTAGGACTAGAGTCTGACAGAATTGTCATCAGAGGGACCAGAGAGACTTCATCCAACAACAGGTGGGAGCAAATGCCGAGTCCCACAGCCAAACATTAGGCAGAGCTCCGGGAGTCCTGCAGATGAGAGAGAGGAAAGATCAGAGGTACCAGAGGGGTCAGGGACACCAGAAAAACACAAAATCAACTGACTGGGATGTATGGGGTTTCACAGAGATCAGGGGTCCTTAGCAGTCTGACCTAGGTCTTTCAATATATGTTATGGCTAAATAGCTTAGTGATCTTATGGATTTCTAACAGTAGGAACTGGGACAATCTCTGACTTGTTTGTCGGCTTGTGGGCCCTTTTCCTCCTACTTGGTTGCCTCGTCTAGCCTGAATATGATAGTATGTGCCTGGTCTTATTCTTTCCAGTCTTAAAGATTAAAAAAAAAAAAAATAGCATCAGGAAGATGATGTTTGCCTGAAATAAATCATACAGCTTGTGAGTTGCAGACTGGAGACTTGAACATGTGTCTGACTCTAAGATCTGGGATCTCAGATCACTTTTGAGAGTGCTGGGAGATAAAGCAATGATAACCAAATGGAAAACCAATGCTGATATGTCCACAGGGGTTGAGAGGCAACATCTCTTCACTGCTGTTGTAAAAGAGATATTCTTTGTATGGGACAAAGTCTGGACTCTCCATCCTAGTATCTATTCTTAGGTACCATCTAGACATTGTTGTAGCACAGCTCCTACTTTCCCAAAAGAAATTCATCTATTTTGTGTCTCATTTCCACAGTTCATATAATGGTCATTGAACTGGCCCAATAAATCAGTCTGGGGTAGGGAACTGCATGTTTGTTAATATCTCGAGGTGCAATTTATCCAAGGTAATATATGTGTTTTGAGAGAAGCTTCTAATTGCCTAATTCAGGGACACTGTACATAGCTAGCACTGCAAGTAGTGAGCCAGGCCAGTAAAAGAAAAAGCTCAGAGTTTCTCAGGTTAACTAGTTTGTACTACCTGAGTGGCTATCTAAACTACCTAATTTAGACTTGCCAGATTAAAGTGTAGGTAATCCGATAAAATTTTTATTTTTGGATAAACAAAATGACCTATTCTTATGAGTACAACTTAAATAGAAAGGTTATACTTAAACTAAAATAGTATTATTTGAAGTTCAAATTTACTTAGCTTTGTCTGTTTGCTACTATATCTGGCAACCCAAATTTAATTCAAAAGTCCTATTCTAAGGAGACTCATCATCCAGAAGTGACTTTGGGTATCTGTGTGCTTGGGACACTTGCCAATGACTAATTCCAAAGCATGGGGCTGAAGGACTGAAGGTTGTGAGGGAAGAAGAGAGATGGGACAGAGAAAACGATCACATTATAAGACTGGTCCTTATCACCTCTATATGACAGAAAAAGTAATGTTATGAAAGCATTTTACACAATAGCTTTATCTGCCTCTCGCCACCAACCTTCCTGTTGGTATGCTGTTTTCCTCTACCATTTCCTGCCTGCTGATAGATGAAAAGGCATGCAGAGTGGCATTGCCAGGCTCTGTGTTCTCAGGGAGTGAACTGGGCCTCAGAAGACACATCACAGGCAACCAGCAAGACAGGCTGCAGGGTGCAGCCAAACCTCTGCACTGGCATCAGAGCTGCCGAAATGTAATTAAGTGCCAAGCACAGACCCCAAGAGTGATGGTGGGAAGTGTTCCATGACCAAAATACACACACACACACACACACACACACACACTCACACTCACCCTCACACAGATAGATAGATAGATAGATAGATAGATAGATAGATAGATAGATAGATAGATAGATAGATAGATATGGGAAATGGAGTGAAGAATGATAATAACCCTAATTAACAATTTGTAGAACATCAAAATTTAACATATTGCCAACCTTAGGCAACTTTGTAGATTCACACTACAGAAGCCAAGCTGCACCCAAAGGAAGGGAGTATTCTAAATTCTTGCTAGGTAGGCTAGTGCAGTGGCTGAGGCACCTACCAAGATGATGAAATTGAGAAAATGACAAAATTAGAACAGCGAAAACAGGGGGCTGGCTCACATGCACGACAATTACAGAGGCTGAGGAGTATGAACTTTAGAAATGAAGCCATTGAATGGTAATCATAATGGTGATGATCATGACAGAAATAGCAGACCTTACTGAGAGCTTGTTATGTGCCCGGAACTGCACTCTGTACTTTACACGACTTGACTCACTTAATCCTGACAACAACCCTTGAGGCTGTCACCAACATTTCATGAGATGCAGAAAGATTACATAACTTGCCTAGAGTCACGCATTTATTGAATGATGAATCAGAAAAATCAAATCTAGTCAGTCAGGTGCCAAAGCCCACGTGCTTAACTACTAGGCTCTACCAGTGCTCTAATCTGTTCTTATTTGTTTGTTCACTTGTTTCTTTGATTTTCTTGTCTCAGGCAGGGTCTTGCTAAACTAGTCCCTAGCTAGCTATGTAGACCAGGCTAACCTTTACCTCAAGGCTATGCTCTGCTTTCCAAGTGCTAGAGTCTATCTGTTCTTGAATAGACTTTCTCAAACATTGAAAATAATTACAAAGTCCTTTCAAACATGTAAGCCTTCTTAGCACAAGGATGCCCACTTGTTAAATGGGCAAATGCACTTTATGGGTTTAGAACAAAAGGAGCTTTTGGGGGCCTTCCCAGCCTCACCATGCTCTCAATGGATTAACAACCACTGGTCTCTTGCCAGTATAGCAGAACTAAGTTTTTATTTTAGGGTGTGACTTTGGTTCTTGTGGGGCAAACTAAAGCATACATATCTGGTGGTTCTTTGAATGTTTTGAAGGATCCTTGAGATCATGTGACTCTTCTAATACCTTAGTCTATAACCTTTAAGCCTCATAGTAAATAGCATTCCATGTCTATGAGGCTATCCTCATTTTTCCTGGTAGAATCATTCACTCCTTTTATACCCCAACTCTGCCTTTCCACCATTCTATCCAAACATATCTATCTCTTCTGCAACAATATAAGAATGTTGAGACTGAAGATCATTTTCTCATATTTATATCTGGCAGATAGCTTCACAAGACACACAGAAATATTTATCAAATGGATGAAGGTATTCCAACCTGTCATGTCTACTCATGGGAAGACAGCATACTTATCCTAAGGTACTGAAATAGTTCATGGACTATGGCTTCACACTCAGCCCAGTGTTCCATCTACTATCAAAGGATGTATTTCTAGAGAATCTAAATGAGTCTTTTCCAGTCTTCCATATTCTTTTTCTTCTAATACATATACTTTTACTCCAAGAACCTCCTGGTTCAATGTATTCATGGTTTATTTGGAAAACTCTGATTGTCCTTCCAATAACATATTCCCTTCCCTTGATGTCACATCTTTTAAAAATTGGGCAGCACAAGAACAGACTATTGCTATTGTTGTAGAAACTTCTATTCAGAAATGTTTCTGTAGAGACTGAAATTTCAACTCCTATGTCTAGTGTGTCAAGTGCACTGTGACCTGGTAACCACTAGCTTTTCAGCACAAAGACATAAAACAAGGAGGAAAAAAAAGTGAAACTGGAAAAAGGTGTGGGAGTCAGGATGGAGACCCTGCCATGCTACAACAAACGCGTGAGTCCAAATCCTATTGTATACAATGGGATTTCCTCCCTGAAATAGAGCCCTGTGCACACACATAACTAGGCTTAAATGTGCCTCTATGAGAAAGCCTGAGAGAGAGGTCTTAAAATCACACTAGTGACTGGGTACTCTCAAGGAGTGACAAGAAAGATTCTGGTATATACAGAAAAGACCTGACCTTTGAAATAGACTCACAGAATACATAGTCACATCCCATCTCTGCTAATTATCAGTCACAACTTTGCTAATTATTAGAAATGTAATGTTCACACTGCTGCTTAGTGTTACTGGGCTTGTTTGCCTATCTGTCAACAGAATCAGTAATTCCTACTCTTCTGAGTTTTGTGACAAGTATGATAATGAGGCCAGTGAGATAATTGTCTGGGCATAGGCTTCAACACACACTCTAAGTGATTGCACAGAGCAGACACAGTTCAAACTCTTTGAACCAGGTGATCTCTGAAGTCCCTCCAAGCTTTGAAGTTCAAGCTCTGACCCACACTAAGGAAGGTCAGTGGTCAGTTTCAAATAGTTAAGAAGGTCCTTACAGCACGCTGCAGGTTTCATAACTAAGCAGTGTTTCCGTCATGAATAGCTCTGATTTCCACATAAAACTGCCTTTGAAAGATCTCTTCCCACCAAACAATGGATGCTCCCAGAATCCCTAATTTAGGACTATGTGATCATGGATATTTATTTGTCTCAAAGTAAGTAAGTCATTTAAAAGAACCAGAGGATTTCGGATTTGGGTATTGGCTCCAACATTTTCCCTATTCACATATATTTTTTTTTTTTTACTTCAGGGTAATAGAGGATATAAAAGAGTTTGCACAAAGCAGTACAGAGATGTGCAAGATGAAGAAGACAGAGAGGGGCTGGTAAAGGGATGGGAGGAGAGTATTCTGATTCATTTAGATAGCATCTTGCCCAGCCCTGGTAGAATAGTACAACAACCTCTTGTCTTTCCCAGTACTTTAATCCTCCATAAACTTCTCTAACACCTAGGTTTTCTTCTATATCAATAATGCCTGGAGACCTGGCATTCTACCTCATAGCTCAGGAATTTTTCAAGGTCCTGAAGTATGTCCTTATATTACTGAAAAAGAATTCAGTTTTGCTTAGCCCAATGCAGTATTATTATTTATGTTTTCCTTTATATTTACTCCATGGAAATCACAAAGTCCTGTCAAAAGCACACTGCTATGCTATTTAATGGATCAAGGCACTCTATTTCCCACTGGGCCAAAAACTGAAACTTTGCAAGATTGCAGGTGCTTGTAACTTCATCTTTCAACTGAAGGAAAAACATTACCCAGGAGATCAGGAGTTTTTCACTTTTCAAACAAGTGGCATAATTCCAAAGAATAAAGCTCCCCAAGCTAAGCAATCATCACCAGTTTGATTCCTAATCAGAGTGCTCTCCTGAGTTCATCTTGAAAAAACAGGTCAGGGTTGTGGATGCTCAAACCCCAAGGTTGTGGATGCCCAAACCCAAGCAGGTCTTACAGACATTTCTTATTTGCAGGATGGTTTCACTTTATCTCTTGTCCAACTGTTGCTCCTAGCCTATACAGAGGATGTGCCATCCTTTCTGTGCTTTTCAGTTGAGCTGTTGAATCAATTCCATGGCAAAAAGCCAAATTAAAAATGTGCACTTCTTTTTATTAAAAAGAAAGCAGCTGAGGATTAGTCCATCAAAATTCTCAAGAAATGAACTATTCTAATTAAGAGTCTTCTAATAAATGCTTCAGCTGAAATGAAAAGGATGCTGAAATAATTCATTAAGTTTGGACTACTTTTGACAATTTTTTTCTGATGTATCTTGTTCTGTGTTCTGCACATAAAATACCACTGACTCTTGCATGGGCCTTGAGAAACCATTTTGAACATGTATTTTCAAGGTCCAGGATTACAAGTGAAGGGAGGTATAGCTAAAATTTGAACTAAACTCAGGACACAGCTTGGAAAAGTATTCAATTTCTGAGGTTTATAGTTTGTTACTTCTTTTAATAAGTCAAAGGCATGGAGTACTAGTCACGTTTCTATTGCTGTGTTAAAACACCATGACAAGGGCAAATTTAGAAGGATGGGTTTCTTTGGCTTATGGTTATACAAGGATAAGAGTTCATCATAGCAAGAAAGTGTAGCAAGCAGCAAGCATGGGTAACATGAACAGCTGGGAGCTCATATCACTAACCACAAGCAAAAAACAGAAAGTAACCTGGGATTGCCATGATGCTTGAAACCTCAAAAACCTACATCCTAGACATAATTCCTCCAGCAAGATCACAACTCCTCAACCTGCCCAAACAGCACCATCAACTCAGAATCAAGTATTTACACATCTGATCCATGGGAAACAATCTCATTTAAACCACCACACGTGTAAAGGGAGCAATGTTGTTAATGATGGTTCTGATTACATAAAATGTAATACTTCTCACTTTTTCATACATGTTCATACCCGAACTCTTGGGAGATAAATTTATGATTTATAAACTGAGGCAAGGAACTTGCCCAGTGATGATATTAACCAAGTTTCTGAAACTCTAGTCAACTAATTGTTCTTTACAACACAGTATGATATCTAATTCACTTCTTCATTTACTGTATTTCTATTGACTTCCTCTTAAGCAGGCCACACTGGCTGGGCTTTGCTAATCTCACCACAGTAGGAATAATATCTGAATATGTACTCAGCTTTAGTAGCACTAAGAATAGCTTAGGTAAAAGTCATGGGTTAGATAATAATGGTTACCATAATAATGTCCTTAAGCACCCCAGTTGAGAGCCATTTATTTTGCATAATATGATCTTTGCATACTAAATGCTTGTTTGCATCTTTCTTCTGAGGACACTTCTACGGGATATTATTTTTTTCAGAAAGGTTCTAATGTCTTCCAACAATATACTGATAGACTTCTAAAGAATATTATTTAAAAGGCAGTCAAATGCATGTTCTGAGGTTGTGTAGCCTTTAGATAATTAAAAAGTAGTAATCTCCACTGTTTGTTTATTTATTTATTTATTTATTTATTTACTTTACCTCACAATCCTTGCCCCCTTTCTCCTGACTGACCCTCACACAGTCCCTCCCACCCCCATTTTTCTCCCTTTCTCCTCTGACAGGGTGGAGGTTCCCCCTGGGCATTCCCCCACCTTGACACATCAAGTCTTCTCAGGGCTAGGCATATCTTCTCCAACTGAGACCAAACAAGATATCCATGGAAACTGAGCTATATATCTGCTATATATGTTCTGGGGTCTTGGTCCAGCCCATGTATGCTCTTCAGTTCGTGGCTCAAAGTTTGGGAGCTCCCAAGGATCCAGGTTAGTTGACTCTAACTCTGTTGGTCTTCTTGTGGGGGTCCTATCCCCTCCAGGACCTTCAATCCTTCCCCCAACTACATGAGACTTCCCAAGTTCAGTCCAATGTATAGCTTCCACTGTTTTATAGATTACTCTTTCACAAAAGTGGGTCCTGAAGTTCACTTATATCACCTTAAAACAGACCACACACCCCTGTTCCCTGTGGTATTTAAGAAAGCTCACTTATTGCCAGTATGCCCAGAAAGCTTTTTACAAACCTGATTTCCCAGATTGATATCTAGCATAATGAAAATTGCCCACCCTGCCAAATTTAAATGATTACTATAAAGATCAACTCATATAATTTTATCCCTGGGACTGAGGGCATTAAGATCCTAGAGAATGGAAGCTGTTTCAATCAACAATTTCATGATCACCTACTATGTAGACAGCAACATATGTATCCTCGGTTGGAAGTTGAGTTGGCATAGAAACGTGAAAAATGCAGAAGACTTCAATGTTGGTAATTTTAGAAGCTAATCACTTATATAGATAAATATTTCTTAAACTCTAACATACATTGGATGTTTAACATGCTTAAACTCAAACTCTGCTTCAATAGGTCTAGAGGAAGTTCCCCAACAATCTGTAGTCTCACAAGTTTCCTCGTAATGCCAATGATAATTGTCCAAGGAACATATTTTGGGGAACAGATATTTAGAATCTGTGGCTGTCTTAAGATTTAAAAGAAAGATTTTAGACTATGTATGAGAGGAAATCAAACAAAGGAGTGGGAATGAGCTGTGATATAGTGTTTTCTCTCCCATGTACCTCTTCACTTTCCCCTTTTCCTTCTTTTTCCCCTACCTCTTCCTCTTCCCCTCCCCCTCCCCTTCATTGCCCACACAGGGTCACATGTCCCAGTCACAGAAGAAATCTTCCTGATGCCTGGAAAACACTCACATTTTCTTCCCACAATTGCATATGCTGGAGCCATTTCAAATGGAAACATCTGCTTCCTTCCTTTCTCAGGAACTAAAAGGGATTCTGTTTTGGAGTCAGCCAGGGACATCAAAAGGGGAAGCTCTCTTATCACTTCAAAAGATAGCATTTCTCAGAGTCACATTCTCAGGGGAACAGTGGTGGAATCACTTAGTATATTATGAGGGATGGATATGAAAGGGTCACACTATAGCCACAAAAAAAGAAAGAAATCACAGTATCCTGAAGTGACACCTAAGAATTTAAACTCCTGAATGCCTCAGGTTATTAGCCATTTCTGATGTATGCCACATTAGAGAACTCCTCATATAAGGAAAACCACAATGAGCAAGGTCTCTAAAGATGATCTCACTTCTCTTATCTGACCTGTAGTCGCCCTTTCCTGGATTTACATATCATTAAGCCTCATGAGACTAAGATAGGGAAGCAGGTTCTTCCATCCTTCAGTTTCCCACAGGACTCCTCACCTCAACCTCATGCCACGTGAATCTGTGCCTGAAATATACCTGAGATTGTTAAAGCACATGATTCTAAGTACTTAATAAGTTCTACCCAGTAAGGAAAATATTTGTATTTAAAGGATGCTTTTACTCTAGTTTCTTTCCATGGGTTTTGTTTTTGTTTTCTGGTTGGTTGGTTTGGTTTGGTTTGGGCTTTGGTTTGTTTGCTTGTTCTGTGTTTTTTTTATTGGTTTATTGTTTGTTTATCACTAATGCTTCTTTATGGCACAGCTGAAGAACTTCAAAGCCTATGAAGCCATTGATGTTCCCTACTTCTCCACATTGATTTTTTATCTTTTTAATATTCTAAAAGATATCATGATCTCTCTCTCTCTCTCTCTCTCTCTCTCTCTCTCTCTCTCTCTGTGTGTGTGTGTGTGTGTGTGTGTGTGTGTGTGTGTGTGTGTGTGTAGATGTGGAGAGAGACAGAGACAGAGACAGAGGAGGGGGTATAGCTCTGTAGCCCAGTCCAGTATAAAAATCACTAAGTAGCCCAGGTTAGCCAAAAAAAAATCATGGCAACCCATCAGTCTTAATCTTGTAATTGTGGTGATATTATAATTTATATTAAAATAATAAGGAAATATAATTCAAAAATATGGTGAGGAAAGTAACTGAAAGGTGACATTAATTAGAAAGATAGCTAGATCCAAAGTTTGGAACTCTTGCCCCATAGCACTAAACATAGGTTCCACTCTCTTCCTCAATTTCTAGAGTTGTGAAAACACTTCCAGCTTTGAGATGAAATGTGGTCTTTTCATGAACTGACAGTTACGATTCTGCCTGTATTTTCACTTTTTGTTTTGTTGTCAACTTATAGCAAATACATATACTGTGTCTCCTGAGATAGTGACCACATATCATGCATATTCTCATTATGGGCTTCTCAAAATAATTCCGTATATATTGAGTGTACAAAGTAAACAGATTTTATTGTGACACTTCTATACACGTAGATGATATACTCCAACCATATCATCCTCCACTCTTTTCTTCTTCCAAATCTGTTGGCAGCCTTCCTTTTATAACTTGCATCATTTAGTGTAAATCCTTTGTGATTTTGTTTATCTGTACCTCACATAAAACCCAATCTGGCATTGCAATAGGTAAGAGTCATTGGAATCTGTAGCTGAAAAGAGTGAAAACAAATTGTGGTGCGAGTGGAAGACACAGTGTGGTAAGGGAGGGAGAGTAGAAAAACGAACTAGTTGAGGGTTAAAGGTAATAGGCAGAGCAATGACAAGAAGTAAAAGAAAAACATAGAAAGAAGACATTGGATATTAAATTAATACTAACACTAACAATAAATAACATTTATATAACATTATATGCCTTATAAGCCCTGCTGGAAGCACTTTGCACACATAAATTTATTTAAATCTTTGCAATAACTTTATAAAGTTGATGCATCATTATTATTATTGTATTTTATACACGTCAGACAATTAAAGCACAGATTGTTTATATTAGCATACAGAGTAATAGGTTTTCTGATGATATACTGCATTCTTACTGATCTTCCCTTTCCACTCCCCTCTCTCATTCCCTTGTCTTTCCTTGATCCCTCAAAAAGCACATGGATTTAAGTCAAAATTTTGTATTTGTAAAGCAGAGCCAGTGGAAGAAGAAAAAGAACGATCACCAGACTTCTAGGTTACATAAGTCAATAATCCTTTTTTTCAAGTCAGTTTAAGTCGGGTTTCTGTCTCCTATAACCAAAGGAGTTCTAAGTTAAGTGAAATGTTTGAGTTCACATAATCTTGACAACTCAATGCATTAGGCACTGCTATTATTATTCCTGGTTTGAAAATGAAGAAACTAGGGCACGGAGAGGTTAAGTAACTTACCTTGAGTCATGCAGCTAATAAGTAGCAAAACTGTGAGCCGAACTCCTGCAGCCTGACTTGAGACTCTGTATATGTACAGCAAGTGTACTAAGTGTATTTAGTGAAAAAATAGAGCATGCCACCATTCAATAAGAGTGGAAAGCAAAGGTAACTTCATTTTAAGACTCTGCTTTAATGAGTAACCTGGCGAGCATATAACAACCCTTTCAAATTTTAAAGGAATCAGGAACTACACAAGTTGAGCTTTTACTTGGAGGTTCCTCTTTGATGGGAAACCAGGATTTCTGGTGTATGCAGCTTAGACTTTGCAGCAAGGAATCTCCTACTGAAACCGAAGTTCAGGCCAGGATTCCCTGTATCCTATGGTACGGTACTCTCTTCCAGGATGGTGGTGTAACATAGTGGTGGATAGCTTGCCTAGCTTGTACAATGCCTGGAGCTTAATCTTCAGCTACACACATACACACACACACACACACACACACACACACACACACACACACACACACACATTTCTAAAGAAAGAAAGTCCCTTTCAGACAGGAAAAGGAAATTATGATGAAGACGTCTCTGTCACGAGTACTGGAAATATTTCTTAGAACAGCAAAACAGCAGCATGACACCCTGGGAAGTACCTTACTAAGATGCACAAAGCCAGCATCAATTGAGCAAAGCCTACTTTTGATCCCTACATGCCTGAAGCCTCTCCCCACAGAGGATCATAGCATCCCTATGAGCTCTGCTTCTTCCACAAGTGTCCTAGAGTTAACTGCAGAAGATTCACTGCAGAAGAATGTGAAAATGTTTATAATGCTTTTGTTGTTGTTGTTGTTATTTTAATGTGCAGACAGCCTGTCTGCTGGGGTTAAATGTTGGCCAAAGAACAATCATTTATCCCTCAGAAATCAAATGGTTAAAGATTACAAATGGCTTCTATTGATTTTAAAACTATTAAGTGGCTCCCTGTTAATTCTCAGCTGATTTATATCAGCCAGTCCTTATTTGTGGATAGATAACATTTAAAATGTTATATTAAAAAATGTTATATTAAAATCAGGATGTACTTCACTTAAGAATCAAACTAGTTTTTGCCAGTCTCTGTGAATGACTCTTGTTTCCCATTCATTAATGCTTAACATTTCTTAGAAGTTAAGTTATTAAAAGTATAGGAGAGATGTGGAGATTTTTTTAAAATCAATCTTCACTTGTAGTGCCATTCCAAAATATGTCCTGCATGACATAGTAGATCTTCTCCATACGACTACTTAATAACAAGCATTCTGCATTTTTTATAATTATGTGTGCTGCCAACAGTGTGTGGTTGGATTTATTGTGCACTGAAGCCCCCAGACTGAGAGTTATGCCTTACACACTCTATTATAATGAATGGCATGGACGGGTTCTTTTTTGTCACAGGATGCTGAGTTGGATATTTAAATGCCATACCCCAGAAACGGTCTGTGTTATGGTGGTGCTAAGAGAGGGACATCATCTAAAGTACACTGTGATTTAAGTAGCATGGCCCTTAGCTGTAAATGCAGCTCATTGATTGGGAATTAGGATCTATAAAATAGAAAGGAAGAAATGTTCCAATAAAACCCCAGTTGATTAGGAGAACATTTGGAAGAAATATTGACTGGTTCTGATTTTTTTACATGCAGGAAAAAAATCATAGTAAAAGACATAATTCCCGGTGTATTATTTTTTTCTTTTTGAGATTAAAAGATCTTTGTTTCTTAGATTCACATTATTTTCTGTTTTATAATGTTTTGGGTTAACAAGTCTTATTAAAACAGCATCAGAGTATATTAAATATAAACTATGATTAAAACACAATACATTTAAAACACCTATATTCAATCATTCCTATTTTTTCTTTTGTTGTATTCAAAGTTATTCATGACCTATGCCTTGTAACACAATCCAAATAAAGAAATAAACTGTCTGTGTGTGCGTGTGTTTGTGTGTGATGTGTTTGTGTGTAGTGTGTTGGGGTGTGGGGCTGTATATGTGATGTGTGGAGTATGTGAGGTATGTGTGTACGTGTACATGCACATGCAGTGTTAGTTTATAAAGAGTTAATGGCAGAAAATTATAAAATGACAAAATCAGTACATTCATTTTCTGCAATTCATTTTTAAAGAAGATTAATGACCAAGCAAAAATAATGCACACTTTGGTATTTATCTTGCTTAAAGAAACCTTCACAAAGAATGTGATTGGCAGAATTTGGAGAAAGCAATCCAATTTCCTGTGCCCCTATTTTGTCTCCATTTTTTAAGATGTTGGAATATATCACAAGATAAGCCATACATGAGTAGAATAAAATGTGTCCTTTCTGTGACACATGAAAAAAAAATATTCAACAAGTGGGGCAACATATTTTATTAAATAAATTATCTCAACAAAAACCCTAAAAATATCAAGGTAGGATTAACTATTATTGGGCACACATTTAAATATTTTTCCAACTCCCTCTATGTATGATGAAAAACCAAACATCATTCTCCCTCCATTCCAAGGTGAGAGGAAGAAACTAAAGGTGTTTACCAACATACCTAGTTCAGATCTTTAATTGTTGAGATTATAATTACAATATTTCTCCCTACCCTTTTTTTTAAAAATCATGGCCTTTTTTCACTGTTATTATGTGCCTACCTCTCTCTGTCCATGTTTCTGTCTCTCTGTCTCTCTGTCTGTGTGTGTGTGTGTCTGTGTGTGTCTGTGTGTCTGTGTGTACCTAAATATAACCTATTGAGTTCATATAAATTTACCTGCATATATGTTATTAGGGATGACCATTTGATACTATATATCCAGTTGGTGTGTTCCCTTGGAAAGAGTGCCTCCCCTACTACCTTAGACAAAGGCTTTGTATCTAAACTTTAACAAATGGTATGAATACTTTGCCAGGCATAGTGAGGTGAGGCAACTCTCCCATGATCTCCCAACCCGATGAATGTACCAGATGAATGTAGAGGACAACAACTTAAGTTGTATATTACCTGATCTCTGGCCCAATGTCCTTATTATCCAATTGTGCCATCTATTTATTGTGCTCTTCTGAAGTTACTTTGAGAAAAGCATACATTTCTTGAATATTGTTCTCTTTTACTATATTCATTAAACTTTTTTCCCCTTTTCCCTCTCACATTCCCACTGCCTCATCCACCCCTACACCCAAATCTGTATATGTGTGCTGGTCTCTAGCTACTATTCAGCACACTGAAACTCTCAGATTATCTAAATGGGAGGAGAAAAGTCATGCTGTATGCCCTCTGCAATTACTTTGACACAATTATGCCAATAATGTGTAATAGAAAAGACAGTGTTAACTACAACCAGCAACACTAAATAGGCATAATTGGCATTACTAATTTGTGTACACAAATAATAATTACACCACTTTCCATCCAAAGTTCAATTAGAACGTGCAAAGTTCTCTTAGTTTACTGGATCAGAAAGTGGAAGACTGTACCAAAGCCAACAATGCCCACAGTCACGTACAGCCTGCACCTCAGACATATCTTTACATCATTCACAGGAACTGTTAGCACACAGCCATGCATGGTATAATGTGCTTAAGGATGGCTTGCTAAATTTATGGGTTTTTTCACCAATAGTCCCTCATTTACATATTGTTCTTCACACAAATAAAATGCTTGATTTCACTTCATGCAGTGATACCTACTCACTGTTTATCAACTGTAGTTAGCCACACCTCTCCAAAACCATACCAGCTATAAAGAAAACTCTGATGTTACTAGAATATATAGCCTTGGTACTGTCAATGGAGTCCATAGGACAAAAGCATTGCTACCATCTGGATCCTTTTCAGATGTAGGACTCTAGGCCTCCAGGGTCCACATATACAAAATTCTCATGTGATTCATGTGTACACTACAAGATTATCTGTTCATCCCATAATAGCAGCAGTCACACTGTATGCTCTAATTCAAAAACATCTCCTAAGTCCCTCTGACTCTATAGGAAATACAAAGGAAAACCCATAATTATTACCTAATCTAATCTCAAATAATAATTTATTAAAATTTAAAAAAAAATTTAAAAAAAATAATCCCTAATCTAATCTCAAATTGTGGAGTTTCTATTGCAAATAATGCAATCATAGAGACGATTGTGTAGGTTATTGGTTTTTTTTTTTTTTTTTGATAGAAGGCTATTGGGACAAGGAATCAATAAGCTACTAGTCAGTATGTTGAGATATAAGAAAACCAGTAATAATAGCTAATATTCACCAAGTACTTATTGTTTGCCAATGCTTGTGGCTTGGCTTTTTTTAAACACATAATCCAGTTTAATCTTCATGCCAACTCAATGTGCTAGGTATTATAGAGTTGCTAAACATGGCAGATGGTCTGGCTTTAAATCCTGTCTTTAATATTTGCTGGCTCTGTTATCATAGAAAAGATGTTTAAGTTCCATGTGCCTTAGTTTCTTCACCTATGAAATAGTGTCTCACAAGAAGTCATGAGGATTAAAGGAATTAATATGCATAAAGCAGTTATATGTTGAATTAATATGCATGAAATAGGAACAGTATATAGTAACCATCCAATAAATGTCTGAGGCTCCATGTTATAAATGGAGACATTCATACACAGAAGTTGAATAACTTTTCAAAAGTCACACAGCCAGTGAGTGGGTAGAGACAGAACACAAAATCTTCTTGGTAAGATACAGAACTCATGCTGTTCAACTCTACATTCCATGATAGAAAATATTTCTCTTCTCTCATGCCTTATGTGATACAAATAAGGTACAATAGAAATTGACATATCTTTAGTGTTTTGTTTTTGTCTATAACAACATACCTCTCTATGGGCCTCAGTTTCCTCCTACATATAATATTATCCCTACCCACAGGCCTTAGACTATAGAAAAGTGGGAATTAGATGTAATTGAAGGCATTTGGCTTACTGGTAAAGATGACTCCTAACTTTCTGAAGATCATTACATGCCTCTGTCATTCTAGCTGTTCTGAGACACTCTTGTATGTCTCAAGAGATGCTAAGGTCAACACAGGCCCATGCCCTTTCTTAACACTGATATCATTCCCTATAAGCCAGAATGTTCCACTGAAGGTCTTTAATCTCTTGACAAGTTCAGAGAAAAGCTGTGAAAATAGCTTCTGCAAAGGTCATGGCTTTCCCTTGGCAGTTCTACCCTCTGTCTAAACCTTAAAGGACTAGTGTTCAATATTAGTCTCCCACAATAGAATTTCTTTCCTATGACCTAGGTTTCTAAGGAATATTTCATATCCAGGTTTAAAACCAAAAACTTTTCCCTACTAACCCTTTTACCATTTTTCACTTATAAGAGTAGCCATGAAAATTTTTATAGATCAAATTAATTTTAATGCATTCATATTTTATTCTGGTATATGTTATAAGACACTTTGAAACAAGGCTAGCTGAGGGACCAAGAAAGAGTGTTTTCTAAGTTACTGAGTAAGCACATTAAATGTAAGAATTATTTAGATTCATCTTTGACCAACCAAATTATAAAATCATTCACGTGTTTTCAGAGCAGTGTTTTGGTCCAGATAAGATAGCTTTTTTTCTTTCTAGCCAAGGATCATTCAAATAAATAAAAGACCATGTCCAGGGAATTTGTTACCTAGGTTTAAATGACAGTATGTGTATCCAGGAAAACATATTAAGAATATATAAATTGTCCACAGGACATCTACTGTTAGCAATAAATTCTCATCCATTGATATAAATCATGACTTGTCATTTAAACATCCAAGGAAATATGTACCTGGGGATGTACTATGATTTCAAACATTTCATCTCTTCCATGAAATTCCCTTGATGATTCAAGCTTTATATTGTCCCTCATTCTAAATAGGTTCACCCTGAAACAAGATAGTATTTATTGGCTGCAAGGTTGCTACCACAATTTCTGACTTCCATACACCAGGAATATACTTCAAACAATTTCTTTCTCTGGTGGGGCTTGCTCACTAGTCCCAAGGACCTAGTTTTAGCACAAAGCCCATGAAAATTTTACTGAAGGCCTGTAATGTGTCAGTCTAGATTCAAGTTCCAAAATAATGCTTGTCTTTCTTTGGTATTAACTATTCATGTTTTTCATATATTTTGATCAAACTCTTACCCATTTCCCAACTTTTCCCAGATACTATACACCATCTTACATTTCATGTTCTCTCTTTCCCTCCCTCCTTCCCTCTCTGAAACAAAAACAGAAAAACAAAACAAACCAACAAGAACTAGTAAAACAAAAAATACTGGGCAGGCCTCATGCCTAAGAGTAGTTGGTCAACACAAAACAGGCGCCATGACATTCTGGCTTTCCTTTATTCTTAAGTTTAAATTAACCAGAATCTAATGAGTCAAATGGCCAGAATGTCTGTCCAGAGTCTTTTTTAAAAATAAACATTTAATAACCAAGATCGAGCAACATCAGAGATTTAGTAGAAATGACAATTTCCTTGGATTGTTCCAGGGTCAGGCTGATTGCCTCCAATTTTGACTTCTCCAGACCTGAGTAATTAATACCTATGTTGAAATGATAATCCTAAGACACTCAAAGATTCGGGCAACAAAAATAATCATGTTATTTATCTGATCAAATTTATTATGAAAGAAAATTGGAGGTATATGATTTAGAGATACAATAGCATTTCAATAACAATAAAATAACTACAAAGAGACCTCCATTCAATATCCAAGTGCTTGGCAAATTGTATAGATGTTACTGTAAGATATTCCTCTGCCTCCCTTCTCACTTACCATTTCCTGGGTATGTCATATACCCCGTGCAAAATAAAAAGATGAGACTAGATTAGATGGTATCTAAAGTCTTTCATAATTCTGATGTTCAATAATTGTACTGCCTTTGTAATTCCTTGATTGACCTCTGTATATAGAGCATTATATACATTAATTATAGCAGAATAATTTGATCAGAGCCTACCTCAAAGGAACCATAATTCAGTCACTGTCCTTCTATTATTAGCCTTTGAGCAGTCTCAGGACTATCACAAAGGCTAAAGAGCCATCTCAGGACTATTAGCAATGGTTGACTAAGATATTTTTCTTTACCTACCTATGGAAGGCTACAGAAAGGCAGTGAAAAGTATCTTTGAAATGGTAAGGACCACTCCCATAGAAGACCAGGATGCATTTGACAAGCATGGAAAAGCAGCTTAGAGAATTCAATAAAGGAGTTTGGCAGCTGCTTCCAAAAGGCTACATTGTTCTCAAGATACTTTGAAATTAAATTTGTATTATTAATTGAAAAGCAAGAAGAGAACTTTGGAGTATATCAGACAAAAGAAATACACAGATAAGTTTACTTGCTAAGAGGTACATCACAGGGAGCCCTGGCATTTGACACCAGTCTTAACAGAGTACCTTCAGATTTCCTTGGCCAGTAGGTTCAAATGTATTTCTATACCCTCTCTCTCTCTCTAAAATGGATCCATAACTAAAATACCCAAAACAATCTCCAAAAGTTCTAGAAGTATTAAATATCTCTAATGACAAAATTTGTCCCCAAGTAGACATAGCCCCTGGATGCTTTCTCCCATAATAAAAGAAATTTTCCAGAAGCTTACCTGAACCTCATCTATTAAATGTAGGACTCAGTGTGGAAAAATCACTTTCAAATCAATTGTATACCACCTGACCTGATTTTTGAACCCATACCAACTGAAACACAAAGGAAAATTCTGTTACTGATTCTGCCTAGTGAAGAGTGACATATCTGTTCTGGTTACAGAAAAGAATAATGTCAAAACTAGCAAAACAATAGCAGTGAACAAACGCCCAAGATATTTTTAAAAACCCATAACTACCTTACAGTGTCTATATCACTTCTATATCCCAACATATGAATCTCTACAGATTAAAAAAAATACTTCATACTCCAAAATAAATACCAAGACATTGGAAGTCTTGTTTCCTGTATCATACTTGCCTGATTATGTGCAGTTACTTCCATGTTGTACCAAAATGACTCTGAGATGTATCACCTATTTTTCACAAATCCTTATTTTTAGTTTAAGACCTGTTTCTCATGGTTTGCTTATATTTAAGCGTGGTATAAATATGGGAGGCAGTATAAAACAAATGCATAAGTAAATTAATTATAAAATATCTGTAAAACTACTACCAGTGAAAAAGAATCTTACTAGTTACCTCAGAAGTCCTTTGTGCATTGTCAAGCACATTTTCTTTGTTTATTTTGGTGAAGAGATGAACAACTTGAAAGCCTCTTTTGTCAATTGTTTGTGAGCATGGTATGTATGTGAGAAAGAGAAGGGGAGGGAGAGAAGGAAAGTGAGGGAGGGAAGGGGAGAGGGAGAGAGAGAGAAAGAGAAAGAGAGAGAGAGAAAGAGAAAGAGAAAGAGAGAGAGAGAGAAAGAAATTTCCAACTTGTTGGAAATGAGATCTCTTCTTCACTGCAACTGCACATACCAGCCCAACTGGCCAGCATGGATATGGAGACTGTACTGTCTCTGTCCACCATCTCTCTATAGCAGTCAGTGCAGGAATTTAAGGTGTATGCAATACTATATTGGATTTTTACATGGGTTCTGGAGATCTGAATTTTGGCCATCAGGCTTGTGAGACAACTGACCAAATGCTGTTATGAAGCCACAAAATTTCTGTTTATTTTCTACTTCTAAAATTTGCATTCATAGTTTTTGTTTATTGATTGCTTGATTTTTATGGTATTAGGGATTGAAACTGAGAGCCCAGTGAATGCTAAGCAAGCACTTTGACACTGAGTTATATCCCTAGCCCTTTCCAATCATTGCTAAAGCTGACAACCATCCTGTCTGCTCCAGAGAGGATTGGAAAGAAGCAATTGCACATGGACAAGTATTCTGTATAAGCCTAAGAGATGGAGATGAAGAGTATTGAGAGTCAAAGACACAACATGCATGAAAGTTAAGTGTAAAAAGCTGGGATCATCTCCAATTTCCTCTAGAACCATGACTTTTCAGTTAAATTAACATCCCCACATCATGTAGATACATTCAAATACAAAATATAAAAAGCTTGTAAAATGAAATATAAGAAAATTTAAATGTATGCATTATTCAGTACTGTCCATATCCTGAATTTCTTATCCTTGTTGCAAATAATCAACAGTAAATCTCAAGACTGAATAGATAAAATGGATATAGAAGAAAAGGCAGGAGGAATCAGGGTTTGGTAGTCTGTCTAGTGAGACTTAAACTTTCTCCAGCATTCTGATAAAAGTCATTGGTGTTAATGTTTTTGGACTATTCTGTATGGATTAGGCAAACTGTCATAGACCCACAGATTGATCACTCAACAATCTAGGGTCTATTTTAAAAGATGGAGTTTTAAGTTCTTTCCTTATTCATCCCATGGCATGTGGATAATTTAAAAGCATATCTGTCTGACTAATTGACCAATTTGACCTTCAATACTGAAAAATCAGTACTTTACCATTATGTTTCCCTATATTACCAGAACACAAATTGAACAGATATTATATATGAAAATATCAGTCAGGAAGCAGAACAGGTTATTCTTTTGTCTTGAACATATTCTTTCTTACCTAGTAGGAAGGGAGGGGTAAATCAGCATGAGCAAGTACCTACTGTGTGACAGAGATATCTCATCTTAAACATGTTTTTAAAAGATAGCTAGGTTGATCTATTCTAGAAATAAATGTCTCATTGGAGACCACAGTGGTGTTGCCTCTGGGGATCAAGAAATGCAACAACAAAACATTGAACCAGAAAATCCCAGCATTCCCTATCAAGAGGAGTATGCTTTGTAAAAAAGATACCATCACAGCCTTAGCCAGCAGAATAAAAGAATGTCAAGAAACTCTGAGAATGATGCACATCTTTTGAAATGCTCACAACAGTAGTATTCCTCCAAGCTATGTTGAGCTTTCTTGGCATCCAAAACAAAGTAGGAAAGTTTGCAATTGGACCAACACAGTTATCTTGATTGAGCTATGCCCCCTGCCTGCCACTTCCAGATAACCCTCTCTCTGGCTCTGGGGTACAGACTGATCATACACCATTTCCTAAAAAAGAATCCCCTTCTGTCGTGATCCAGGGACTTTGGCAGAGGACTGGAGAGAATGCTTTGTGATTCCTCTGGCATTCAAGTAACTCTCTAGTGCCCAAAGTGCAGAGCAAAGGGAGGTTTGTCCAAATCCCTGACCTAAAAGGACCATGGTTTTACTTCTTTTCTAATTAGGATAATTAACCTCCTCTGTGCATTCATTTTATTCCACTCCAAATGGCTCAAATTAAAATGGCACAGGGGACTTTCAAGCTCTGGGGACAGGAAATACTTTATAAATACCTTTCATATCCATTTCAGCCACAATTATGGCAAAGCCAGAACAAAGTTGGCACAGCAACTTCACCCTTCACACAATCTGGAGCAGCTTGAAGGCCACTTTCAGAATATTATCGATGCAAAAGTCTCATCAGCTAGAAAACTGTGTCTTTATCCCATATCATTTGTTGACTAAACTGGAGTGGGGGTTAGAAGGGGGGGATACTTATAAAAGATATTATTTCTCTGTATTTTCATGTGGGTTTTTGTACTTTGTCCAAAACAGCCAAAATATATATGGCTTATAAGTTGGTAGAAATTGATATAAGATTGACAGAATCTATTCTTTCAAAATAACCATGGAAGCCCAAACTTTGGGAAGATTTTAAAAATTGGAATCCAGCAGTATTTCACATAGGACAGAGGTATGTTGCTAGAGTTTTTCCCCAGGTGGCTTTAATTACCCATTCTCCACTTCTGAGCAAGTTTGAAGGATCCCTAGCAGGTGTCTACCTCCTTCATGCCACCCATGCAGGGAGAAATAAATGAATACAGTCCCTCTAGATTGTCTGCCTGTGCTACAAGCTGCAGTCCACAGATTTGTCTGCATACAGCTCTTCCTACTTGTACAGGGAGCTGCTATAGTCACCAGTCTGCCTACAGACCTTGGGAGTCTCCATAAATGATGGGAAAGACAACAGAATAGACAAAATTAGGATGTCTGCTTAAAGTGAATATGGAAGTGTCTATTTTAGCCTAGAGATGCTGGGATTTCATCTGATCTGCCTTGGTTGTAGCCTTGGCCTATCCCCAGAAGATGAAGATCCTGATGTGCTACTTGGTATGCCACAAGTTCAACTGCATAAATTTCTCAACATGCTGTTAAAAGGCTTTTTGTGGACATCTATTCAACAAGCTGGCCATTCTCGAAACTTTGCCAATATATGGCTCGTTTTCCTCCTAACCCATCCCTCTGTTATATCTACTGAATAATGAGCCTTTCATGCACCTGAACTACCCATCTATGTTAACCAACTAACCTGTGGGTTTGAGTAATTATACAGTAGTGACAAGACCATTACTACTCAAGTTATGATGTGCTAATGGACCACATGGGAAGATTATTAAAAAATGTATTCTAATTCAATAAGTGTAGGGGGGAATTAAAGGGTCTGCATTTCTAACAAATGGCCTTGGTAATGCAAATGTTGCTTATCCCTAGGGCATATATAAAGTTGTACAGGGACAGCATCTTTATGATTTCTGTCAGTAAGATTAAGATTTTTATAAGGAGAAGGAACATTTATCTCATTTCTGAATGAGTTAAACCCAACTAGTGTGTCTAGAATAAGAGACTGGCACACCAACCTCTTAACTAACAAAAACTTCCTTTCCTATTAAGGCTAAAAGAAACATAGCCAGATCTGCACAGAGGTATGGCAAAGTAGGCCCTGGCATAGGCTACCCTTCTTTGGATTTGGGTCATTAGCATAAGCCATCCTGGGTACCTTCTCTGCTTTCTGAAGCCAACTCTACCGACCAAACTCATTCTGCATCCAGACACTCCATTCATTGCATCCACTTTCACAGTGGCTCAGGAGGGCTGCTGTCACCCTATCACTCATGCTGTGATCTGCATCAGTGGTTAAGACAGAAGAAGCAGCTAGATCATCCAAGGCACAAGTCATTTATTTCATACTGAGAAATAAGTCTTCTGTCCAAGTGAGGCCAGCTAAGCTGAGCAGTTGTCATGGTTCTAAGGTTACTGGCAATGTGCGTTTTACACTATTGAGTTCCTCAGTAGAGAGCAAAGTAATCCTTGAGGACAACCCAGGTGTCACTAATCCTATCAATAAAATACTAGACGGGGAAAGTCTATTTCTCTTCTAAGGTGTGAATTGCAAAACTTGTACAGTTGCTTAGTTTTTTTCAATAGAAATTAACTGGCTTGTTTCTCTCCTACACAAAGCCCCAAATCAAGCCCAAATCACTGTCCCATGCATTACTCTGTGTTTTTCATTCAAAACAGCTAATCAATCAATCTTAAGGAACATCTCAATAATTTTATACATTTCAGCTCATTCAAAAATTGGTAGAATGTATATATATATTGAAGTACCAAAAATTGGCAGAATGTATATAAACAGTTAAATCTAAATAATGAATACATAGTCATTGCATGGTGAGAATATTTAATATTCATCCTGTGTTTTTCAGGAATGTATTGTTATTAGCTATAGTTGCTTTTATATATATTTCTTGAAACTAATTCCTTCTAATTTTAACTACATGTCCTATCACCAATATTACCGTATGACCTGTCCTTATACCCACCCTAGCTCCTAGTTACAACTATTCTACTCTCTACTTCCATGGGATCAACATTTTTAGAATCCATATGTGAATGAGATGGTACAATACTTTTTTCTGTACCTTGCTCATTTCAATTAAGATAATACCCTCCAGATTCATCCAAGTTGTTGCAAGTAACAAGATGCTCCCTTGTTGATATTTGGAGAGTTAAACACTACAGATTGGAAGGTTTCCCTAAGAAGATTCCAGGGTATTATGATTATCCGGCTTCAATCCAAAATATAAACATGTTTTATGGCCTAAGGGAGTTGTCAAACAGTTTTAAAACACACTGGCAAATTTAACACAGATTTAAAAGTAGGCCAGCTTGAAGATCCAGAGCGGCACCACGCTTTCACATCCCAGTGGCTCCATGGAAACAAGTGTTTGCCGTGCAGATCCATTACTACCCCTGGTGGGGTCTCCACACTAAAGAAATAAACATTTACCATTAACTGATTCACCATGTTCTTTAGCTCTTTTCTCCCTGGGTAAATACTTAACTCTTCATCAGATCAATACTTCCATGTACATAAGATATTACAACTTTATCTCTCACTCAAAAATCATACAGAAAAGCTAAAATAGTGGCTAGTGAAATCAAACTTCTAGCTACGAATTCAACCTGAATGAGCACACAAGTTTTGAAGTCATGGCTGACGAGTCTCTCAATTAATCCACCATTGTGGGGACTAACTTTATAATTTCTAAGTGCATTTTAGTCAAGTAAATTTCTAGCCCCATAAACTTTCCCAGCAATCCAATATCAGATTTGAGACTTTATTTGTTAGTGGTCTTGGACCACTGCAAAGCCCTTATATATTCTAGTTGGCTGAAACATTTCTAAATCCAGTCCCAGCCATGTGGCTGTTTATCCTTTGCAAAAAAAAAAAAAAAAATAGCCCAGCTGGATATATCCTCTGACTAAGTAAAGTCAAAGCCAGAACTGGTAGTGTCGGTTAGCTTCTGTCTGTCTAGTCTATGAGTCTAGCCATTTTCCTCCAGATTGGCTGGCCAAATTATAAAGTGGCTTAAACTTTCACTGATTTAAGTCCCAATAACTCTCTAGTCAATGGGCCAATTTCCAAGTGAGACAGTAAGTAGGAACTGTAAGGGGAAATGAACAGAAATATTTAAAGAGGTTTTCTGCCTTATTTTCCCCTTCTTCATCTCTAACTTCTAGCCCCCATTTATCTCTTAGTACAGTTGCATTCTCTTCATCTTTCCTTCTACCTTGCACCTATTTATAAAATCTCTAGGGAACCCCTAGAAATAGAATATCATTTTACTAAAGAAGAAACTAAGTTCTAGAATGAGAAAGTAACAAACATTTTTAATACCTGCAAAAAAAGAGAATACTTGTGACTTTTTTAGAATGGACTTGGCTGTAACATAATCAGAAGAACAAGCACCTGGGATGGAAGGGGAAGGATTATTGCAATGGCCGAAGCATATACTAATAATAGCTTCAAGGGAGCTAGTTGTACAGGGAATAAAACACAGACATAGGAAACATGAATTAACTTTATCTCACGTATGCTTAGGGCAAAGAAGTCCAAGGTAGCACTCAGAATTTATAACTAGGAAATTAACAAAAATAAGGAAGTCAGAAGAAATTGCTGAATTTGGAAGCAGGGAAGTCTCTGAAGTACCAAAAAGATGTCAAAACTCACCTAGTCTTCAAAAAAAATAATGGTTTCAGGTCAGTTCTGTAGGTGATGAGAGAGATGTCACCATGCAAAGAAACTTAGGTTAGGGATACATCATACAAAGTCATTTTAAATTGATTGTGTCATATGTGTTCTATTAGGCCCAAATACCCAAAGGAATTTTCAGGTAGTCACAAAACTCTGCATTGTAGAACTCTGCCTGAGTAAGAGAAATGTACAGTGTAAATACACAATTTCCTGTGCTACATATGCTAAAAGCACATTGAAGTATCCCAAGGTCACCCTATTTTGAGTGTTCATTTTCTTTCAGTTGGGTTTGTCTAGCAGGAGAAAAGGTGTATTTAGAACTGTGAAGGAAGATTACAAACTAATGTTTCATCCTCTTCACATCTTGGCCTCCAGACAAAATTATTGAATTGTACCTGAGTTGCAGGACATCAGGCTCTCAGAGGGGAACAAAAAATATTCCACATCTCTTACAATTTTCAGATATGAGAGCCAGAACAAATAATAACCTGATCTCTTCATTGTACTTATGAGAAACTGTAAACCAGAGAGGAAAATTTTAGTCAACAATAGATCCTGTACTCATGTATTTTGCCTGTTATTTTTAACTTTCAGTATTGATATAAAATGACATTTCTGCTATCTTCTGGATAGTGATTAATTTTGATAAACAGTAAAAGCTTACATTCAATGGAAACGTTTTGACAGATACATTCTTTTTAGCTTTGCCTATAAGTCTTTTGTGACTTCCTTGAAGACTCACTTCCCCTTTCATTTAATACCCTTGTATGGAGAAGCCATAGAGTCCACAGCAAGCCTGAGCATTAAAAAAATATCTTCCTTCTCTTACACACCAGGCCTCTTATTTGGTACCAAGGCCCAGTGCAATCTACACAGGTGTTAGTTTATGGCTTGGTTCATTAGTCTTAGTTCCACAAATTCTTGGGCACTACTTATAGCCTCCACATCTCTATCCACCAATGTTTATTTTCCCCCCACTGTCCTCTTAATAAGGCTTTACCTTTCATCCAATAGTCTTCTATTCATCAATACTCAGGTCATATAATATTTATCAAGGAAAATATCTGCTTGAGATAGTTTTTCTGGGCTCTCACATCCATCCTGTAGACTATGTTAGATTGGCCATCATCTCCAAACGTCAATGGTCAAATGCCATGTTTAAATTATTGCATGCATGAAATAGTTTCTTTATGTATTGTGGTAAATACAATTTTAGCTTTACTCCTCAGGTATTTTTAATTTTCTATTTTTAAGATTTGTTTTCCCGTATGTGTGTTTTGTATGCAAGTATGTGTGTATGTGCTCCTGATGCCTGTGGAGATACATACATATATCATTCCCCCCACTATCATCCAACTTCAACTGCCAAGCACATTTACTGATTGGGTTCTATGGCACTGCCCCTCTGCAGGTACCCATGAAATGTTAGTCCACTTACCAGTTTCTCATAAAAGAGACTACTTGATCACAGACTCAACATTGGAAATTACTACTTCCAGCAGAGCTAAGAAACCAAACAAGAAAGTATTAGTGAACAGGGAGATTTATTGAATGCTATCTACATGGTTACTTTTCTCATTACTAGAAGCAAATCCCTGTCTAAAAGCAACTTAAGGGAAGAAGGGTTTGTGTTGTCTTGTGGCTTATGGGCACGGTCCAGCATAGTGAAGAAAACATAGCACAGGAGTGTGAGTCTGCTTGTTCTCATCTGAGCAGATAATGAACCTGGAACAAGAACAAGGACAAGATTTACTCCAGACACTCTGTCTCTAGCTAGTCTCCATCTCCTAAAGGTTAGAGAACCTCTCAAAACAGCACCACCAGCTGGAGACCAGAGTGTTCTAAACACGAGAATCTGTGGGGAACATTGCACATTCAAACCATGACAACATCTATTAAGTGTTCAACAGTCCACAGTACAGCTTGTAGTTGACTCTTGCCCTTGGTGAATTTGCATTGCAAGTGATCCCAGTACAATTATCTAAGTAGCATACAAAAATATAAAAGAATTATGCACAGCACTGTAGAAGCTCCTTTTACCCCAAAGCCCAGTTGCTTTTATATTTTTATTTCAGACCTAGAGTGTCTGGCTGACAATCAGACGCTTGCCTATTCTGATTTTCCTAGACGTTGAACACATCTACTCCAGATGGTCTTCTAAATTCCCTTGCAGCTGATAATGTGAAGCAAGTGTACATTCACTCAGTGAATCTGACATATCTCTTTGGGCATATTTTTCTCAGCATAGGGTGAGGAAAGTGAACTACATAATTCACCAGCAGGGAGACAAGGTTCAGAATGAAGAAGAGAATGAACAAGAAAAATGGAAAATGTAGGATTATATGCACTGCCAGCTTCAGAGCCACCCTTAAACTTGACAAGTAGCAGGTGCCTCCCTTGGTGAGATATTAGGGTAATTGGAATACCTGAAGTTGCCAAACAATATGCAACCAATTATTGTGGTCTACAAATTCTCAATTAAAACTTGATTCTTTAAGACTTTTAATCCCAAATTTGTAAAATATAAATTCTCTATGGAGGGGGTTTCAGAGTTAAACTATTGAATAGTCTAGCACAAGTAAAGAGCATGCTCTGAGTTGAAAGAAATATATTTAAGGAAGAGGTAAAGGACACAAAGCCAGTAAGCACCTTATATTCATTGATTCCACAAATTAGCCAAGGGCCATCCTAATAATGCAGCTATAAGAAAAAGAAGATTTGAAGAGGGTCAGTTCTTAATTAAAGAATTACTTAAACAAACACAGTTATGAAGAACAAAGGCTCCATGAAAATCTTAATTTGCCATGAGTAAATTGGGTTGGGGTGAATGAATGTTTGTTTTTATCATGTTCCATAAAATTCACAGATTGGCATTCATATGCAAACAGAGAGGGATTTTTGATCTTGCAATGGAAAGCTTTTTACATACTTAACATTTTCTGTATTAACATCTTAAGTTTAGACACTCACTATATTGCTTTTCATGAGACCAAACCGTTTAAATGAAGCTAAAGCAAATACTAGCAACAACAGAACAACTAAACTAAGCATGGGTCCAAATTGCTATGGGTTATTTTTAAGGGAGTACATTGTGTGATATGAATAATCATACTCTGAGTTATTGGCTCTGAGGTCAAATTTTTATACATCTGGCCTCCTAGACACGGCAAGCTGCAACACAAAATGAGTGATTGGGCCTGTCTTCATCTCCTGCCTCGGCTTCTATGTTTTCCCTTTTCACCTCTGTCTCTGAAATCACCTTCATATTCTATATCAAGCTTGTCCATGTCCTTATTTTGCCACAGCATTTAAGATAAATTTATTTCAAAGTCCATGCAGATCAAAGACATTTAAGAAATAGAGAGTATGAGGTTGTATAAGGTTGGAGTTTGCAGCCCAGGCAACCACAAACATAAGAATAGAAGAGCAATTTTCATTTGGCTAGTTTCATCTGAGTGAACAAGAATACCAATTTCATAAAAACATTAGACACATGCTCATCAAAATGTACTAGAAGCAACATTAAAAGCACAATAAGCTAAGTTAAACAAGACATTGCATATGTTATGGACACAATAAAGACATTAACATTATTAGAAATATAAAAAAGAAGAAGCAATGCTCAAGAAATAAACTTGAATCTTAAAATGGAAGAAAGGAAGGAACAGAATAAGAGTAATATTGCCAGATATGGTCATTTATGCCTGTACTCCTAGTATTTGTTGATTTCAAGGTCAGCCTTGGCTACATAGTAAGTTCAAAGTTAGCATATGCTAAATGAAATTCTAGGAGTCAAAAGGGGATAGTCAAAAAACAAAAAAGGAAGACCTAACCATTAGATACTTTTGAAAAATTTGTCACAAACCCTCTAAGAAACCTTACCAGGCACAAATGTTTATAAATGTCATCAACACTTCTGTAAAGGTTGTTCATAAATACTAGACTTCTGTCATCTGGGACAATGTTAGAGACCATGTCAGAAGTACCTAGAGTATGACTCTGAGTGCAAGTTCTAAATAAGAACAGGTGCTGGTAGCCCCTATTGGAAGATACAAAGCAGAGAGAAGTTCATTGTCAGTATATTTTCTTGGATGTCTTCATCACCATTTTCTGAATGCCAAAATCCTGTTGACTGTTTTCCTATTTGTTGATTTTTCAGAGAAAATACTAAATTCGTTCAGCATGAAATATTTTTACATTTTGTTTAAACAGTGAAAAAAAAGGAACCCTGGCCTTCTTTCCCTGGGAACATGATTTTCACAATATAGGTTTGAGAGCTTTTGGTATCTGCTGTCATCCCTTTTGTGAGGTCAAACTAATGGCCATGGTTTGAGTACTCCTAAGAACAGATGTTGAAATGTCAATTCATATGCCAAAAGGCTCTTGGTGGGTTTACTCATTGGCAGCACTTGTGCAGAGAAGTGTGAAGTTGGCTAAGTAAAAGAAAGCTGTGGTACTCCCATGCCAAGGCATTCGAGCTCTGAAGCTAAAGTTGCCCATTAGTTATCCCACTGGAAGTTTGGAATGATTGTGCCTTTATACTTTGCTGCTACCAGTCATTGGATGCAGGATGCTCTGGGGAGGAGGCACAACCTTAAGTCAGGTATCTCTCTTCCACCAACAACTTTCCCATCAGCAGAAGTAAGCTAGCTCTTTGGTACCAAATGATGATCTAGTTGCACAGAATAGCATCCCTGCACAGCCTTTAACCAAGATGGTCTGCTTGTTTGCCAAGAAATGCTCAATAAGCAGTGCACTAGAATTCAACTGACTCTGATCCAGTTCCTCTTGCCTAATTTCCCTGCCCCTCCTTTACTGCCATCTTCCCATGTTACTTTGGTCAAATGCAGAGGGTAAGCTCTCAATCAGCCAGTTTTCTATATGGTAAATCCCACCATTTAAAAATAAGGAGGAGTAAGGGCAAGAACAGCATTGGTGGTTTGAAATCCAGATGAGATAATTTGCTGCTCAAATCAAAGTAGCTTTGAGACTTGCAAAGCTGGGCATGTGAAAACTCATGCAGGGCAGATGACAATCCTGAAGCTGCTAAAACAGCAGGCTTTATTTTTACAAAGCCAAGACTTTGTTGCAAACCTCACCTCCTACAAACACTAGCACCTGGTTTTGCTCTGCCAAGTCAAACATTTCTTTTTTTCTCCCTCAAGCTTCTATTTATGCTTTGGTCAGCTGGAACAGAGTCAGTGAAACTATGATAAATTGGGTATGAAAACAAATAAAAACTTGGCTTGAATTGCTCACTGACATATACTGAACTGAGCTGACCATTCCCCTCGAGTTCTAGATTGCAACAGCTCAAGAAGACACTGGGAAACTGCAACGAAAAGAACAGTGTAGTTGCTAAGCCACAGTTGTGACTTTCTCAGGAAAAAAATGTAAGAAAGATTCATAGCCAACACACTCATCAAAAATCAGTGTGCTGCTTCTGCTGAGTTTTTGATTAGGTAACACATTCCCATGGTTCAAAGAACAGAAGTATAAAAAGATCTATGAAAATCATTGCTTATTAAGAAGAAGCACATTGCAGAGTGTTGCTCTGTCATCAGAATATTCTAGCAGCTTACACTCTGAGAGGACACCATGAGCCAAACTTTTAAAGTCTTATCAGTTTTATCCTTGCAGAGAATAATACCTGCCTCTTGTTAAAGAACCAAACATTATATAACCACTTGGAATATGGGATATCTTCATAATTCTGTGTCTCTGAGAAAACACTAATACTTCTTGCAGATTTTTCCCCAACATATACAAGCATGAGCTTTTTTTTTTTTTAGCAAAAATAAATAAAATATAATATAATAATAAAGCTATATTATAAATGCTAATTGGTTAGGTTTTTTCCATTCTGTAGTGGAAATCTTCCTTTGTTAGTGTATGCACATTGTTGACAACTAAACTTTAGCATAGAATCATGTGTGTTTGTGTGTGTGTGTCCATGCACAAGTGTGGGTATGCATGTTCACTATAATATACTTAATACATTCTGTTTTGCATTTTAAAATACCTGTGATGCAGTTATTCAAAATGCCCTTTCATTGCTTTTGATTGATTTATCTTGAATACAAAATAAGGCATATCTGGGGATATTAATGAGAAGTCATTAAAGGAACGTTTACAGGTAGAGGAGAAACACCCAGAAATGTCTACAAGTAGCAGAGTATGTTTGGTAAAGGGAGAGGTGTGCAGTTACACTAAATAGGTAACAAAATACTAAGTGAGTAGATGGTATCCCTTTTTCAAGTTTGAAAGAACATGAAAACAAACAATAAGTAAGGACCAGTCCAGGAAGAGAGATTAAAGAAAGACAAAAGCAGGGTAAGAATGCAATGAACGTTAACACGTACACAGAAAATTGTTAAAACTTTATCAGAGCTAACAAGTTTCTGCTGAACCCAACCTTGGTACAAATTAATAGAATTTGTCTTAATTTAAATATATTATCAATCCAGGCCGGGGATATATCTCAGTGATATGGTACTAGTTTAGTATTCATATGGCCCTGGATTCCCCACCCCCCAAGAAAGTCTGTGCTACTAAAATAACTTACATCAAAATGAGCAGTAACCCTATTGCCATCTACACTTACTGTTCAGATAATATCTGAAATATCAAGACCAATAAAATATTGACAAGTAAACATCCTGTCATGAGTAGAGAAAGTCCTTGAAGATCCACCCCTCCTTAAGGGCTTATAGGCATATAATAGTATCCAGTGTGGAGAGACTTGTGAAGCTACATCCTTCCCGAATATCTACAGTCAATTAATTATTACTAAACGTGGGAGAGATACTTTCTTCAGTAGCATAGCCACTAGTAAGAAGGTTATGCTCTTATAAATAACCCCTTACCCATGTCCCTGTAAGCAACCCTAGTAAAGCTCACAGACTTTTTTTAAATATATCATGAAAATAGAAGGGAGACTACTTAAGAAGGAGGTAGTGGGGATGGGAGGGGCACAAAACAGGATAATGGGAGATGAATATAATAAAAATGCTTTGCATTCATGTACAAATGTGTCATCATGAAACCCGTTATTATGCAAAATTAACATATACTTAGAAACATTGAAAATTATCCATTTAAAAAAAAAAAAGAGTAGAACTGAAAGGAAAATAGTTATCATCACATAAAAGGAATTGCTGAGGATTGGGGCATCTCTACCCTGGAGAAGACAAGGTTAAAGTGAGACATGTTAACAGCCCTCAAACACATAGAAGATTGTCCCATGGAAAAGAGATTAATCTTCCTCCCTGTCATCTTAAATTGTGGACAAGGTTCATTAGGCAGAGATGACAAGAATTTGGATTATCTACTAAACATGTGAACACTTGTGTTTTGTTAAAGACAAGAATTTGGATTATCTACTAAACATGTGAACACTTGTGTTTTGTTAAAGAGCCCTTCTTTTAAAAAGGTTTACTTTAAATATATCAAAGAATCCCTATGTAATTTCTTTACTGTTATTACTAAGCCAATATTTTTGTCATAAATAGTCCAGAAATAAAATTCAACACAGTCCTTACTGAATTTTCATAAATTCTTAATTAGTGGCATTCAAAATAATGAGGCCTTATTATACACTGCTTAAGAAAGATTTCTACATACTTTAATCTCTTTCTTCCTATGTTTATTTCTTTATCCCATGCCTTGGCCCACTATGTGCCCTCAACTCCCACTGAAGCAGAGAGTACATCTGAAACCCACATGAAAATGTAAATCTAAGAAATAAATATGCATAGTTGGTTTTATAAGAGTAAGAATTAACATTTAAAGCAATGGTAATTTGCTCTGATCTGTAATTTTGAGCTCCTGTGCTGAAATTGCTCATTTGGAAATTACCAAGTGCTTGGGTCTCGTTTGTGATCTTCTTCCTGCACACACCCAGCACACAAAGGAGTTATAATGACCGGCTGAGTCACTACTGCCATCTCCCTGAAGCATGTTCTCCAAATGTCAATACCATTTTCTATGGTACAGTGAGGACGACTCTGATCCACAGCCTGATTACACCACAGCAGACAGAGAACCAGGAGTGTGTTCAAAAGGAATCACCACCTCCTCCATCCTTTGCTTCTGTGGCCATTGAACTATTATGTCTTGGATAATTGGGATTGGCAAATCATGTCTATCACTCACTCCTATTGGCAGTAGGGAGATTGTTTTGATAATGTCCCAATAAAGCTCTCTATTCTTGATGAGATTGTATTCAGATTATGAGTTCATACAGGAAACATAAGTAGAGATACAATATATTATTAGAAATGTGACTACTCTAAAAGAAGATGTGCATACAGAGTATGTGCCATTGTGCTTTGTACTTTATACTTGAAGGTTTGTTTGCTTGCTTGCTTATTTGTCTGTTTGGTTTGGTTTGGGGGTTTTGGTGGTGGTGGTGGTGGTTTGGTTGGGTTGGACTTTGGGGTTTTTTTGTTGTTGTTGTGGTGGTGGTGGTTGTTTTTGTTTTTGCTTTTTGAGACAAGACTTCTCTTTTTAACACTGGTTGTTTTTAGACCAAGCTGGCCTTGAGCTCACAGACATCCCCCCTACTCTGCTTCCCAAGTGTTGGAATTAAAGGATTGTGCCACCACTGTCTGGCTGATTTTGAATTTTCAAGATAGAATCTTATTGTCTACCTCAGGGTGATCTTGGACTTTTGGCAATCCTCCTGCATCAGCCTCCCAAATTCTGACATTAGAAGCATGAACTCCCTATAACTCCAAGTAGCTCTTTCATTTTTTTTTTTTTTGAACAGAGCTCCAGGAGGTTAGTTGCTAATGTTTATCAGATCTAAATTAGCTAATGCAGAACCAGAAATTCCTGGTAAATTTGATTGGGAAAGGAAAATACCTCACACAAAAAATATTTCTATTGAATATTTGATAGAATTCCAATGCAACCAAAAAGTAATAGTCTATATTGGAGGCTGTCTTTCACAAAATCATAGTGACTTTATCTGGGAGACACAATTTCTCTTGTTCAATAGTCACATCCACGTGTGGTTCAGTCTGTTTTAATAAGGCTCTAGCACTAGTAGTTATTTATAAGGTTTTGTTGTGGTTTTCTTTTAACCTGTAATTCTGCAGAATTAAGTGAAAGATGAAAGAAACTAAGCTTCAACTGCAACCGAGAAAATCAGAGCCAGAACTAAGAGGTTCTTTGGCATTCGTTCCATAGATATTTTGATAATGCATGTCAAAACAAAAGGGACTTGATAAACACCTATCCCCATGGTGCTCACAAATGATAGAATATTCTTTCCTTTAAAACAAAACACCATGATGGAGGTGCCAACCATCTGGAGAGTTGAGGTTGAAGCTGTGAGGTCTCTTAGTCTCTCCAGTGGATAAAGTTTGAAGAGACCCAATGGGCTGTGAATAGAAACTCAGTGGAATCTTTAACACCTACAGACATATTTTTCTGAGAAAAAAAAATTAGTTTAGCTGTTTTTCCTTCCTTCAGGGTTTTCCATCCTACAAGCAATTATGGAAGCAGCAGTGCAAAACAACTGGCAAGTGACAGCAAGGTCTGTGGGAAACATAAAGGACATCCAGGAATTCAGACGCATCATTGAAGAAATGGACAGAAGGCAGGAAAAACGATACTTGATTGACTGTGAAGTCGAAAGGATTAACACAATTTTGGAACAGGTATGTCTGAGATTTAGTCCTCTCCCAGCCTGCATGTTAAATCATTATCCCGAGGCAGTTCCCATATCTGCTAATAAATTAAGTAGCCAACAGAATAAGCATGCCAACAGTTTTCATAGTCTCTCTAATCCCTTTTTCCTCCCTAGTGGCTGCAGGGGGGAAAAAAAGGAATGAAAAGAAAAGAAAACTTTAAGCTGATAAAAAAAAAATTGCATTGCATGATTAATTTGAATGTCTCTGCAATTTAATGCTACATATCAGATAAATCCATCGCTCCACTCCTCTGTTTAATAGATAGCTGGTTATTTCAAAGTAATCCCTGTCCTTCCCTATATCTTTTAGCCCAACAGGGAACAGACAATAGATTAGGCAGGGCTGACAGGTAGGATTTTTGTTTCTCATTACTGGAATATGTACTGCCTCAGATCCTTCTAGGGAACACCAGCTATAGGTGATGAATGTGAGTAGATACTACTTACAAAGTTCAAATTGACTATATCATTCTAAATTATCCTTCTGGGTTAGTAGGTGGGAAGAGAATAGTTTAGCACATTTTTAATTTCACAAACTTTATTATAAAAAAACCTTGGAAATAAAAATATTACATGCCAAAATTAACCAGACCCAAAGTCTATATAGATCAACAAACTTCTATACTAGAATTGGCATTTGAAATAGAAACTATGAAGCTTTACATTAAAATTTACAATTTGGTATCAAACATTTTATGCATTTATCTACCACCAAAATTTAAAAGATTCAATGGCAGAATTAGAATTAGAAAAATTAGCTTTAGGTCCTCGTCCATAGCTCATGTCCATTATGTGCATCCAATCCTTCCTTATTCCCTTAAATTTAGCCTTTCTTGTTCTCTTTTTTTGGATGTTATACCATATTTTTGATACTGTATATTAAAAAAATAAGGTGATATAATAAAAATGGTTTTGGTTTTAAAAGTGTGAACAGTTGCAAAGAAGAAAAAAAAAAGAACAAGCCAAAATTACATAAGACATGCACAAGCTGAAGCAGACAGAATCCCAGCACTCAGAAGGAGAAGTGAACACAAAAATCCCACCCCTAACTAAGAAGCTAGATACCTGCTGGGAGAGGAAATCAGTTTTCTTCTATGGAAAGACACTGGATAAATCAAATACACTGCAGGACAGGCCCTGTGCCCAGGAATAGTTGGTCAATACAAATTGCATTCCATGGGTATTTGTGGTTTTTTTTCCTTTGGTTGATTGTTTTGATTTGTTTTAGGTGGCTGGGGAAAGGGAAGAGTATCTGGGAGGGGCTGAGGAAGGAAAAAGAGTGGGATCAGAATATATTGTATGTAATTCTCTAAGAATAAAAGCGTTTTTAAAAGTATAAACAAATCCTTCAAAAAAGAAACAAGATTTTAAAAATATAATCCAATGTGTCACAAAGGTTTTCATTATTAAGCATGGATACATAAATTTTAGAATAAAATTACAAGGACTATTGATCCTAAGCTAGATGGACACTATGTTTGGAGGAGAGGGCCAAACTGAAACATTAAAGTTTTCTGTTTCCTTAGAAGTCTCATTTTGCCACTTAATAACAACAAAGTTTCTGTCTCTACCATGAACAAAACTATAAGGGAAATCTAATTCAACCTAATGTGCCCAGGAGCCAGCAAGATCATGGTGAGCAGCCTTGCCTATGAGAAGTTTTTTTTTTTTTTTAAATGAGAAATGAAATATTAAAAATGTGTCAGAAATACCCCTATAAGAAGGGAAGAAAAAAAAGAAAAAAATCAAGAGAAGAATGAGAGGGAAAGAGTTGGGGGTAGGGGGTAGAAATTCCAGGTGCTACAGGCTAGAAATACAAAGCTACACCCTTGCTTAAGCTCAGCACTGCTTTTACTGGTTGATGGCTCACAGAAAAATCTAGAGCACAAGCCTGGTTAGGTCCTCAACTAACTAACATTCACCCGAGCAACACAAATGGTCCATGCTCTCCCTCACTGAAAAACCTTTCTTTGATTTGTTCAGATCTTAAAAATGAGGAATCAGGTCAGTGACGCTGCTCTATGTACTACATGCCCTCCAAAATGTTTAGACCGAAATAGCCTTTTAGTGGGTGACCTACTTAGTAGCCCCAAACAGAAGAACATCTTCTCTTGTCACACTTTTTTGTTTTCCTTCTTTTCCATTAGGGACTTTGCCTTCTGGAATAGCCAATACCCTCTTAAAGGTCTGGGGATTTGCAGGAACTTAGACTTGACCGAGGGGTTTTTCAGTTCTATGTAATGGAATAAGGGGTGGGTAATGCTTTGACTTCTATACAGCTCTAAACCCTTGGACACTTAACTTTCTATACCCTAGTTTCCTCATCTACATGATGAAAAAAAATATTTTGTTCTACTACACAAGATTAATACAAACCCCTCTAAGAGGCATAAAATTTTGGAGAGAGAAATCAGTATCACAGGAGGAAAATCAAACTCTTACACCAAAATTCAACATTTCTGTTTTTTTTTTTATTTCTTACTTCTCTGTCTTTTTTCTTCTAGCTTTACTTTGAAAATATTCCTCAAAATAGCCTTTATGAAGTTTTATTAATTCATCATCTTTTAAAAAACCATAATAAAAATGGCAACACATATTTGCTTTCTTTACCATTGAGTAGCTCCCATGAGACCATGTGTTCTACAAAGTAGAAGTTAGAATGTCCTACAAACTGCATGGTACTGACTAATCTAGGTAGCATAGACATTGATGAAGAACAATTTGTTAAGTTGCACTGAGATTTGGCTACAGCTCCATCCAAAGCAGTGTTTCTCAACCTCCCTGATACTGTAACTCTTTAATACAGTTCCTGATATGGTGGTGACCCCCAACCCTAAAATTATTCTCAGTGCTTCTTTATAACTGTAATTTTGCTAATGCTATGAAATATAATGTAAATATCTGATGCATCTGATATGCAGGGTATCTGATATGCAATCCCTAAGGAGTTTCAAGCCACAGGTTGAGAACTACTGACAAAGAGGGAAAAGTACTTGTAGCTACCTAATGTGATTGCTGAAATATACATTTTTAAATCTTTAAAATGGCTCTGCTTATTCCTATTCTAACAATAATAAAATTTCTCTTATTTATCATTTCCTATATAAAATGAATTTCTCATTAAACAAGTTACTTAAGTAAAAAAATTTCAACATGGTATTTTTTTAAAGAAACTGAATATTTTCATCAGAGTTTATTCTTCTGACAAACATGGTATATACGACACAGATTTTTTACAACAATGATAACATTCATAATTCAGTGAGTATTAAGTTCTTCTAAAAGACAGCCTCATTTTTGTTTTCAATATTATTTAAGTTTTTCTGGTAAACATTCTATAATCTTCTAGGAAATCATGTTTCATTTGACTATCTGAGATAAAAGATCCTCTGATAGCATTATAACACTATCGTTAACACCGGTGTCATTATAACACTATCGTTAACACCGGTGTCAATAGATCAGATTTAAGCATAAAGTTCATACTGTACTCTATATCCACCAGGTATTAATGAAAATATGGTAGTGTAGTACAATTACTCAAATATAAGCAGATTTTCAATAAAGTTTTATATAACATAATATCCACACTATATTCTATATAGTCTTATTTTCCTGTGAATATTCAAATAGTTATATGATTAATAGAAATTCTTCTACCATTTCTTCCAAAGTTCTTTTAAAAATTTATTTATATTTTATGTGCATTGGTGTTTTGCCTGCCTGTATGTCTGTGTGTGAGAGTATTGGATCCACTGCAACTGGTACAGATAGATGTGAGCAGCCGTGTGGAGGCTGTGGATTAAACCCAGATCCTCTGAAAGAACAATCAGTGCTTTTAACTGCTAAGCCATTTCTCCAGCTCCCCAAAGTTTTTTTTAACTCTTCGAGGCCTTCATATATTACTAGAGAAGAAAATCAGTTAGATGTTGACCTTCCTTTAGTATCTCTGTGTACCAGTTAATGTACACGGAATGAATGATAGATACAAGTGTGAGAACTACCATAGAAATTGACAGAGAAGTCAAATGAGGCAATGATAACTTCTTAGACCTCAGAGAATATTTATAAACTATAGATCCTAAGCCCAAGATTTAGAGCACTATTTGTTTTATTTTTCCAATTTCAATAGTTCTTTCTTTTTATCTTATTTGGGAATTATAATATAATACAACATGTCTCCCTTCCCTTTCCTAATTCCAAGCTTTCCCATATATCCTTCCCACACTTCTTTAAATTCATGGCCTCCTTTTTCAATATTTGCTATTGCATCTGTGTATGCACATGCATACACATGTGTGTGAGCTCCTGTGAGTGTGCACACGTGTGTGAGTGTATATTGTGTGCATGTATGGCTCAAAGTTGCTATCTTGTATCATCCTCCCTCATTTTCCACTTTATTTATCAAGGTAGGTTCTCTCCCTGAACCTAAAGTTCACTCTCAAGGTAATCTAGCTAGTGCCCTTGTCCCAGGAATCCAGACTGAATGGATTGTGTCACTTCCTAGCTTTTTGACAAGGCGTAACTTACGTGCCTCTCTGTATTTTCATTGTCTCAAAAGTAACCATAAATGAAACCTTTACTTAGATGAGTTAATATGTACAAATCATTTGAAAAGGCCCCTGATCTATAGTGTTGGTATACCACTTTGATGTCCAAAAAAGCACTGTCATACAAATGATCTCATCTGAACTTCACAATAGGATGCCTGCAGGAAAGATATGTTTATTGTAAATTTACACATGATACATTGAAGATTGAAGACTTCAACATGACTCATCAAAATTTGACTTCCAGTTCAATATCAGTATGGAACAAAGAAAGTGTGAACCAGAAGCAGACCTTTAATCTAGTATTTTTGCTTTAAACTGCACCGTCTCATTTAATTTCTACATTACTCATTAAATAACTCATCAAACCCAAATGTGGTCTGCTCATCAGATTCTATCTTAAAATGATGGCAAAGCAATTAGAGATGATCCAAAGAAGAATGGCAAGAAAATGATTAAAGCATTAGGAAACAGGGCCTGTGAGGAAAGGCTAAATGAGTTGAGGTTGTTGATCCTGGTGAAAGAGAGCCAAGAGGCAGTTTAATCACCATGCTCAAGTATAAAGAGTTGCCATAAAGAGGGCACTGACCAACTGTTCTGCATGCCTAAAGACAGCACTGAAGCAAAGGAGCACAACTGGACCAGAGAGACAGTCAGCAATAGGAAGAACTCATTATAAAGGAAGGAGGAAAGTGGAAGAAAGGGAAATCTCCCCACTTCACACCGTAAGACTCTGTTGAATTAGGAAAAAGTTAAGGTTAACAAATTTTCCAATATTGTTTTTCAAAAACAAGTACAAAATTTCAAGTTTATACTATGTGCTAGCAGTTGACTAAAAGAAAACCTGAAAAGAATAGACACCTGAGTTCAAATCCTAGCTCTCTCACTACTCTATTGGGTGCTATTGAAGAAAATGGCTGTTTATTTGAGACTTAATTTCACAAATATCTCACTGCCATCCTTCAGTGGCTGCTGAGGATCACATCAGGTAATGTGTGACAAGCTCATAACACCTAGTAGTCACTCAGACTCTGGTACCCACAGTTATTTGCTCAAGTGATTATTTTCTTTGCTCAGGAAAATAAGCTATTTAAGGATTGTTGCTGAAAAAATGGTGTCCTTGTCGATTTTTCAAGGCATCTTCCATTTGAGGTCATGTTGAATTTGGATCTCACTGAGTTCATCATGTTCAAACACCCCTGCTTTTCTCTTTACTGTAACCTTAGGTAACACATGTGGATCAATCAACTTAAGTACTATTTGAGTAGCAACTACATTTTCAGCATCATGTAAAGGCAAACATCTTGATCCATATATAACAATTTAGTATTTTTAATAACAAATATGTACTAAGTGCTTATAGCTATTTCTCTCTCTCACACACACACACACACACACACACACACACACACACACACACACACACACACACATATGGGGAAAGGTGACCTAGAAGCCATACAGCTAATGGTTGGTAAAGCTAGAATTTGAATCCAGGGAATATGGCTGCAGATGCTATTAATCACAGCACTAATTGGCCCTGCATCTGACTGAATTTTTCAGTTGGAGTTTATTCAACCAAAAGTTATAAGATAAGCATCCTGATGAGGCCTGAAGTGGCTTTGTTTACACAACAGGCATTTCACAGATATTTTCTCCACTTGATGAGGGGTCATATCCCATTAACACAGAGAATTGAAAATACACCCTCAAATAGACGCTTTCATGAAGTGCTCCTTTGTAACAAACAGGTTCATTTACTTACAGTACCAAAATAACCCAGCTTTGAAATGAGACCCGTAGAGGCATATATTGTGAAAAGTGGTCTGTATATAAATCTAGCATAGTTAAAGAATACCTAAAGAAGTGTGACCTCCACTGTCTTACTTACCATAGTTTTCTGGCAATATCTGATCAGCAATGTCCCACCCACACCCTACCTCACCCCTGCCTTAACATCTAGCAGATAGATTTCAGGTGGGTACTTAGACTTAGACTTGAGAAGCAGTACTGCAAGAGCCATGGCTATCCCTTCTCCCACTATCACCACCAGACCCTCATGGGAAGAATTGTTGCCTTAAGCATCAAGCTTTAGCGGAGTCCTTGTACTACAAACTCTGAAACCCAAAGATCTTTTCTTTCCTTGTGGCCTTAAGAGCATCTGAAAGATTAGTACCATGCTGAACATCAGGGACAAGGTAAAGGGGAGTCAGACACAAAAAACAAACTGGGCAAGCCAAGTCAAAGCACACACTATGATTCTTAGATATGAAGGGGGACCTTGAAAATAAATTAGAACGCAAATAGAAATAAACTTGCTCCCTAACATATAAAGATGTTTGTACTGGGAGCTGGTAACAGGAAGCACTATTCTATATTGAGGGACTTCAGCTTTGGCGTATTAAAAAAAGATGGCTTGATGATCTGGCCATACTTCCCAGTAGACTGGCATGGTAAATATTTAGAAGCAAATCCCCTCTGGGAAAAGAAAAAAACTCATTGAAGATCATTACTTTGAAAAAGAAAGAGTCTTGTTTGTTCCAGGTAGTAAAAATGTTGGTCTCAAAAAGGAAATGTTCCCATTAGACCCACAGTTTCCTCTTCTCATTTTTTAAAATTCCATTCACTTTTATTTCCTAGGAGGCTTGGACGGATATTTTTAAAAATCAACAAAAATTCAAATTACTTTTCATTAACTAACTTCAGAGTTCCTTCTGAAAATTCTCAAGGATTGAAACTCTTTAAAATGAAGGAAAATATCCAAGAGTTTTATAAAGCAGAAGCTTGAGGCAGATGATCTGGTTGTAGCCCCAAGCCATAGGACTTCAGAATGTACCAACATTTCCTAATCCCTAAAGCAAATGAGTTAAATGTTCCAAGAGACTTCTAGTTCTAAGAGACTATGGTTCCTACTGCTTTAAAAAAACAAGATAGAGAGTTTAATTCAGGAGATGCTGACTGAGAGGATAGGGGTAGTGTGTCTCAGTGGTAAGGCATCAGTGCTACTCTGGGTTAGTCTCTAGCACTGCAGTGAATGACACAGAAGAGCGAGCCTGTGAGCTGTAGCAGGGGAGATTGGGAAAAGGTAAAAAAAAGGAGGAAGAAGGAAGGAGGGAAAGAAGGAAGGAAGGAAGGAAGGAAGGAAGGAAGGAAGGAAGGAAGGAGAAAGGGGAGAGGAAAAGGAAGGGAAAGATAGAAAAAAGGTTCATTTTGTCTTACCTAGTTTTATACAAAGCAAGTGGAAAATCATAAGGCTTCCTTACTGAAGAAAAATGTACAATCTAGCAGGCTGATAAGAAAACACAATAATTCTCTGGAAGGCAGAATATGACAGCTATCTCAGATGTGTGTCGGCCTTGCTTTCTCAGCTAGTGACCATCATTAAATGGTTTTTGCTGACTGAGGTTCTTGAAAGCCTGAACATCGGGGAGCTTTTCTGAGACTTGGGAAGACGAGTGATAAAGAGTGATAAAGAGAATGAGATAATATGCCCGAAGGCCACAACACCACTAGGAAATTCATCATTTACATCTATCCTTAAGAGCACAGAAAAACAAACGTCCCTGGTAATAGAAGTTTATGTTTGATCAAAGCTAATACCACATATGTATATATATAAATATCACATCAGCCCTTCCAGAAAATGCCTAGGGAAATTTTCTATTAATTAAAGGTTTCTGATAGTTGGATTCTGATTAAATGAGATTTGTTTGTTCATTACAAACCTATGCTAAGTCCCTCACTATATCCACATCAACTACTCTCCTCCTTCCTGCTTGCATGCCCTTTGCATATAGAAACATCAAGGAGAAAACAGGGGGAGGAGGGGAAAGGTACACTGAATCAAGACAGGCTCACTCCTTGCCTTAACATCAGAATCTTAGGACTAAGTCTGGTACTTTATACCCAGATCTTAAACATATGAACCAATACAAGTGCAACAATAAAACTGAAACAAATATCACCCTTGTTTTTACTTAACCCTGTTACAAATCAAAAGGGAATTCAGCATAGCTATATTTGAAAACAAAAAGAGACTAAATCTGTAAAGAATTATAGCTATGTTATCCCTCTGCAGGAAATGCATATATTTTCTGATGGCACAGAAAGAAAGCCCCTAGACACGTCTGAGTTTGTGCGACTTCCTCGGTGAACATCTTAGTTAAGTCTTTGCAGACACTGAGAGTTTGACAGAGTCCTGTGGTTTTGATTACTGGCTTGTAAACACTAAGTATTTTTTAAATCACCATTGGGCTTTATTAGGAAATTTTCTCAGATTAAGAACAACAAAAATGTAGTAATTAGAAAGTTCGTCATGCAGCTGCATGATTATAAGAGCCCTTTCCTAGATTCTAACATATGTTTCAACAAACTCTTTCAAGAAAGCTATGAGAACCACAGTTCACAAGAGCAACACAAAAGCTAGTTATTGTTCAAGCCCACATTGCCACAGGACTCTTATATTTAAAATGATTTAGATCTCAAGGCTCTCCTACAGAGCAGCACCAAGCAAATACAAAAAAAGAACAGTAACAAAAAAATTAAAATAAAACGTGTAGATTCAATGTCATCAACATGCTAACAAATGAAAGGCAAATGCAAATGATAGTGCCATGCAAATATCTTGACTTTGTTGCCCCTGAGCGTGGCAAACAGCCCTAAACATGATAGCATTCTCCTGAGATGTTCTCTTGGCCCTTCCAGTTGAATGAATCTTTTTTGTTGGGACAGTTTTGCCTCTGTCCAGATGTGGCAGGGTCAAAGTCTCTTTGCCCGAGGTCATAACAAACTGATAATTGAAAGGAAACATGCAATGGCCTATGGTAAGGAATTAAGTAAATTGGTAACAATTATTATCACTAGGAGCGGACCTAAAATAGAAGATAGTAGGTAGCCAAGCACCACTATTTTGTTATCTTTTTTTTTTTTTTTTTTTTGAGATAGGGTCTTACTGTGTACCCCTGGTTGGTCTAGAACTAGCTTTGTAAATCAGGCTTGCCTCAAACTCATAGAGCTCTGCCTGCCTCTGCCTCCCAAGGATACTGCCATGCCCAGCCAACTTACATTTAATAAGCATATATCTATCAAATAATGTCCCCAGTGCACAAATACAACCCCTGTTTCACTCGGAAAATGAATAGTATCTGATTAAGTGTCTTTTGAAGAAATAGAGCTTGAGGTCAAAGATTAAAACTCTACCTAAGTTCTTTTTCAAAATCATATCTGCCATTGTACAGCCCCACCACCACCATCTTTTTGTTACTTTAGTGATGTCAGCCATGAAATATAAAAAGAAAACCATCCTACCTTGCCCTACCAGCATGACATTAGAATGAATCAGACAGCTTCTCTAAGGCATCCCAAGATGCTCAGAGAGGGCAAGTCTACAACTACAAGGCATTATAATTAAAATCGTGTACCTCACGTTATGATGAGGAGTAAGTGAATGCGGGAAGGAACTTGAGATCATGCAGCCTGAGAACTCATAAAGATGTAAACACCTGTCACCTGAGGGAGTCCAACCTGACTGAGTTAGAGGCACATGTGTGAGTACTGCAGGGCATGTTCCCAGCACATAAGGACTTTTCTGTTTGCCTTCAGCAGTATTGGGCACATCACCATGGTCATCATTAAGGTTTAGATTTGTGAGTGGCACCAAAGCAGCAGCAATTCTTTCATTGGTTTTTATTTGACTATGGTTCAGTAGGCAAAAACCATCTTGCCTTACCATAGTGAGATGAACCGGTCAAATGTACAAAGTACTGTTCAAATTGAGGGGCAGGAACTGAAATTGTTTTTATGTCTTTAGTTGAATCTCTTGTAGACAGCTTAGCTGTAATTATACCTAAACTTGGGAAGGATAAACATAATAGTATATACCTTTCATCCTAGCACTCAGAAGGCAGAGTCACTTAGAACTCTGAGTCCCAAGCCCATCTGTTCTACATGGGAAGTCTCAGGTTACCCAGGGATACATAGTGAGACCTGGTCTTTAGAAGGTTGAACCAAGAAGTGTGAGATCTCTAACAAAATTCACTATTAGTGGCAACATGCCTGCCAATTTTAAGACCATGAACACTAGGAAAGAGAAAAGTGGGTAAGGGATACGCATGTTGGAACCTTCGTAGAAGCTTAGTGGACACCTACCCCTTTAAAGGTAAATAAGAAAAAAGAATCACAATATGGTGTGACCTCAGCACTACCATGTCTTAGACTAAGAGATGAAATCCAGACACATTGAAGGAATGGACTAGACAGTCAAAGAGGATACTCACAGAAAGCTTCTTAACAGTTACTCCTAAGTGACTTGCCTTTGACTGATATTACTTCAACACTTCTGAGAGTCCTTTGCACTTCTCTTGACCTATTTCAGACTACTGCTTGTGCTTAACTTGAGAACGTGTGACACAATAAATTGCTCCTCCTTCCTCTTTCCTAGCCAATATAAAATTAGTTGTTACTTAATAGACTGCTTTGCTGCAGTTTTCTCAAATGTGCACAACAAACATGTCCTTTTTTTTCCCCACACACATTAACTTAATTTCTGTCTCACCCACTCAAGCACAACGCAATCCTTCCAATGATGACCTAAAACACCTTCCCCACTTGGTATCCATAGCAACCCCCCCCCACAAGCTGCTCAGAGAGAGCTGCAAGTAGTGGCAGGAAAGTACACCTCCCATCGGAGCCATTAGCTTTTGTGCTTTAGCCACATCGATAAGGGGTGGCAGTAGGCCAACCCCTGAATCCTCAGGCATTTCTTTCTTCAGAGAGGAGTGTTGTTCACACCTTTGTCCCAGGGAGGGAGAGTTAGGTTCAGCTGTTTTCTGCTCTCAACCTGTTGAAAATAAAGCAGTAAGTGTCCATGTTGGAAGTACAAGACACTGAATAAAGAGTAGCAGCTCAGGCTCAATAGTTGATGGTAAGGAACCATCACTTAAGCAACCTCTTCCTAGATTCTCCACAAACAGGAAGACATTGAGAAGTGGAAGGAACAAATACATAGCTTTAGCTTCTTAACTGCATCAAAAGAAGGAAACAGGAGGCCACTATTCTCAGTGCTTTCCAGTTGATCTGCTGAAACGTAAGGAGATAGTTTCAACAAGACAACATTCCTTTTCATATTGCTTATCTCTGAAGTTCTTGGGAAAGAACTAGCCATACATTTAAAGAAAGAGTCAAGAAAAAAAAACCCACAAGTATCTTTGATCCCTCAAAAGTAGAGATGTACCCTAGTGAACAGATAATTGCAATCCATCCTGATAAGTGCATTGATAAGGAACACACAGCTTGTAACAGGAAGGCAAAAGAAGCATAATTAACTCAGCCTGACTCAGCCAACCAAGGATCCTGACACATCATGATTGACCAAAGTGGGGAATCAAGAACCCAGTGAAATTCATATGGTTTTGTGGAAGGGGATGTATACTTCTATTTGCCTATGTATGACAATGTTCACTGAATTGTCAGAATGAGTGCCAATAAGAAGGAACAATATGAAGTAGAAAACTGGGCTTTTCCTCTCAAGGAATGATAGGCAAAGTAGGATGGCAGGAAAGCTATCTGTATTGAGTAAACATTTAGTAGATCGGAAAAGATGAGAATTCGAGACTATATAGGAACACACAAAACCCAAAAAAAGAAGTGATCCTTAGACAACTGAAGCAAAAGATAAGATTTTTGGAGATAGGGGTTTGTGCTTTGTTTAAGCTAACCAACAGCTTGGTGAGTACTAGGTGGTGATAAACTTCCAGGGTCTGTTGGTTGGTTGGTTTGTTGGTTGGTTGGTTGGCCTTTTGAGACAAGGTCTCTTTATGTAGCCCTGACTATCCTAGAATTAGCTATGTAAACCATACTGGCCTCAAACTCACCAAAAGCCTTTGCCTCCAAAATGCTGGGATTAAGTCTAGGTAACCCCATGTACAGTAGTAAACACCTCTTGAATTAAATAAATTCATATCCTGATTTTTGTTCTAAGGGTGGGAGGAACATCATTTGGGGGAATGTCCAGACCTATAAGCACTGCACACACAGTGTGGCTTTTGTTTTTGGTGCACGACAGGAACCTTCTAGATGTGTAGAAATGATCACTGTACTTGATTTAAACCTTAGTAAATTCCCACCAAAGCCATGTTTGGGCATTTCTTAGTGATGAACATTAATACATGAATATGGATGCAGGGCACAGTCCTTAGAAGTGTCTTTCTAAGAAACAACTCCTGCTGTTAGCTTTGTTCATCTAATAAGGCCAAACTCAGATAGTGGTCTTAAAAATAAGATTTTTAAGTCTATTTTAGTTAAGTTAGTGAAGGAGAAATAGTTATGATTTCTCTCAGTAGGCATAGGTTGTAACTCTCTGTTTTAGATACTCATGGTCTGCTGGAAGTGGAGGGAGCTCAGCTTGTATATGCTTCCGAAAAGCAATGTATTTGTTGAAAACATAAGATCAGAAGAGAAAGACATTTCCAAATAGTCATTTTGTACATCCCTGAGTGGCCAAATTACTGTTCTAAAACCTTCTATTACAGTACACTTTCTCTTTTTCACTTATTTTATTGTGAACATTCTACTAATTCTGTAGTGAATTTCCTAAAACACTCAATCGGTATTTTGTACCACATGTAATAGAATGTATTTGGGAAAGCAGCAATGGAAGTCTTGCTATACAACATTAACTGTACCCTGCCAGAGTCAGCTCCCATTGTTTCCAAAGCTATGGGTAAGAACATTTACTCTGGGCTTAGCCATTTCTCTTCCCACCCTTTCCCCTGTTTCCTGAAAGAACAATTAAGATCCATCTGGGACTAATTATAATGATTCTTGAATTTGAACTTGCAACCATTACCCAATTGAGGTCACTTATTTTAAATTAACTTGCCTGGTCAGAACACAGGTTTGGTTATCTTCAGAACACAGTGCAGAGAGGCCCTGGCTCACTCCGACTTTTAATTAACTAGCTAAATAACGTGCACTGTGACAAGCTGCCTAAGATTTGATGGAGTTGTACATTTGCATTCAGACAAGGATCAAAATACACTGTCAGAGCTTCAGGGACAAAGTCCTAGAAACCTTCACACAGTCTCTTGTTCAAGGCTGTGCGCTTCTTCCCTTTGGTTACCTCTAATTCTTTTCCTGTGCTTTTGTTCTGATTATCCAACATTCATCACAAGTGCAGCTTGTTATTCAACAATGACAATTCATGTCCTAGGTTGATAGGGAATAGGAAATTGGAGTCATGTGCCTATGAGCCAAGCAAGAAGCTCCATGAAATAATTAGGGAAACCAAAAGGAGATTCCCAGGATGCCCAAGGCGGGGGGGGGGGGGGGACAGAAGACTTTCTAAAGAGGGTCAGACCTCAACTGTTCCCCACTTAGGTAATAATATTATACATACTAACACTAGGTAATCTCTGTTGCATAGAATTCATGATGGGAACTGATTATCCTGCAATAATAATGATAGCAACGACAGTTCTTATCAACAGTGATTCTTAGTAGTAATATGGCTGCTAACACTGACTAGGCTTTTGAGTTAGTTAAACCTAATTTTGACCTCTGTCTCCAAACCTATATGCCTACGAGTTCTAAATCAAGTTGCTAAATTTTTCTGAACCTTAGTTTCTTAGAGTGAAGGATAAATTCGCAATAGGGCCTACCTTAAAAGTTGTGGTGAGGAGTCAGAAAAATAACGCCTATGACACAGTCAGTAAAGTGCCTACTGGGTTCAGATCCCTCAAAGCCATGTTTAAATAAAGTCCTGCTCTACAACAAGTAACTTTAATCCCAGTGCTGGGAAGGTGGAGACAGGAGGCTCATTGGGACTTGCTGGCCAATCAGTTTAGCTGAATCAGTGAGCTGACTCTGGCAGGGTACAGTTAATGTTGTATAGCAAGACTTCCATTGCTGCTTTCCCAAATACATTCTATTACATGTGGTACAAAATACCGATTGAGTTTTTTTCCGGTTCTATTTTCCGGGAAAATAGAAGGTGCATTAGGTTGTGGTTGATTTGCTGCTAGTTTCTCATCATCGTCTGCATCTCTTAACACTCAACTTCAATTTGCAAACCTCAGCTCATTTCCTCTTCTTCCCAGTGCTAACCATTCTAATAATCAGCATTCCTCTCTATCCAAGCACTAATTTATCTTCCCATTCTTCTCACCCAATAGCTGGTTTGTTTGTTTGTTTTTTTTTTTTTTAAGTCAGGGACATGAAATCAAGGAAGGCTTTATGTAGGAAGCTGCCTGTGAACTTGGTCTTTAGGAATAGATATGATTTCTGCAGGGGAAGATGAAGGTATAAGGAGTATTAAAAAGGACATAGCCAATACAGGGCAAACTCAAGACACTGTCTTAAGAGCTGAAGACACATGGTTTCACACATTTCTTACTTCCGTTCTGTGAAATAGCTATTAGTGATAGATGTCTTTTACATGTAGGCTACTCAGACCTAGAAAGCATAAGTTGCCTGGCCAAAGTTATGATGAAAAGTGGAGTCTCTAACCTATCAATCTAGCCTTCATTGTTGACTACACTACTTGATTTTTTCCCATGATTATATCCCCTATATTTATTATTTTACAAATAAAAAACTAAGGCTGGTATGTAATGTAACTTGCCTGGGATTATAAAGCTAATAACTGATAAATCTAAGATATACTGCCTTTAACAGATCCCCTTTTGTTTACTATCTGGGCATTTATTCCTTTTTTTTTTTTTTAAATCATTAATTAATCAATTAATTTATAACTCTAAATTTTATTTCTCCCCTCCCGATCCACTCTCTGACCATTCCACATCCCATACCTCCTCCCCACCCCCTATCTCCACGAGGATGTCCCCACACCCACCCCACCAGATCTCTAAACTCCCTGGGTCCTCCAGTCTCTTGAGGGTTAAGTGCATCTTCTCTGACTAAACCCAGACCCCACAGTCCTCTGCTGTATATGTGTTGGGGGCCTCATATCAGCTGGTGTATGCTGCCTGGTTGATGGTCCAGTGTCTGAGGGATCTCGGGAGTCCAGGTTAATTGCAATACATAGCACTTCTAACTTAGCTTCTCCCAACATTATTTCTCATCTCTTTTTTTTTGTTTTTGTTTTTGTTTTTGTTTTTGTTTTTGTTTTTGTTTTTGTTTTTGTTTTTTTGAGACAGGGTTTCTCTCTATAGCCCTGGCTGTCCTGGAACTCACTCTGTAGACCAGGCTAGTCTTGAACTCAGAAATCTGCCTACCTCGGCCTCCCAAATGCTGGGATTAAAAGCATGCACCACCACTGCCCGGCACGACATCATTTCAATCACAACTTCTTATACCAAATGCTTACATTCTACCTCATACCAAATGCTTATATTATAGTTGCCTCAAATATAAATCTCTCCTTTAAGAACCTATTACTGCTACTTTTCTAGACCAGTAAAATTACTAAATGCATTCTAAATATTATCCTTACACTCAGAGATAAGTAAATCTCTCAATCCTCATCAAAGAAGTTTCTTTTTGAAGCAGGTATCTGCAGAAAGCCACAACTGGTCAAAATGCTGAGAAGAATTGATTGTGAGGTTCCCAATGCCAATTAATACATCTGTAATGTAATCCCATGTCTGAGGCTCAGAGACCATCTCTGAAGAGGGGGTGGAAAAAATGTAAAAGCCATCGTTGAAAAGCCAGGGACGTTACACCCATAAAGCAGTATGGTTTCCTTAGATAAGACCTGAACAATTCTAACACCAATAGACCTGCTAATATGAAAGGGGAAAATAATATCACGGGGCCTCCAACGCTATATGAACAATTAGTGACTGAGGAGATGGGGAGAATTTGTCTTCCCCAACGATGAGCCTCCTAGTTGGTTATCCAATACCAAGTAGTCAGCACTGAAAACGTATACATACAAACAACACTAAATGAACTCAGCAGGTCGTGTGTGTGTGTGTGTGTACACTTTAACATATATGCATATATATAGTGTGTGTACACTTTGTTTAAATATGTATACGTATATGTATAGTGTGTGTGTGTGTGTTGTGTGTGTGTAAAACATAGAGGCCATGTATTTGAGAGGCCTCAAAGGGAGGATGGGAGGCAGCTTTGAGGGTAGAAAAGAAGAAGGAAAATAAAATAATTGTAATTTAATTTTGAAAACTGCAGAAACATAGATTTATGTGTTGATACATGCCTATAAGCCTAGCACTAGGGAGGCTGAGATATAATCATGAGTTTGAGGCTATTCTAGACTATAGAGACTTCATTTCAAAATAAATAAATAAATAAATATTTTTAATTAAAAAAAATCTCTTCTTTAGCATTTAAGCACTATAAAACAGCATGTCTCTCCTGAAATCAAGGGGAATAGCCTTAAAGAATCCGTCTCTCTTCATTTTCAAAATAGCATTCTATTTAAGTTACCTGTTTGTCAGGTTCCCACTTATAAAAGCCAAAGGAAAAATGTTTGAGCTTTCTGGTTGGAGACAAAGTACTTTCTATCTATAGCAGGTTGAGTTAATCATTCTCTCCTCGCTTGTACTTTGTTCATATTTCTGTTCTCACACTTCTCCCACTGGGCTATAATCATCTGTTAACTTGGCTGTCTTTCCCATTCAAGTGTGACATCCTCCAGACTAGGGCCCAGATTCTTGTGACCTCTGTATCCCCATGGTCTATCCCCACCATTGGCACAGGCTGAGCACTCAACAAACATTCATTAACAGAAGGAAAACTAAAAGATGGTTGATAGAGACAGCTTTCCATATATAAAGGGCCTGCAATCCACATTCTTTCTGATTCTGGTGGTGTGCCAGAAAATGGGCTATTGTCAAAGGATCAAAGTGTTGATTTGTAGGACCCACTGATTTCTGGGTTAAGAATTCTGGCATTGCTGATTTTAAGCTACCCATGGTTTTATTAACTGGCTCAGAAGATTCTGAATATTTAACAAATGGCTTTCAGAAGCTCCCTGTGCCTGGCTGAAAATCAGCAGTTACTTCTTCCTAGGGTACTTGAACTGTTTGCATGCCAGTGTGATCACAAAGGTAGATGAGCTGGCAAGGAAGGCAAGATGATGCCAGACCCAAATAGCAAGAGTGAAGGGCCAAAGGAAACATTTCTGAGTCTGGAGAATTGTATGCTTTGCCCCCCATGAACTAAGCCTCAGTCATTTGTCATCCATTTGCAAATTGAGATCCACTTAAATGACATGGCTCCCAGAAGAGAAAGGAAGCTGCCAACTAAGCAATTATCCTGAAAATCACATAGGGTTCCTGGGAGATAGTTATTTTTATTTGAAAATATAAACATGGTCATTCACTTCAACTATCAAATATCTTTACTGATTAGGGTGTCAGATACTGAAAACACTGCACAAATGGAAACTTATTAAGAGAGGCATACTTAAGAAGCTGAAAAAGAGACCATTCTATTCTCTGTATCCATACCAGCTTCATCAGCTTGGGCTACACGGAGGTCTCTAATATTATGCCCTACTATTTACATTTCAATTTTGAATACAATCATGAAGCTAATAATTAAATGGCAAAATTTGAATTAAAAAGCCACACAAATCAGGGTTCATGTATTTTTCTAATACATCACCTTTAATGTTTATAAGACAATTTCCCATAAAATGATTCTATATATTGTCATGATATATTACCAAACATCTTTTCTTGAAGTTCCTAGTTTAAAGGACCTGTTATAGTACCGTGTTTATATGGGAGATATATTTATTTCATCAAAAGATCAGTGGATATTCCTCCTTTTTTATTCAAATGACAAGGCCACTACTTGTAGCAGTGCCTGCTACTCTCACCTATACAGTCTTTCCAGAATGTCAATGAGTATATATATATATATATATATATATATATATATATATATATAATACAAAATATATGTATGTATATATGTATATGTATATATGTATATATAGCAAAACCTTGATTGAACTTTTAGAATACATTATGCATATTAAAACAAAAATCTCTGTGAATGTAGCTATGAGGATTGCCATAAGCTAAGGCCAGCCTTAACTACATAGTCAATTCCTAGGCCAGCAATGATTACACAGTGAAACACTGTATTTTTAAAAAGGGGAAAATTAATTAAGTCTATTTTAAAATGTGTGTGTGTGTGTGTGTGTGTGTGTGTCTGTGTGTGTGTGTACATGCCATGGTATAAATATGGAGATCAGAGGACAACTTACAGAAGTCACTTCTCTCCTTCCACAATGTGGGTTCCAGGGATTGAACTCAAGTCTTCAAGTTTATTTTCCTAATCTACCAAGCCATCTTGATGACCCTCTCTTGTGATTTGTTATTAAATCTTCCACATATTGCATTAAGCTATGATAAATTGAATATGAAACTCTTGGAAGTAAAGCTACCTCCAAAGGATAATCTCTGGTAAAATTCTTACTGTCTAATCCTCTCATCTTAAAATTGTATTTATTGCCTTCTTTATTTCCTTTCTTTCCATGTAAGCTTCCCTACAGTCAGAATAAGTATTGACAAGATTTCTTTATTGTATGACCATTTGTCTTGCTGACAAAAAGCTCTAGTCACTCTCCGTGTCAGCAACACTCCCCCACCCCAACACACACTGCCATGGGACTGACTTTGGTATCTGTCATTGTTCTTTCTTACCACACTATTCCAACACACTCCTTGAGGTAAAATGACTGCAATATAAAGCCCTGCCATTCAGACATAAGAGAACAAATATGTGCACATTGAACTTCCTAGGAAATAATGCCAGTGGAATTAGCTTCTGCTATGTTTATTAAGACTCAGACAAATTCATTTGGGGTCTTCACTGAAGAAGGCTAACACCTATGATTGGATTGAAAATCTCTTCTGGAAGGTGTAGCACGATAACAGGCTGATTTCTGCAGCACACCACGCATTTAGCTCCCCACACTGCTGAAATTACATACAGTGCCATAAGAAAACAATGTCTTTTTTTTTTCAAATAAGAGAAAAGGGAAGGCAGATGTGAGCCTTAAAAATATTTTCTTTGAACATAGAAAATTTGATCTAATAGGTTTTTTTTTTCCTTGCAGACAAAATATCCATGCAGTAAAGGAAAACTGCCTAGTGAATTCGACCAAATATCCTCCCCACAAATCCAACCTTATTTCCCAGACTCCCTTGCCCAAGCTTTTTTTTTTTTTTTTTTTTTTTACAAGATACTTAAATCAAAGAGAAACAAATTAAGGTGAACATCAAGGCATGTTCTGTACTCAAAGCAAGATCAATCTTTCTCCATAGATCCTTTTCTGGCACTGATGTAGAAAATCCAAACATGGAGATACTTAGGTCTGCAAATAACCTAATCTGCATACCAGATGGATCTAAGGAGGGGAAAACATACACACTTCTTCACACACTTTTTTTTTTCTAAAATGTGAGCATAGAAAAGCAGATGCTTTTGCTTCCCAAAGGATACGTGGGCCTCTCTCAAGTAGTCTTGTGGAACAATTTCATTTCAAATTTCTAAAATTATGAAAATATCTAGATTAAACATGAAATTGGAAAAGGATGGGTCTCCTTGAGAGACAACCAACTGAATGCCTTATAAATTCTTTTTAAATACACAGAGATACTCAGCCCCTGGTTTCATAGAAAGATATGATGAGGGGCCATTTAGTAAGGGAAAATTACACCCAAATGAGTAAACTATGATTCCCTGACTTCCTACATGGCCCAGTGTTAGTAGTATATACAAGATCGTCTTCAAAGAAACCTCTGTTCAGTGAAAGAGATTTGTAGCTGGGGTTTTCCTCTCTTTGAGATGCTATATGTGAAGATAAAAATAATTTTCCCTAAAACAATGAATTTCATCCATACTTCACACATTTTCCCTTATTACATTTATCGTGTCTGCCATCATAGCGGGGGCCATTTATCATCTCTAGCAAATCTTACAAAGGCAAAACGACTGCAGAACATGGATGTGGGAACTTGGTATTTCTTCCTTAAATGTCACATCTGAGTGTAAAAACAGCTTTTTATCTGTGAAGTTCTAAAACTAATTCAGAAAGATCTATTATAATTACTATAAAAAGCAAAGTTGAATATTGTCTTGGTTACCAGAGTTATTAAGTAAGTGAGGTTACAATTTATGCCTCGTTCATCTGTAACAGATCGAAAGAATAGAGACTGAGGATTAACTGAACAACTATCCAGTTCTCCAGTGTGCCATATTATATTCAGTATTCCCAGCCCCTCCCTGTTTTCACAAGCTTTTCCCAGAAAAAAAAATTTAAAGAAAGGCAAAGAGAAAAAAATATATAGCACATTTTTCACTGAGGCCTCATTTGCACCCATCAGTAAGATTAGAACAGCTCCACAGCAGATATCAAGGCAACATATGCTTACATTCTAACAACCTGGAGAGCATTTCTGATGGAAGCATTCCTTGAACCATATTACATGGTCCTGATGTTTTCATCAGAAGTTTCTGATCAAACTAAACTATTGTCTGATGACTCAGGCACTCACAGCAAACATCCCTGATTATACTGTGCAGGAGTACATTGTTGCCTGCTCTTCTGTTGTTTCTTTCTTCTCCTTTAAGGCAGACTGTCACTTCCTCTAGTACTAATGCACCTCTCCCAAATATCACTCCCTGCCTCCCTACACACCCCTTCTAGCTTGAAGTGTTTAATTTACTGGGAACTGGGAAAACCAAGATTGGTAAGAACTGTATGTTAAATCAGAGTTAAGAAGGCACTGAAAGCAAGGATGAGGAATTAATTATGGGCTTCAAGGCAGCAGCTCTGTGACACCTCAATGTTCCTATCTTTAGATAACTTTCCCATCTCCTCCAACTTAAGGCTAACTCTAGAAAGGGTGATGAGAGAACTACCTTCCAATAAGTCCATTTGTTCTGAGCACACCATCTGGGCATGGACCAAAACAGTTATTCTAACAGCTTCATGCTTTCCTGAAGCTGAAGATGCAATGTCTTTATGAACAACCCCTCCCTAGAAGGAAGTAATGTGGCATACTTCATCATTCCAATCTCAACCACATTTGGAAATGTTCTCTGGTTGGATCATAGCAACCTTGCTAGGAGAGCTAGGGCCAAATTGTGGATAAGTGAATGGAGACCCAGAAAGTTGAGTGATTTGTCCACAGCCAAGCAGTGAGTACATGACCAAATCCAACCCCTGGATTGTCATTCAGGGCTCAACTAATGCCATTACCATTGTGTTTTGTTCCTTCTGGCTTTCCTTATGGGAAATAAACACAATAAACTTGGCCTCCACTGAAACAGCCTTCCTTATTTTTCTCTGAGTTTGTCATGTGTCCTTAGAAATGTTGTTCATTTTTCATGAAGTATTCAAAACCCTCTAGTTTTATTATGTGAGGGTTGTCAGTGAATTAAAAATTCAACAAATGTATGGTCCCAACTTGCCACCAAAAGTTAACAAATGTCACCAGCAAAGATGTTTCTCATGAGCAGACACTGAAGAATACTTCCCAGAAGACACCTAACAGCTTATTTTGTGTCATGGCAGCATGAGAAATCACCTCCTCAAGACATTCATTAACCTTTCTTTTCCTTCATACATAATCAGTCTGAAATGTGGTTCATATTTTAAATTAATTGAAAACATCTCTCTCTATGCTCTCTCTTATGCACATACATACACACATACACAAATATATACACACACACAATGGCTTGAGTCTTTATACTAGCAAGAAAGTAAACATGATACTCAAAGGTACAATTCCATTTTTATGGGCCAACTTAACATGGATCCTCCATGTCACCTTCCCTTTCTGCTTCATGCCTTAGACATCTTGTCTTACTCCCCTGCAAAAGTTGAGAACAATCATCGGCATTTAGCATAAATAAAATGATTGGAAATTGAAAATATATTAAGTCATAATATTTTTAACATACCTCAAGTCCTAGCTTAGCCTAATCTACTTTAAACATGCTCAGAGCATGTGCATTAGCCTTTAGACAGGTGAAATCATCTAACACAAAGCCCATTTTATAAAGAACCACTGAATGGCTCCCATCATCTATCGAGTTCTGTACTGAAAGGAGAAAAGAGCTAACATGGTAAAAGAGCTGAGGATGGGACTGAGCAGTAAAGTACTTCCCTGCAATGCATACAGCCCTGGCTTCCATCATTATCACTTCAAATAAATAACATTCAATCTCTCCTGCATATCCATAATTTAGACACCACCATAAAGTTGGAAACTCAGGAGGCAAAATGAAACATGTCATACTGTCATGCCAAGGAAACTGGCTCTAAAGCAGTACTCGGGTATTTACCAAAATAGATAGATGTGTGTGTCCTTTATACAAAACTGTGTGCTATTCATGTCTTTCTATATACCTTAAATAATATGTACATTACTTATATTAACTAATACTACATAAATATTAAGCAAATAGTTCTTGTACTGCATTGCTTTGGAAAACAGAGACAAGAAAATAGTCTGCACATGTTCTATTTGAAATGATTTTTCAGGTGTTTTAAATGTGGGCTTGTTTAAACATATGAATACAGAAACTACATATATGAAGGATCTAATTGCACTGCCAGTCCTTCCAGGGGAAGAACCAGCTTCTAATTCCAGCTTTACCATTTCCTGGCTATGTGGTCTTGGAGAAATTATTTAAACTACCTTTGGGCTGTGATTCTTCATCTGTAAAATTAGACTTAAAATTTTATAGAAATTACTTACACATAACAACATTGAGTACAAGGCCTGCATATTTTAGACATTAAAATAAGGGCAGTTGTAATAATTATAACAATTACAGATTTTCATATATGGCGACAGTTTGCTATGTGTAAAATTCTGAGGCCTTGCCAGTTGTTTTCAAACCTCTGACATCTGCACCCAGCTGTATCCAGAAGGAATTCATCATGAAGCTTAACCCTACAGCCTCTGGCTTGCATTACTTCCTTCTAAGGCCTGTTCCAAACATTCTACTCGCAGTTTTCCTTTAGAGAAAACTTAAAGAAAAGATCATATTAGCTTCACATCGACATGAAACTTAAATATACATTAAGCTGTTCCTTTAATCTCTATACGTTCACTTACTTGTTCCCATCACCTGGATCTAGGACAGTGTCAGCACCTTGGTGTTTGACAAAATGCTTAATGAATCAAAAAGTTTGGTATACTTTGTTACTAGAAAATAAACTTACGCCTTTAGGGAAAAAAAAAAAAAAAACAGCCAGTACCTTTGGTTGGAAAACATTTAGCCCACTGACATAAGAGACAATAAAAGGCACTTTGTAAACTGAAGGCCAAGTACTTATCACAGCATTACTGATGAAAATAATGATAATTATGATGACTCTGAGGAAATGTTTCTTACCCTCACTATCGCTGACATTTGGGACCAGATGATTATGGTTGTAGGGACTGTCCTAAGCATCAGAAGTTATCTAGTGGCAACCCTGACCTTTACCCACTAGATGCTAATAGCCAAATACTTTGTCTGACATTGCCAAATGTCCCCGAAGTGAAAATTCTTCTGAATGTCCTAGGGCATTCATTGCCTTCAGCATCAAAAGATATTCAGATGGCCACACATCTTTCACATTAGGACATTAAGGCAAGAAAAGGAAGGCAAGCATGTAGAAAAGTTTTCAATAAGCAAAAGTAACCTCAGTTAACCTGAAAATCCCATTAACCCCGTTCTTTGAGTGCTCTATTCCCTAAGCTTTCTAGATAACAAAAAAATGTACAGTACATTCTATTTTCTAATTTGTATGCTAAGTTCAGCTCATTTTCCATCTCAACAGCTAAACACAGAAATCCAGTTCATGGGTGACGGATCATCAGCTTTGATTTTGCCATCTATTTTAAGTGACAATGCTGCTACTGACCTGGAAGTTCCAATGGCTTTTTTTTTTAATTCCCTTGTTTTGACATTTTAACTTTGATATCTACAATGATTCCTGTTTTATCTGACTGCAAGTGAAATACCACAAAAATGAACCCAGTCTAATTAGCAGTGGTTCTACTGTATACTAAAATCTCACCATATTGTTGATGATTTAAAAGCATTTGTTCTAGCCACCCCACTCACTGATTGTGTAAAGTGAAAAATGTCCTTAAATAAACAATATTTCTTTCTCATTTCTTCTTTCTACAGGTTGTGATCCTGGGGAAACATTCAAGAGGTTATCACTACATGCTTGCTAACCTGGTAAGAACAAAAAAAGTAGTTCAAGTGTCCCTGGGCAATATACTCCATTTAGTTCATGTCATCTATAATCAGCTGTAAAGGAAATCCAGGAAGCACCTAATGTGTTCTTTAGATGCTTGGCGAAACAAATTCAGTAAATACCTAAACCGGCCTTTGGTAGCTCTATATACTATTATGTTGTCTTTTTCAGCTACAAAGCTATCTTCTTTTCTTATTTAAAAGATAATTTGAGTCAGGTCTGCTGGAACTAGCCTATAATCCCTGCTACTTGGGAGGCCGAGGCATGGTCAGAATTCAAAATTTTCCTGTGCTACCAAGCAACTTCAAGGTCGTCCTGGTAAGCACAGTGGCATCCTGTCTCAAAATAAAAAATAAAAATAATAAAATAAAACTTTTTCAAAACTGACTGAAGAACCAGCTCAGTGGTAGAGTGCTTTCCTGGGAAGAAGCAGTTATTAGCTTGAATCTCCAACACCAAATCATAACAATGATAGTAATAGTAACCGGGCACATTTCCTCACTATCCTTAGATTCAATTTGGATGTTAGCTATTTTAATTAGGTTTGAAATGTAAACCAAGGGAGAGAGAACACAGGAAGATGACTCTCAATATATATTCAAGGACACTTGCATGCCAATATTTGATTTGTGCTTCCAGAGGCTAAGAAATCTCTTCAAATCAGGTAAAACTGGATATACCTTTCTACCTACACAAAACACATCCTAGAGTTTTATATTCAAATGCCCCCATGCCTTTAAAGTCCATGACATCTGAGAAGATAGTGTTCCATCGAGGTCACTTCATATCGCTTTTTATGACAACTTCCTTCATGATTAACAAAATAGCTTATAAATTAGAAATGCCCTTTAGGTAAAGGATCTACAGTGTATTGTTTCTATGGAATGAAAGAGGGATGCGAAATTATTACTATACTACTAAGAATCTATTAAATTATCACAAGAGTTCAAGCCATAGTTTTGTTTCATTAGCACAACATGGTCATTATAAAGCTCTTAAACCAAAAGAACAGTAGCAGCAATGGAAGATGATTATTGTAATTGTGCTCTTAGTTTTCTAAAATTAATGGACTTGTTTTACTTACAAATGTTTCTAAATGATAAAAGAAGTGTGAGTCAAGCATCTTTCTCAGAAAGCATCTAAACACTACTGACTTCTGATGTAGTATGCATCTTCTATATGCTGCTCAATGTGAAGGAGGCCTTACGTCCAATTTGAAAATAACTGACTTCATTATTCTAGGAGGAAAAAAACAATCCTCAGTTCATATATAAAAATACTCAACTTGGGTTTTGAACAACAGATGAGTCAGGAATATTTTGAGTCAATGGAGGTTAGACTGGGGTGTGGTAGGAAATACTGGATGTTCTGCCACGGTACCTGAGACAATTTCGTTGAGGGTTGTTTTTTTTTTTTTTTTTTTTTTCAGTTTCATTCTTACCAATAGTCTGCTTTCCTTCTTTCATTTTCCTACCTCCAGTCCTCTCATTTTATTTTCCCCTCAGCCTTCTATGTTCTAGAAGGCAGTTAGATATACAACACAATGTTTAAAATATGGGTCTTCATGTATTTAGTCACATAGTGTATGAGATGACTTTATGTAGTACTCACACAAGTATTTATTTAATACAAACTTTTGTCCTTAGTAAACATTAAGAAAATATATCACTAGGACATTGAAACCAAAGTTTTTTAGACACTAACTCACATGGAGCAAAACCAGATTTAACAAAAGTGAAATTATGTTTCATATTCAAGTAAGTAATGTAATATGGTTTCTTCATACATCTGCAAACAATAACTATGGTCATGCATGTTGACTGCAGATTGAAAAAGAATGTTGAGTTGGAGTTTAGAATGTTTTAGTCTTGCTTGAGTAACCATAGAGACCCCAGTTTCCTTACAGTGGATGTAGAGGTTAGAGTAGAGTAATTCTTCCATGTATTGGGACCCTTGGAATTAGATGTTAAAACATAATTAGAAAGGCAAGACGTTTCTTGAGAGGGATAACTGTGAAAAGCAAGGAAGAGAGACAGTAATAGGAAGGGAAGATTTCAGACCACAGTATACATCCGATACCACTGAAGAAGGGCAAGAAGGAATATGGGCAAGAAGAGCACAGTCTATGGTGTATCTCTGAGAACATCTTGGTCAAAGAACTAAGAAATCCTTTGCAGACACTGCAAATAGGAAGCCATTTCAGCCTCACTTTGATGCCAAGGAAAAAATGTCCTTCTCTTGAAAGCTAAGATAGATTCTGATGGCACCTGAAGGTGGATCCTGGTCAGCTCACTGGACACCTTGAGGCAAGTTTTTCCTGAGATTTGAGCTCATTCACATCAATGATTATTTCACCTGGCGTAAGATGATCTAAGGAGACCCTTTCTATCCCAGGATTCCAGCTAGGCCTCATCATGCCTAATAACAATCTTTCAAATATATTTTTCTTTCAACATTGAGATCCAGATCTGATTACCACCACCACCCCCCCTGCAAAAAAAAATCCTGCAGAGTGATGGAACAGCAAGAAAGAATTGCTATCTGATGTGGTGGTGCACTCCTGCAAACACAGCAATTGGAAGATACAAGGCTATCCTAGGCTACATAGCAAGACCATGTTGGGGGACCAATGAGTAAGGATGTAGTTCAGTTTCATGGTGTTTAGCTAACATCCACAAGGACAGGAGTGCTTGAGTTTGATCAAAAGTGGCAGACAGATAGACAGACAAAGACAGACACAGAGACACAGAGAGGAAGAACAAACCAAAAGCAAGAGAAAGCTAGTGCAAGGGACACAGAGAGACAGTAAGGAAAGAGATCACTACGGTGTTCTGGAAATGAATGGCAAACTGAATCCAGAACACACAATTCAGGATAATGAGACCTTAGAGAGATGCCTCCTACAAGAACAAGCAAAATCTGTTCCTTCTAAAAGAAAGTAATGTGTAGTATCATGTCAGTGTGAGTCATGAAAACATGAACTCATTCATTGTACTTTGAGCTGCCACTTTTTCCTCTACTGACCTTCTTTTCATTTGAGCAGTTTCCATAAGTCCCTGAACTCTATATTATTAGAGCAGTAGATAGAGAAACTACAACTCAACTGATGATAATAATAATGAAAGAGATCATCTCCATCCTGGTCTCCAGAAGATTTAAAGCACACAGAAATACTCCAAACACCTCTAGCAATGACATACACATACAGAGTAAAGCAAAACTATTTAGAAGTCATTTGGATGGTCAAAAAAGGAAGTGGAGCTAAGAAGATGCTTCCTTCCAAGATGAGCCATCTGGCCTTTCAAGATGAGCCAGCTGGGTACAAACTGAGGATGTGTATATACTGGGGGAACAAACTCTAGTTAGTCTTGGTGTTACAACAGCACAGAACTCCTTTCTTCTACAAATGCAAATTCAAGAACACTCACCCTGCCTGAGCTTCCTATAAGTGCCCTCTTTGATACTGAGCTCCACATACCTGTCAAAGACACCTATATGCTTTTACATAAACCTCCTTAGAGGCAGTCCTAACATGAGAAAGAGGAAATTCCAGAAATGCTTCAACAGAGGCCCTCGACAGGTATACACTATAAGTGAAAAGCAAGTTTCAGAAAAAAATCATCTTGCTAAAAATCTCTGGAAGAAACCAAGATGCTACCAAGAACACAAACCAGAGATGTGATGTGATCAAGCTAGAGGCAGACATTCCTGTCAAGCAAGTAAGCCTTCTACAAATTCCATATCCATATCCACTGATAGTGTCTTTTCTTGCTAGAGGTTGTTCCATAATTAATTGTTTCCTCTTCTAAAATAGCGCTGTTACTCGGTCTGCTCTAGTCCCTGGTGGTAACTAGTATGTGCATGCAACCTGACAGTTAAGCAGCATCTGTTTCCCATATGGCTGGGTCCTATAACAGTACCTTTTACTTTGCATTGCAAAGCATATAATGTATCATGAAATTTTTCATGTATGTCAACAATAGTAGCTCAGATATTATATGCAAAATCTTAAGTCACAATTAGAGATTGATACAAAAGGTATGCATTAGCCTATGAGCTAAGAGTCGAGTTTAAATACTTAGAATTCATTTAACTAGACATATTCATTCATTTAACTAGACATATTTCTGTACTTATTTATTAATTTGCAAGATTGAGGAGAAAGACCAGATCACTATTTCCCAAAATAGTTTATTTGTATGTTAAAAAAATACATGGCAAAACATTTTTAGAGCTTATTGGTTTTGAGTTTATATTAAATACATATTAGAAAAATAACTACCCCATCACTTCTGTGACTTCACAGACAACATTTTTTAGAAAAAGGCAGAAGCAGCTGTTTAAGTCCTAAAAGTATAGTCAATATAAAAAAATAGGTAAATTTTGGTTCAGATACAGATTTAAATTGAAAAATGTAAAAGGTGGCATACTGAAGTCTAAAATGTTAAAACACTCCAAGGTCACATATGGTTCTGCACTTCTTCCTCCTTAGATGTCACCCAGGTGGACTATGAAGGAAAGTGTAAACACAGCAACTGGGTGAATGTTAAGCACACAGGTAGGGGAGCAAAAACCAGAGGCTTACTGTTTTTAAAGCAGACTGAAGCATTAAAATCAGTCCAGATGGGCAAAGACTGAGAGAACCATGAGTGCCCTTAGCCAAGTTCTAAACAGAGATAAGGATCCAAAGAACTAATCAACATAGCCAAGCAGTTGATATAAAGCAAATTAGATCCAGGTTGAGATGGTCCAATAGCAGATGTTCAGTAGACCTTAAAAATCAGACCGAATAATCTAAGCACTTGAGGTGCCCAGGGGAAGACAGGAGCCATAGCAGGGCATATTCAGTGCTGTAGTTTTAACCACTGCCTTAGAAGACCTGACAGTTTCCCCAGTGTTGGAGGCAGCTACAGATGCAAGTGAAGGTAGGGTAAAGACAGCTGTCAGTGGTAAAGAATGTCAAGGGCGGGCAATCAAGCTGAGCATTGTACAGAGGAGGAAGGGGATACAAGTTAATGGATCTCTGACTCCCCCCTGCTGTGCTTGTTATTTTCTTGGGACTTCTTTGAGCATCTTAAAACATCTATGAATAGAGACTTCTGGCCTGCCACCTCCTCAACTCTTTTTAAATATCAGGAAATTAACTCTGAAAAGAGACTATACTTGCCCAAAGTCATATAGACAATCTGCTTGTAAAGTGACTTGTTCTTCTTGCTCAGTCCACCCATGCATCTCAGTAAGACAGGTCATTTCTGAAAGGTCACAGAAGAGGTTGAGCAAAGAGGGACTCTTGAGATGGCTCAAGAGGTGGAGGCAATTGCCAACAAACCTGACAACCTAAGTTCCATCCCCAGGACCCATGTGGTAGAGAAAACAGACACCTAAGGATTGCCCTTTGACCTTCATGGATATGTAGAGATATAAAGATATGAAGCACACATGGTACAATTATGAGAATGAACTGATCAAAGACAGTTATAAAAAGAGGGCCAGCCCAGGCTCATCTACAAAGTAAGTTCCAGGACAGCCAGGGCTATACAGAGAAACCCTGTCTCAAACCACACACACACACACACACACACACACACACACACACACACACACACAAAGTAGTTTAAAAACAAGGACAAGGAAGTAGGCTTCAGGCAGGAATCTGACATAAGGCTAGAACAAAGAAGTAATTTCAGGCAGGAATCTAAATTTTAGACTAGAACAAGGAAGTAGACTTCAGACATGAAAATGACCTTGGGCTAGGATAGGGAAGTAGGCTCAGATACTTTGGTCATCCTGATGAGCCTTTAGAAAGAGTGATCATGGGAGTGTTCATGGAAATTTGTTTATTGTCTTGCTTGTTCCTTGACCATTTGCATCTATTGTATTGCTAGACCCTCAACCTAGAACTGACCTTAATACTTGCATGAATTAAAATGGTATAAAAGCAAAAAGGAAGAGGGGTATAGGATAGGGGGTTCTATGGAGGGGAAATGGGGAAAGGGGATGACATCTGTATTGTAAATAAAATATCCTATAAAAATTAAAAATTTTTAAAAAATTAAAAAATAAAAAAAAATACTTTTAAGAGACAAAAAAGAGGAGGGTGGGCAGCAAGCAGAGCATGGTATGATACGCAGGTAATGTGAGCCCTTGAGAGGTGGATGGGATAGGATTAGGAGTTCAAAGTCATCCTCAGTTTTATACAGAATTCCCTGAAGGGCCTGGAAGGAAAGGGTGATTCAAAGAATAACAAATGAAACTAAAACAAGGATGACTTTGTGAGTCTGCATTTTAAAGCTGTCCAAAAATGCATCTAAAGACACATATTACATCCCACTACATCCACTCCCTAATCCATTCTTACGCTCTCTCTTTCTCTCCTCTCTCTCTCTCTTTCTCATTCTTCTGTAGCTCCCCCTTACCCTTTTCCCTCTTGCTGTCTCTTCTCCCTACATCTCCCTCACTCATAATATGTTACAAGAAATGGGGAGAGAAACACCTATTTTTTTTTTTAATTTTGCTAAGACAGAAATCATCAGTCATAAAGTAGTATGCAAAAGTACGGCCAGCAGCAACCAACCTAGGCTTGAAGAAATGACCTCTGTGCTTACCAGATCTTGGAATTAACCTAAAACAGAGAAGAATCTGCTTTGTTTCAAGGGAAAACAGATGAGATTGAGTCATGCTACTTGGCCTGCCAATACCAACTAGTCCCTTCTGCTCCCTTCCCTTCCAGGTCTTCCTGTTCTGTTCTCTGCTTCCCCTTCCTTTGTTCTCCCAATTGTAATGTTCTATATAAAACTTCAAATGCTCAAAGCCACGTGCTGTGATCCCCTCAGCAGATGGCATGTAAACACAGAGGTCATTGGGTTGGAGCCTAGTTTTGTAGGCAAGGGAAGTGGGCTTGAGGCAAAAAGCTGCCACTGGTCCCAAGTGCCAGGAAACACAGTCACTTCCCCTGGGTACACAGCCTCTCTAGTGGCTCAGGATTCAGTTTCTTCTTAAAACAGAGATGTAATATAGCAGAGACAGAAGACTGGGGATTGGTCTGAAATCTGAGCCCCTATTGTGCTATTGAGGGCCACAAACATTAGCTTAAAGTAGACTCTTTTAGGTACTCGTTCCTTTTTCTCCAAAGTGCTTCTCTCCCCTTCTCTGTCTCTGTCTGTCTCTGTCTCTGTCTGTTTCTCTCTCTCTCTTTCTCTCTCTCTCTCTCTCTCTCTCTCTCTCTCTCTCTCTCTCTCTCTCTCCATTCTTTCCCTCCTTCCTGCCTGAAATTTATAAGAAAAGATCACCCCCTAGCCAATGTTTTAACAAGATGAGTTGGTAGAATTATATCTTCTCTCTCGGGCTTCTCAATGTTGTCTCTAAAATAGGGCTACTTAGTAGATTTATATCCAGGTGTTTTATAGGATTACATCTTAGACTGAAAATATCATAACTTGATAATGTGCTTGGTAGCCTAAACTACTGAATATCATAGCTGAACAGCACACGACTCTGCAGTGCACCACCACTCTGGCACCGCAGGGCTGAGGAGGAGGATCACTGCAGATTGTAGTGATCCAGAGTCTTACTGTATATATTGAAACTTAAAGCATAGCTTTTATGACATATAATAGTTTTTGCATAAGTCAAATGCAAATAAAAAATATTAATCCAGACCATAAGGTGAGAACTGTCTATACTTGGACTGTGGTCCCTAGGTCATCCACAAGCAAACTCTCTTATAGCTATCAAGTGGAAAATGTTAGTAACTGAAACCAATTTATCAGCTCCTCTGCCAGTTTTCATTTTATTCTGGCCACAATAGCATCCATTATACATCTTCCTAACATTTTAACATTAGCTCTTTTTTCCCTTCACTTACCTTCTTCCCAAATCCTATGCCTCCACCTCTATTATGTGGAACATTCAGATCTCTAGATCTTACCCATGGTCTCTTCAAAGTTCACCTTTATGGTGTCCAGAAAAACAAAAAGTCTATTACTTAACACAGTCTACCTTTCCCTGAAGAACTAGAGATCGTAACTGGCAATACAGTGTGTATGTTAAATATTACGTAGAGTTGGCATGCAACCAGTGTTTATTTCTGCTTGTTTCATTTCTGTTTTATACGTTTTCCTCTTCTGTCAAAAATGAAATGCTTCAACAAATCTGTTTTTTAAAGAGCTTCTTAACTAAAGATGAGCCAGCCCATTTATCCCCAAACCTTTATAGACCAATAAAAGTGCAACAAAAAATAAATTAATTAAATTAAATAGTCAAAGGCAGACACATCAAATATAAGTCTAATATTTAGTGTTTTATATTTAATATTTAATATTTTAGTTCAGTAGCCATAAGCCAAGTGAAACAACTACAAATATTGATAGCAATTACTCTGATTCCTCTCTCTTATCATCTGACTGATATAATAACACTTAACAGTCAATGAAGCAGCACTAGACCACACACATCTGGGGTAGTAGAACCCTAAAAGAATACACGGTCTCTTTTTTATTTGTATCTCCTCTTTGCTGTGTGGGGGTAGAATAAGAACAGTACACATACAGAGGTCAGAAGACAACATGTAGGAGTTGGTTCTTTCCGACTATCATGAGGATTCCAGGGACTGAATTCAAATCATCAGGCTGGGTGGCAAGTACCTTTATGCACTGAGGCAACGCAGCAGTCTCTAGGTTTTCTTTCTTATATCATTTGAATGCCCCAAATTGCATTCACTTCACTACAAAGCAGACAGGACACCATGTCCTTGAGAAACTTATAACCTTATTGATGAGAACAGTCTTGCCTAGCTTATGGGAACTGGCCTGGAGATAGACAAAGAGTACCACAATATACGAAATCAGTACTGTCAGTGAAAACATTGTAAAAGGGTGAGTTCAAAGAGATGCTCTAAACAGTGAGGAAGATCCATTTACATGACAAATCAGGAAAAGATTTTTTTTTTTTTTTTTTTTTTGGTTTTTTGAGACAGGGTTTCTCTGTGTAGCCCTCTTCCCATTTCCCCCACAGCCATCACAGCTGGAGGAAGGATCTGCTTTCCAGAAAAAAAAAAGACTTGTGTCTTTCATTAGGACCCTACTACCTTAAGCCACCACAATTACTTTGCATTTCCATGTTGAAGCATCAGTCTGGTGAACAATTCAAATAGCACTAAAGACAGAGGAGGCTTCATGTGAATGCTAAGATAAATTGTTGTCCTTGGCAGTCTTCCAGATCCACAGTCTACTGCTTTTATCTCTCCTCTAGCAGGCCACTTGCCCATTCCTCACCCAAGATCTATTATCATCTCAGGAAAAGTCAACCAACTTACTTTGTGCTTGGTCTCCTCTCTGTGCAAAATGTCCCATAAGAACAATTCTATGTGCAAGAAATTTCTGTATAATATCCTGAAAACAAATGTTCTAAAAGTAAACCTTGAATGCATTTATTTCCAGCTTCTAAGTTATCCACACTATCTGAAGGAAAATGATCTGCTTAAATGTCAATCAATGGAGATCGCATACTACCAAAGTCATTAGAAACTTTGGAAGTTGAAATCGTATCAGAGACAGTTTGTGTTTCGGTGCCAATTGTTCAAACACCAGCTTTGTAAATGATGGACTTAGAGAAGTCACCAAAGACTGTTTATAGAACTTGGCATAAACTTCTTAGGCACAAAGCATGGTTCATCTTATATAGCCAAATTCAGATATGAGCAACAGTGATAGAAAGGTGATAGATATACAATTGATGAAAACTAGCCTGACTTACAAATCAAAATGAGTGTCTTCATTGCCCATGTTTCCAGTGAGTATTACCATTGTCATGGAGGTAAATAAGCCAGATACACAGATATTTAATACCTAGAAAAGGAGAAAACATTTCAAATTTATCCTGTATATCCACAGTAGGATTCCTTCCAATCTATCTCTCTCTGCTTCCCGTCATATCGTCTAATAGCTTCCCTGTGCAAAGTTCGCTGAGACAACCAAAGGAAAAGATACTGCTGTGGCAATTAGGCAAGTAGCACTGGTTTTGATGTTTAGTGTAAACCCACAAAAGTAATTGAGTATCTAATCATGAGTTGTAATTGTTAAAATCCCCGTGAAATAATAAAATGGGCTTAACAGAAATTCCACTTAGTACAACAGGGAACTTGGGATCTTGAAGTAACTTAGCAATGACATTGCAGAGTGACTATACAAATGCACTTATTGTACAGAAGGGAATGGGATAATAAAGAAGACAAAGGTCCATAAGCAGTCATCAAATGTACAACAGCCCATGCAATCATTAGAGAAAGAGGGAAAAAAAAAGAAAAAAGATGCACACGTTTTAGTAGAAAATACAGCCAAAATTGATGGAGAGCTTTCTTAGTCATTATGTTGTTAATTGAAAATGTTGGTAAAGATGTAGAGAAAAGATAATTCTTAAATATGATCAATGGAAATGTAAAATAGCACAGCCACTTTGGTAAGTGATATGGAATTTCCTCAAAAACTTCTAAAAGTAAAACTACCATGTAACCTAAAATTGCCACTTCTGGGTATACAGATGCTCCTTGACCTGGTAGATTTCATAAATCAAAAGTACAGTAAATCAAAACTACACCTCGATCCAGCCAGGGCAGTGGTGAGGATTTTATAATCTTAGGTACTAGGGAGACAGAGCTGGGTTGATTGTGAGTTCAAAGTCATCACAGGCAACAAGGAAAGCACTTCAGAGGAGGCAGTGCATTTAACATACCTAACTCACCCAACACTATAGCTTGGCTCCCATAGCCCATCAAAAGTTCTGATTATTTACCCTTAATGTAGTCTCTGACTGGGAGTCACGCACGGCTCACTGCAGCTGCTCAGCATCCTATCACTATCTGGCTACTGATAGCCCACTCACTCCTATAATTTCACATGAACTGAATTTTTGTTGGTCAACCCAAATGAATCCATGTTTTGTTGAGGCTTTGAGGGAAGCCAGGCCACAGTCTGCAAAATGCAGTGAGGTGTGTCTGCTTGTAACTATAGTTGTATCTAGGAGTTTATGAAAGAACTTAAATTTATTTTCAAATGATAGAGATGGGTGGAGAGCTTAGAATCAGGTACATTCTACCCCCAGCCAATGACTTTCACCGGCATTCCTCTTTGTCCAGTTTCCCTTCCCCCTTTTATTTACCTATTTCAGCTCTTTGATAACCTTTTAACCTTTTATCATATAAGAAGTTTTACAGACGTTTTTAAAGATATTTGACATTTATTGTGGTTTGAGTAAGAGTGATTCATATAGGCTCATCTATTTGAAAGCCTAGTCATCAGGGTGTGGCACTATTTAGAAAGGATTAAGAGATGTAGCATTGGAGGACATGTGTCACTGTGGTTGGGTGTTGAGATTTCAAAAGCCCATGTCAAGCCCAATAATTCCCTCTTAGCCTACATATTAAGATATAACTCTTAATTAATTCTCTAGCTCCATGTCTTCCCACTGCCATGATCCCTGCCATGATAATAATGGATTAAACCTCTGAAACTATAAGCCACTTCCCAATTAAATGCTTTCTTTTAAAAGAGTGGCCATGGTCATGGTGTCTCTTCTCAGCAGGAACCCAAGCTAAGACAGCATTTATATACAAACATTGAAATTGGTGTGTTGGCAACTGCAAAAGAAAAATCCAACAGAAAGTTGGAGTAAAGGAATTGCCTTAAACACAGTGAAACTAGGAACCAACAGCCTGCAAACTCTTCCTCAGAGACATGAGCCCTAACGTCTATTATCAACCTTCCCTTTATATACTTTAGGTGCTCAGTGGACATTGTTTTATAGCAGTTTAAGTGAGACTTGAACAATACTCCCACATAATGTTTTCAGGTGGTCAGCTCACAGAACGAAATGTCTTGAAAAGTTATGATAGAAGGCATAGTAGGACCAAGAACCTGTACGTGTATTCTCCTATTCAGTAGTCACCCAGTTCTTCCCTTTAAGCATACTCTACACTACAGAATACAGCAATGTGTAACAAATAAGAGCATAATTTGGATCATGTTAGAAGGCAAGCTGGTGTCTGCTGAGTGCTTCCTAATGGTAGGCACCACTCTCTCACCTTCCTTCACTCTAGCCATGACCCTCATATATTGGTGCTTCCTGACTTGCTTCTCCTTGTCATTTCTGTTACATACTTTTATTTGTAGAGATTTCAGTGGAACTGGGAAAACAGTCCTACCTCTTTAGATGATCAGGAGAAATCAAACCCAGGGAATATTTGTGAGCAAGTAAATTAGTAGCTCCAATGGATTTGATAAAAAAAAAAAAAAAAAGACAAGTGCAGCAAGATCCAGTCACCGTCTGTGTATTATAAAAATGATTCCACTTTGATTATTCTACACCTTAGAATAAACTTTGTCCTTTAAAAAAAAATCTATTGTATTCTGAATGTAATTTTGGTGACCTCTTTGCTAAGGTTACCCACATAATCTCAGTTTTCTGTACCTGCTTGTTGTATTTGTACATGTCACCCATAAAGTCTAGCTACTGATGGTAAAGTAGCTCATGATATAAGATAGCTTTAGGACATGTTAGAAGAGAAACAGAAAGGCCAGCAGTAATTGCCCCAATCCTATCCTTACCTATGAAGCAGTTATAGGATGAAACTCTGCCTCTACCAATAACCTTCACACAACTATTTTCATATTTCACCTTCCAGGTGTGGTATGAATATTTTTGTTGTACTATTTGATTAATGGACTTTTCAGTCAACTTAGCACATAGTCACTCCCTCCCAGTTCTGGGTCTATAGGTGGTCATCTCAAGAAGTGAAAATTAGCCAGAGTTTGTGGAAAAGTTAAATGACCTGAAGTGGCATATAATGAGTATGATTTTAAAAAGCGGGGGGGGGGGGGGGGGGGGCTTTGAATCATGTCCAATGAGAAGAGATAAACCTCGAATCAGCCAATTTCTGTCTCATAGCCAATGCTGTTCTCTGACCTTTCTTTATTCAAGAGCTTCCCGTTTTTGTTTTCATTTCTACCTCCCATGTAACCAGTGAATGTTTCTGTTATATTTTTCTTTTAGAGAAAATGCACTGGTCTCAGTGAGTTTTAGCCAAATATCTTATCAGCACAAGAAATGAACCTTAGTTAAATCTATGTATACTCAAAATACCTGACCATGTTGTGACAAAATGCAAAGCAAGAAGGAAGCCTTTTTATACCTGCCCTTAATAAAAATTTCAATCTCTGATATTCTCCCCTTGCCACAATAACAACTTCTTTCTCATCTTTTTTTTTGAGAAACATAATGAGGTTTATTAAGTATGCCAAAAAGGCTCCTGCCTGATATAGGTGTCTGTTCTTTCTCATCTTACAGCTCTCATATATTAATGTCCACGTATAAATTATCCAAATAATCTAGTCTATTTTCTGTATTTGTACACTGTACACATAGACACAGACACACACACACACACACACACACACACACACACACACACACATCAAAATGCAATCTAGAGAATATGATCAGAAGCCCAGTAGTTTGAATCTTGGTAGAAAAACAAAAAACAACAACAACAACAACAACAACAAAAAAAAAACATGTCTTATCATTCCGTTGTTCTGTTGATTCACTCTCTTCCCATGTAGATAATTTTGGGTCACCTCTTTAATAATGCTTTCTTTGTTAAATTTCTCCAGACAATGATGTCTCTTTGTTACTTGGGATTTTAATTGCAAATATCAGCAGTTCAGTCTAGCAGTGTGTAATATAAAAATAACATATTTGAATACATTTTAGGATAGAACAGGAAAGCCATAAACCAGACCACTTTTGCCACTTAGATATCAGTCATAAGTTCCTTTTTTAATGATATATACCATTTTTTATTTATTCCTTTTCTCACATGGGATTTGTTGTCATCTCTATGATATTAATTAATTAATTAATTAATTAATTAATTAATATCTCTCTGGAGATTTGGAAGAGACTCCCTTTTGATATACTCAACTTTTACTATGAGATCAGACAGACAAACTTAAGCAGTAAAATTTAGCAAGCATTCTGGGCAAGTGAAACTCCTTTAAATGATGAAATAAAGGGAGATTATGAGTTATTACCATCCAATGCCTGGTTCTGCATCAGACTTCCTAACCTCCCTCATCCTCCACTCATCCTGCCACTGCATCCTCCCTCTAAAACTCTTCCACTGTCCTACTCACTTATTCTGGGTGTTGACCAGATTCCTGACTGTCATCACTGTCCTTATATTACTTAATATATATTAATATATTACTTAATCTTAAAAGATTAGCAACAATCTTTTCTTTTTTAAGACTTATTTATTTATTTTATGTATGTCTTCAGACCCATCAGAAGAGGGCATCGGATCCCATTACAGATGGTTGTGAGCCACCATGTGGTTGCTGGGAATTGAACTCAAGACCTCTGAAAGAGCAGCCAGTGCTCTTAACTGCTAAGCCATCTCTCCAGCCCCTGATTCACACCAATCTTACACCCCAGTGGCAGTGAGCATCTTATAGAATGAAAATTATTTAATCAAATAGTCGAGAAATGAATATTTTCCAAAGTGTTTTTAATGTTATTCAAAGAGTTTCAGGAGCCAGATATCTCTTGCCTTTAGCTGAGAACCTAAACCTTAAGAGGACTGGGGTCCTCCTTTTCCTCCATCTTGATGTGTCTTTCCATCATTGGTAAGTGATTCATAGTCATCTCTTTGTCAACATTATATGTTAACATTTGGCAAAATCGGGCTTGGTTCAATTCTCAGAGATGACAATGTCTCACAATATAAGACAGCAGTTTGAAAAGAAAAACAGTGACTGCAATTGCCAAGTTGAATCTGAATGAAGTTAGTCCATGATCTAGCTGACTTCTGCACCTCTCTCTGAGCTCCCCTTGTTCCACTACTGACACTACTCTCTTGATTTTCCTCACTAAGTAGGCAATGTTGATTTTTGCATTTGTGAAAATTTTAGATATATATGGCCTCATTCTCAACTTAGTACCATTTTATGGCAACTCTTAGAGGTAAATTTGGTAAGAACTATGGTTAGTTATACTCCTTACAATATTGAGAAAAATAGATAAATATGGACCAGGACTCAGTCTTCCCCTTGCCTTATTGAGAATGTGTACCCCCAAACTTAGTATTTTAAGTGTCTTTCATCTCTTATTTTTCTTTATCACTCAAAGAATTGTGCTATGTTCATACACAGTCTTTAGATAGACTTGGTGTCAAAATCAACTTTAAGGTCTCTGTGTAGCCAAGCAAGGAGTGAATTTTGAAGAGTTATATAAACAATCATGATGTCCAATGTCTTAATCAGATGGGTGGATAAAGTGAGCTAGTTGCCAGCCAACTTCCTTTCTCCAACTTCATTATCTTATCACAACTCTCCCTTCAACCATCATTTGATCCTTTTTGTATACTCTGTGTGTTTATGATTATCCTGTTCTTTTTAGTGTCTTGACAATGATTATAAGCCAACAAAACACTATGAAGGGTTTCAAGTGTTCAACCCAATGATGCATACAATAACCTAACTACAAATTATGACAAAACATAGTGCCTAAAATTTGGAAGGCAGGAGTCTAGTAGCGTTTGCTTTTTAGTTTGCATTTATAGTCTGCCTACTATATGTCTGCTAGTCAGCTTTCTTGTAATAGTTATTTCACTAACTCTGGATAGTTTGAGGCCTCAATTTACAACATTGTCAATTTCTGTCTGTACACAACAATAGACTAAAGCAATTCATTTTAGAAATAGAACAATTCTTCTATAAGTGGGACAAATAGAGAAGACAGAAAAGGAGGCATTTTGTCATCCATGTATTTAATGTATTTAATGATCGTTTGCTTGATGCATCTTTTAAGAGATTTTTAAAAGCCTTTCCCCCAATTTGACCACTATGAAAACTGGTTCACCTACCTAAGGAAGACATCAAAGACCTTACCCTTTACCCATGACAGTATACAACTAGGCAGTTGGCTTTCTTGTGCAGTATCTGTTACTTCCCAATGTTTTCACTTGGTAAAATTGAAGCTATTAAATGAACCCATATTCTCTGTTTTCTATATTTCTTTATTTTGGAAGTAGAGAATGGATTAATAGACTTTCATAGTAATGATAGCCTCTGCTAGGTTTTATACACAAGCTTGTTTCTCTGGTGATCTTAGTGTGGGGGTTAGCAAATTGGAGAAAATATTGTCTTGGTATCTCATAATGAATCCTTTAGGAGAAAACTCATCACAAGTTAATATTAACTTTAAGATGCCTTGTGGTTATTAGAAAGGAGGAGTGATTTTCAGTATGCAAACCAAACTAATTGGCTCCTTGTCCAATCTCCTTAAATTCATATCTCACAACGAAAGGAAGATGATAGGGGTTCTAACTAATTACTGAGAAAGTGTCTCACTAAAATCTTTTCTAAGACCATTTTCTGATTTATTTTAAAGAGCTCTAAAATTAAGAACGTAAAGTTGTGGTTGGTGATTGGAGAGGGACACAAGGGGCACGTCTGAGAACTGGTTAATTTGTGGCTCAGTTTATGAATATTAATGAATATATGCACTTAAAGATATAAACATGCTTCTTTGTGGTTATCACACTACAAGGAAAAGTACAAAAGTAGAAAATAAACGAATGTATAAGAATATGGATAATAAAGGCATGTGTATTTATCAAAACACATCAAGTATACTTTTAAAATTTGTACATCTTATTAGATATAAATTTTCCCTCAAAAAAGAAAAGAAAAAAGTCTGGAAAGATAACATGCACATATTATGCACATTTACTTGTATGTACACATGCCCATGCCCACATGAACACATATTTATACCACAAATACAAACGGAAGGGAGAAAATACTATATAAACAGGAAATTATAGCTATTGACATTGGTGCTAAATCTTTGAGGTTAAAGTACACTAATATCTACTTACCACTTATTTTGTTTAAAATGTATTCCAAAAATGGAATGAACTAGTGGACCAGAAAGTATCAATAGTAAAATGTGAATATGGACTATAAGGGTGTTCACTGCATGTTGCTTTCAAAATTTCTGTGTATTTAAATTTTTCTAACACTGAAGTGTTAGAGGTGAGGCTGGGGTGGAAGACTGTTCAGTTTAAAAAGTTATAGATATGGTCCTGAATTTGAGTCCCTAAAACTCATGTAGAAAAGGTAGGCCTGGGGGTGAGTGCCTGCTATCCAAGTGTGAGAAAAAAGGAGTTGGAAGAGACAGGAGAACCCTGGAACTAATTGATTAGCCAACATAGCCAAGTCAACGAGCTCTTTATCAAGAGATTTTTGCCTCAAAAAAAATTGGAGAGCAATTTAGAAAAGCATTCAACACAGACCACTGGTCTCCACACACATGTGCACACATATGCTACATGAGTTCATACACATGAACACATAAACAAGTGAACATATACACACACAAAATCCTGACAATTATCTAAAGAAGAGAGGAGCTTCTTCCAGTTTTTTTTTTGTTTTCTTAATTTAAATTTAAAATGTTTGTTCTCTAGAAGGATTTGATACATAAGTACTGTATGTACATTACTTCTACCCCTTCTCTCTCCTCCCTTTTCTCCTTCACCTTCCTCTTAAATTCATGACCTATTCTTTTTTTCACAGAAAAATCAATATATTTTCCAATTATTGTATCTTGATTTTTTTTTATAAGCAGTAAAATTGCCACAGATACATTGTGCAATTTTTTCTCTTTACAATGTTCCCAAATGGTAAATAAATCTATTTTCTTTTCTAATGTTTATTTCTTGTTTTCTTTTTTAACACAAGAACAATAAGGTACACAGTCTATTCACACGAATTTTGGTAGCAGCTATGTTGGAGGAAGACTCAGAACTAGCCAACTCCTATATTTGAAAAATAAAGGAAATACCCAGATGCTAGTGTCTTTTTTTTTCCTTCTTACTGCCACAAAAGTCTGTTGTCTCTAAGCACATTTTTTCTTTTACTGTAAATGGTGGGTTTTTTTCACACTATATATTCTGATTATGGTTTCCTCTCCCCAACTCCTCTGAGATTTCCCCCAGCTTCCCTCCCATTGATATAGAAAGCTGGCATCCATTCATTAAGGAGTCTGACACATGAGCAACAAAGCACAAGAGACGGATATCCAACAGAAATAGCAGCAATTCCTGGGCAGGGTATCCCAGAAGACAGTAATACCCAAAGGAGTTGGCAGTGCCCATGTGGAAAAGGCTTAGGTGTGAACCCTGGGGAGAGCACTTTGAAGTACTTAGGTGACAGAGACACCAGATGGTAACCAGAGCAAGTGAAGGAGCAAATGGTGGATGCTATACAGATGTCAAGACTCATTTATGGATTCATGTGAGACGCACCCTGGGGTTTATGCCATCATATACAGGCAAGCTGTCAGCTTCACTCACTGGTATTTCTGTGAATTACAAATGTCTAAATAGTCATCACAAGAATCTGAAACACTTTCTCTGCTCAGAATGTTAAGGTGAAGAAAAGATTTTCTCTAGCACTTCTTATGGTCAAACATCTTCAACATTCTCTAGTCACATAGTGTTATACTGGAACTCTCTATAAGAAGACTAAAAACAATACAGGTAAATGAAACAAAATATTTGCTTAAGAGCAAAACCTGCATCAGCCACAGACAGAAAAATTGAAGCATGCACCATTTCTCCATTTTGTTTGTACTTTCAAAGACATGGTGGCCTAAGAATTGGTTTCATAGCCAAGACCTTCTTTATTGCTAATAAGTAATCCCAGGGAAGGAATCTTTCATTTCATCCTTACACTCCAATAGATAAATGTACCAGAAACGTTTTTCTCTCACAGTCATGATGCTTTTCACTGTCTTTCCAGGGTTTTACTGACATTTTACTGGAAAGAGTCATGCATGGGGGAGCCAACATTACAGGTTTCCAGATTGTCAACAATGAAAACCCAATGGTTCAGCAGTTCATACAGCGCTGGGTGAGACTGGATGAAAGGGAATTCCCTGAAGCCAAGAATGCACCACTAAAGGTAATGCTCCATGACACACAGACAATGAAGGCCAGCTTTCCACAGCTTTTCAATATGCCCTTTATATACTTACAACCATCCTGTGATCAAGTGCTCTTCACTCAGACGTGATTCATCAACTCTTAAAATATAAAATCAGCTGCAACTGATACTATAGTATAACCTAATGCCCAAATAAACTATAAAGAATAGATCTTGTTAAAAAAAATCTAGTGTTTGAAAATAAATTAGTTTAATGTTTAAATGAATCTCATTTTTAATATTCTCATAGTAATTTACACTATTACAAGATCCTGAATCGGGCAAAGGGTAAAGGCAGTAGGAATAGGTAAAGATTGATAGTCTAAAACAGAAAATTGGATTTTACATTATTTATGTGATTGCCCCATGATAATAAGTTCCATGAATCTCAGAACACCCAAGTGACTTAGTCTCTAATATAGAATATGTATTACCTATATGTACAGAAATATTGAACAGAAATAGTTACCTGTCTACAAAAGTGTCTTTAAAAATAATTAGATTACCTAAGTTGCTCATTTTCCCAAAATCAAGATAAGAATATTAAGAGCAGAAAGTCATATTTAGAGTGCATATTTTTTCATATGTGTTCCCTATGGTTAGAAACCCTATTATTTACTCATGATTTTAAAACAGATAAATTAGGTGGAAATTATTTGTGCTACACAAAGGTTTCTTAATATATATAATATATTTACATCCAAATATAAATTTTTGAAGGAATATATATTACTGATTACCTCAGCACACTAATTCAAATATAAAACTATATTTTAATTCTTTTTTGCTTCTATAGTAAAAATGCATACAATGATACAATGACCGTGATGTAAGAAGAATCAAGTATGTTAAAACCTTCCCACTTAAAAAGGGAAACTGAGGAAGGTCTTTTTTCTCATACTTTTCAGTTCTCCTTTCTCCCTCCCTGAAAATAATTGGGTAGAGAACAGTAGGGAAGATAGATGAAAGAAGATATGTATTCCCTACTACCCTGAACAGGTCACATCAGAACCTGTAAAGTTCTGATACAAGTAAATACAAGTAAAATTTTTAAACAATTGAAATGCTCTAGAAAACTTGGGAACATAATTTCATAATTCAATAAAGTCACTCACTAGTTAGAAGCTAATAGTATGACTGTAATACAGATTATGTGTGCCAGAGTTTTCCAGGGCACTTTCATCTTAAATTATCCTGCCCTTTGCTCATACCAGGTGTTCTAATTTGTCTTGGTGAATATGGTCACATTCCCAGTGAAGAATCCTTTATAATCAAATCTTTTTTAGCGTATGAAACTGATATGATTTTTCATGCTTTACTTAGGTAAATTTATAAAAGTTTCTATTCCCATGAAACTGCCTAACCATGCTGCTTTGTGATGTGTCGATTAGCAACTATATAAGACAAAAATACATTTATTCATTATTTTAAGTGTTCTCAACAATTTTATAAACACACTGTTAGACACAAAGTATGAATAAAAATAAGGATATAAAGATAATACTGCAGTATACATTATCCTTGCTCTGAAGATGTATAACTTCTAGAAAAGATAATGAAAACCATCTCAGGTACCCATTAATAATGAGTATGTGTATGAAACGTGCTAGTATTTACTACAAAAAAAAATGCTTAGTCTTATAAGTAAAACCATACAAATAGTTTTAAAAGTATTGAACCTTGATTGATTCAATCAAAGATCCTACTTTAATACTTGATATAGAATATGTAGAGTTGGAAAAATCATCTAGAAATTAAAATCTAGATGCTATTTAATCTATAATTCATAAATATTTCTTTTTATGATTTATTTTAGATTGACTGGGCAATCTCATGCTTGCATACAGAAACTGAATAAAGTACAAAATTAAACAGTTCTTTTAATATAGCTTTAGAAGAATTGCATTAAGACTAGTGACAATTCATGTAGTTGGTTCGAAGGAAAATCACCACTCTGTTAGCTTTAGGTAGTGCTAGGATGGGCAAACACAAAGATTTTTCTTCGTGAAAGAAAATATGTTCCAGTTATAGTCATACTTGATGAGTTGCTTCTGAAAGAAACGGAATAAGAGAAAAATAAATTGATAGTTGTAGAAACAACAATGTATTCACTCTCAATTGTATTTGGACAGACATTTACATAGTGAGAACTTCCCTTAGGACATTTTGCTACATTTTAAAAAGTCAATAAGATCCCGTATTCTACAGGTATTCATCACCCTTGCAAAACAGTGGCCAGCTTATTTTAATCATGCTTTGTTGATTCATTTAATGGAAAAACATCCACCATTTCAAACTGCAGATAATCAAATCCCTTGTGTTAAGTGACTAGCAGCATCCCTAGTAGAACGAGTCACTGTATACAAGGAAGAGAAAGTAAAGTGTTCTTGTCTGAGAGAGGTAGCATCATGAAGCATTGCCTACGAATTGTCAACGTTATCAGATTTAAAACTCAATAACGATTGTAATTTTCGACACTTGAAAAGCATCTTTGGTTTTTGCTACCCCCTGGGAAACAAAAACTGATTTATTGCTGGCCAGAGGTCCTAGCTTGCTTCAAACATGGTCCAGACAGAAATGATTAATGTTTCCTTCCAAATTAATTTCAAGCTGTCTAACTTAGCTATTTCCATTTTCCCCTAAGTAAACAGCAGATCTGAATTTTCTATTACAAACAGCAATAACTCAGCCTTGCTTTAGGATATGCTATTTCCTCTCTAATCTATACATGTGGTCCTTTAACATCACATGCATTTCTTCTCTTACAAAATTCCAAGCCTTTTATACTCACTCAATAGGAAACAGTATTGAGAGCAAGAAAGAGATTCCCTTGAGCCATTTGATCTTAATAACCCTAACATGTGCACACATGAGGTAAGAGGCATTATTGTTGAATGCATCAAAAATCAGGCTTGCCCACAGAGAATTTTGAACTCAAACAATTAGGGTGATATCTTTGCAAAGCAAAAGTTGGAAGTGAATGAAAAGCACAAGGAACGAGGCAAGTTTGAAGGATGTCATTTGTCATGCTATCCTGTTTTTCATGCATTCATTTTAGTATACATCTGCATTGACACACGATGCAATACTGGTCATAGCAGAAGCCTTCCGATACTTGAGGAGGCAGCGAGTGGATGTATCCCGCAGAGGCAGTGCTGGAGACTGCTTAGCAAATCCTGCTGTGCCCTGGAGTCAAGGAATTGATATCGAGAGAGCTCTGAAAATGGTAAGGACAATTGCTTGTTGGGGAGGACAGGCCTTAGAAAGACACAAAAAGGGAGACTTCAGTCCTAAAGAAACTATCTCAGGCTGTGCAGAAAAGATATGTGTGGATAGTCACCCAAATCTAGACTTCTACCAATAGAAAGTTCTGCTGTGAAGTTTGAAAAAAATAAATTTAGGGCAAATAAATCTTTGGTTCTATGCTTTGGTACATGGTAAATGAAACTTGGTACCCTCCAAAATTATAGATTAAATTAATAAGTCACTTCAAAATAACATATCTTCTACAAATATGACATTTCTTATGAAGATTTGTAATTTTATTTTTATAAAATGATCCTAATTTCAAGATAGGCATTACAAAGGACAGCAGCACCCTTGGGCTCATCAGACAAATTGGGAGCCTGAATGAATTGTGAAACTGAGCCAGTGTGATAGTATTTCTTCTGTTGTCAACAAGAACACTTATTCTATTCTGCATGGTAGACTGCAGGAACATGGTGCATTTCTAGACCTATTTAAGAGGCTTTTGCCCACTTCCACAAAGAAAAATCCTAAAGAAAAGTACAAGGAATCAATGGATAGATGATCAAATAGGTCACTTGTTTTGGGTATTTACTGGGTAGGAGATCATTTAAGGCTTCAAGCAGTGTCCTTTGAACAGATTCCATTATTTACACTAGGAGCAATGTCACCCATTCATTGCAGCTTTCTAAGCAAGGGCTCTTTCCTGAATATTTAACTTTATGTCTGCCACATGTCCCCACATGCATTAAAATGAGCCTCCAAGAGTACAAGAATCTCTTCTTTCCAACTAATTATCTTGATGTTTGGGACATCCAAATGAACAAAGAGATAGGTCATCCTAAGATAATTCTGTGCACAACTCAGCAATGAAGATTCACAAACAGCCTCATAATGTACAGCATTTTGTGTAATTGGCTCTCTTACTGCTGCCTTAATTTGCCAAGTTAGATGCATTCAGTCCAAAGTGGTTAGTAGCCACTGTGTCTCTCTCCAAGAAAGAGATATGAGCCATTCTCATACCATGTAGACTTTTATGTCATTGTGTCAGTTCCCTTAACAGATGCCCTGAGTGTAGTTTTATGGAAGCAGCGGTGCATGGTTTTGAAGAGCAGCTAATTAAATTCCACCTTCCTAGCAGTTACAAGATTTGTATTGTCAGGTGGAACATAATGATGAGTGAAATATAAAACTGCCTCAGAGTGAATCGAAATGAGTTTTCATCAACAAAACCTCATGGGCAAGAGCCAGCATTTCTAATTGATTGGCCATTCATAACATAAACCACCACTTTCCCCAAGTAGAAATGTGACCACCAGAATAAAAAATAAGAAACCAACTTGGCTACAAATTAATAGGACCAACCATCTTGTCACAAAGAAAAATTTCTGGATGTTTAACTCACTGATAAGTTCAAGGGACAGGCCAAATAAGTCACCTTCCTTCCCAGGCCTTAATGGCCAATCACCTGACCACAGGGATCCTTCAACACTTTTTAAAGACCAACTTATTTCTGTTCTAGAAAGCAATGGCATTTCCAAAAGAATATGGTCCCTCAGAACAGTGCTATTCAAAATGACTGAAAATAAGCCTAGTATTATTATATTTTTTTTTAAAAAAAATTCCTTTTTACTGAAGTTCATTAAAAATGAGATTGCATGATGTGCAAGCATCCTTCCTTGTGACTAGTGTATCTTTGTTTCTCAATAAATCATTTTCTTCCTCCAAAGAAATCTGGAAACCAAACCACTGTTTTTAAATAGTATGGAGCCTGTTTAAATAAATATATAGCTATGCCATCCAGTCTACACTTATTAAGATGTAGATTATTAAAATGATAGTTAAATAACATTAAGGCTGTTTGGATTAAAGAGGGATTCTCGATGAGGTAGTGGGAAGCTGTTGCTCACATTCAATACTAGTCTATATCCCTAAAACTAGACTTCACTTAGAGTGGTGGTCCAGTTCTATCCCTACTCACTGAAGACTTTGCATCATGAGGGCTGGCATCTCTAGGACACCTGTTGATTGCCCAGTTCATAAATCAAGTTCAGATAACCTGGGTCTTTTGGAATGTGTAATTCTTAATGAGACTTGAAGGCCTGAGTATGTCCAGTAATGAAGGATTTCTATGCAATTGTCTTGGTTCAGACAGACATCACAACATGTGTAAGTTTCATACTACTGAATAATGCATCAATAAAGGTTCCATTTCTTTGCCTAGAACTATCATCTCATGTGGTCTGCAAGCTTAGTGCTTATGTTTTTGGGGTTGGATGGAATTGCCATATCAAAACAGTTTCATGGTCTCCTACTTGTACTCAGAAATCTACTTCTTTTAAAAAAACTATTTCCAAAGCTTTGATATCAATTTTCCCCTTGGCAGTATAATCCCATTATTGCCCCTGGCTTGTTTGCTAGTTTGTCATTTTCTATAAATGAAGGGAAAGATATTTTGTCAGCTTATTCTAAAACAACAACAACAAAAAAAAAAAAAAAAAACAGATTCTTTTTTATTTAAAGTCTCTGACCCTTACTCAGGAAGTAAAACATCCAGATAGACTGACAGTCTGTATTTGATATTTCTAAACTGTAGAGCAGAAAAGAAAATCTGTCAGTAGATGTGGCCTTTTGATTTCATATGACCAGGAACCCTTGTGGTGTAGGTAGGCTCTGAATTTGGCATCCCAAAACAGTAATGGAGCCCCAACACTTCTGTCTCTGTTGTGGAGCATGTCACATTCATGATTCCTTGAGGTTCACAAATTTTTATCAGTCTTTGAACTATCTCTCCATGGCATCCATGCTCTCTGCTACCTGTCTGTACCTTGGCACATAGTTTAAATAAGGGGGGAAAGCTGCTTCTCTCATGGTGGAAGTTCATAAATGTGCAACCCTCTCAAAAAATAGCTAAAATCACTTTGCTTGGTAATTAATTCCGATTGGAGCTGGAAAGATTTTCTCGGTTAAGGTGCTTGAGGCATAAACCTGATGACCTGAGGTCAATCTGAAGATCTCACAGGGGAAGAAATGAATCAACTCCTGAGAATTGTCCTCTGACCCCCATGTACACTGTAGCACACACATATCTGCATTTACATATATTCATATCATACACACAGAATAATAAACAAATGAGTATAAATTGTAACATATAGTTAGACTGCACTGTGATGCTTACTACATGCCAGGCATTACTTGGAACTCATTTAATCAAACTAAATAGTTTTGAGAAATAGGTACTTCTGGGATTCCCCATTTCACAGATTAGGATTACTGAGTCACGCTATAGAAACCAGATTATTTTCAAATATTGGAAATATGAAGATTAGACACAATGATGTCCCACAAGAAACTCATAATGCAGAATATTACATTAACCTATTTCAGCCTAAATTATATAGAAATGTTCAAGTCGTTGAAACACTGGTTACAGACGTCTCACTACATTATACAGGTAACTGCTTCTAATACCCAAAGTTTCATAACTTAAAAGCACAGCAAGAACATTTTGTTAAGCAAAAAGGAAAGGGGGGCATGGGACAGGGGTTTTCTAGGGAGGGGAAATGGGGAAAGGGGATGGCATCTTAAATGTAAATAAAATAAAATGAAAAAAAAAGAACATTTTGTTAATAGAGTTTTGTGAAGACTTGATCTGCTAGATAGAATTCAGTGACCCAAAATGAAAATTCTCAAAGATTTCATCCTAGAGACCTAGAGTCGACAATGTAAAAGCTAGTTTAACTTTTCACCTTTTGCCTTTTTACCAGGTGCAAGTACAAGGAATGACTGGAAACATCCAATTTGATACTTACGGACGTAGGACAAATTATACCATTGATGTGTATGAAATGAAAGTCTCGGGCTCTCGAAAAGTAAGTAGCCAACACAGACAATAAGAGAAATGTCTCTCCAAAGGTGGGAAATATACAAAGGCATCCCCACTTGGTGTTTCTTTCTCTTCATCTGCTGAGGAACAGAGATAAGATACATAGAGTTTTGTAATCAGAATGATTCAGCCATATGTTATTAAAAAGGATGACCCTTAAACTCCTATAAAAGTAGTAGAATCACAAGTTATTAACAATTTTTCTAAACAAAGAAAAGGGATCACAAACTTTATAGCATGGTATTAAACAGAATCTTCCTAGGCACATAAAATTCTCAACAAACAAGAATAAAAGTAGGTCATTGCCAACACACCGCCAAACGTACTTGAGACAAAATACCTTTCTTCAGATCTGAATTGTATATGGCCAGTTAGCTTCTACCTCCCTAACAATTGAGTTAGACATAAGGGAAATTTCATAGCCATATGATAAACCTTTAAAATATAAACTATCTTGCATCATATCTCCCAGCTACTAACTGGTTTTTGACTCCTATATATCAGCTTTCTGCAATTCCAAACATTTGTCTGCTGTAAAGATTTAATGATAGAAAAAGTAGTCATTACACAGCAGGCTCAAGTATTTTGCAGAATTGTCAGTAAAGGTGAAGTGAAGAAAGGAACCCTCAAGATAAAGGAATAGCAAGCACACCTCTGTGTGTATCCTTTTTGTCCTGAAGGCAGTAAAAACACAGAAACATGGTATTAATCCTTGTAAATCTCAAGCTCCTTAAAATCCACTTCATATTTTTTGAGAGAAAAATGGGCAATCAGATCAAATGTCTGTTCTTTCTAGGCTGGTTACTGGAATGAGTATGAAAGGTTTGTGCCCTTCTCAGATCAACAAATCAGCAATGACAGCTCATCCTCAGAGAACCGGACCATCGTAGTAACTACCATTCTGGTAAGTGTGGACATACAGTAGGGAGGCTTTCTGAACAGCATTCCTAAATGTATTATTCAGTTCTAAGTATTTAGAACAGGGCTAAAAATATTATTCAGCCAGCCTTGAGTTTAAGCATGCAGAAGTTCTAACACAACAGCTGCTCAGGAACCCTCAAGCACCTCTCTGTGATGAACAAAATGCCATTATACACAATGGGGTTTTATTCATCCATAAAGAAATATTATATTATATAATTTCTGGAAAAGTTTTCAGAACTTGAAAATATTATACTAAGTAGTATAACCAAGGCTCAGAAAAACAATTACTACATGCTCTCTCTCATATTCAGTTGCTAGTTTCCAGTTGTCAAATATAGAAGTAAGTATGAGTAAAGACCAAGAAATTCAATTGTAGACCCATGAGAGCAAAGAGACATTAATGGGGGGGTTAATGGGGTAGGGGCCATTGATCACATGTGATATCAACATGAAAGGAAAAATACTGTGGACAAAATCATCCAAAGTGGTTGATGTAAGTGTGGAGGGAAAAGAAGAGGTGGATAATGAGCCAGAATAAAGTATGGGTGAAGATTCTAGAAGAAAATCAAAAGGAAGAAAAGAAAAGAGGGATGGAAGGAATGGCTCAGTGGGTAAAAGTGCTTGCCACCAAGCCTAATGATCTGAAATTGATAACCAGAACGAATATAGGCAAAGGAGAGAACCAACCCCTGCAAGTTGTCCCTCCTCTACATAAGTAACATGGCTCGTTTGCAATATACTCAGAAAGGAAAGACAGAGAACAAGAGAATGAAGAGAATGGATGGATGAATGAATAAATGAATGAGAAACAATTTTACATATCATTGTCTTCTTACCCTTCTCCCCTAAAAGAATGGTGATTCACCATGATATGAAGTCTGTTTCTTCATTGTCTAGGGTTGTTGTGTGAAAAAAAGAAAATCAGTTAATGTTCTAATATTGAATCTAACATTCCTTTGTATAACTCTGCAAGTCACAATTTTTTAATCCTCAGATTTTTATTTTTGCGATTTGTAGAATGGAAATAAATAGTAATAACCTCTTACCTGTGTCTTAGGACTATTTCAAGACACAACTAGTTATATAGAAGTATTCCACAAAAGACACTATAGACATGTGATGGAGTAGTGTCATTTCCAAATGGTTTTCCAAAAGCTGTCTTTTATTTTTTTTTTTAATGAAATGTGTTCCTCAGGTAAAAACAAGCATGGCATTTAAACAGCATGTATCAATTTCTCTTCTTCACTTTATCCTAAGAACTGTATATAGCCCTAAGATGGAAAAAAGAGCCAGTTAAAGCTTCACAAGGACTGTAGTAATTCCCTATGGTCTGCCTGAACTGGCTGTAGCCCCTACCTAATACATCCTGAGAAATCAAAGGCAAATCCTCTTTATGTACCAAAGGAGATAGTGCTTTCCAATTCGACTACATCAAAAGACTTTACTGGTGGAAACTAGCCCTGCTTTCAACTTTGGGGGGAAAAATCTTAAATGTATCTCTACATTATTAAATCTCCAGTTAGGGGCTCCAAGGAATACATGGCTCCATGAATAGTTGATTGAGGCTCCCTTCCTTATTAAGTCACAATTTCATTTCCATACACCAAGCCTCAATAGGAACAGAGAGGAAAGTGTCTTCCTAGTACACTTACTGCATCTTGGAAAAAAAATGGATAAGAGTGATCATTTGTTCATGTTTTCTGGTCTCTAAGGAATCGCCATATGTAATGTATAAAAAGAATCATGAGCAACTGGAAGGAAATGAGCGCTATGAAGGCTATTGTGTCGATTTAGCCTATGAAATAGCCAAACACGTAAGAATCAAATACAAATTGTCCATTGTCGGTGATGGGAAGTATGGCGCAAGGGATCCAGAGACTAAAATATGGAACGGCATGGTCGGGGAACTTGTCTATGGAGTAAGTATTTTTCACTTCCACTGTTATCTATTTCTATGCTTTTCAGTTAACAAGAAAATGAGGGGATTTAATGTTCAGTCTCAAGATTTATCAGATTTCAGAGGTTTTATGATTCTGTAAAAACAAATAGTTTCTCGTGCTGTTGAGGTCAGGAAAGGGAGACTATCAGTAGCATCCTTTGAGCAACAAGGTTATTTTACAAAATGAAAAATAAAATTGTACTTCGCCACATTAAGCATAATCTGCCCTCTATTTAGAGTCTATTCCTTATCCCTTCTGTGTTTCACTGAATCAGGTACCAGAACCACCTACCCATGTAGTTTCTTAACAGTATCACCAGCTTTCCTCATTGGTCACCTTGTGTCTAATGAACCAGTCTTTCAAATCTAAATGCACTCTTCATCCCAACCATCACTTTATTACCTTAGCTAAGATTTTTATCATCTGTCTATCATTTAGCTGTATCCCTACCTCTAGTTTTACATTAGCAAATCAGATCTACATTATTGCAATTCCCCACTTTAAAACAACAGGATAAAACTTGAGAAAGACTATAGTGGTACTGTCACAGCTCCTTAGTGACTTCGTCTTAAGTGCTTTTGGTCTCAGGGAAGATCAGATCTTAGGCAAAGCAATGCAATATATGAAGATAGGTATAATTGGCCACCAGGACTTCTCATTTCATAAACCAATCTCTAGTGAACCAAAGTTCAGATCTAAATATCAGAAGAAATTGAGTCCTACTAAACAAGAATCACTTGCTATGATTGGTATCTGTCTAAACAACAGATGTTGAGAAGGTAAATGAATTGGATGTATGTGTGCTGAGAAAGTCACAGTTGGTAAGAAGAAAACACCCATGTATCTATTGGATGGAGGATCACAAAAATGACTCCAGTGGTAGCCAGCACAAATAGGGTGCCACTCAAGCAGAAAAGACTACTGGGGTCACTTAATATGTTTTTAGAATAGGCCTTTGGAAACCAGCATAAAGGAAGGAGCTTATTTCTAAAAAATGAGGACAGAGAATGGGAACTAAGGCTTAAAATGAGGCTGGGCCCCAGGTATTAAAACTGGGACACTGTCCTCTTGCCAGACAAACAGCAGAGTAACTTGAACCCCCACCTCCATCTGTGGGGCTGGAACCAATCACCACCTGTCTTAGGTCAAGGTTGGCCCTGGGAACTGGGGCAGGACTGAGTTGCAGATGAGACACAAGTGAACTGAGAGATGAAAAAGAGGTTTTCCACTTCCAGAGAGGGATAGACAACTCAGTTGATTTCTGAGGACCCTAAGCCACTCTCAGCCATTTTCACATGACACTAGCCTCTCACTTTCCAGGTGACAATGTTTTCTTTTTCTTGTCCCTAATCTCCCCAACACTCAAAAGGTATTGTCTTGCCTATAGCTCTCCCTGCATTTAGTGCATTACATAAGGAAAATTCACTCTTTGCCCTAATGAATCAATTCCAGTATACGATAATGATTGACAAAGATTCATTAAAGTTAGCTCATGGTGGGAAAAATAAGGCAATATTTTTGTTATTATTAGCTAGCACTTATAGAGTGTTCACTGGCTGCTACCTACTGTGCTAAGTACTTTACAGGCATTCTGTACCTTACTTAATCTTCACAACATGCCTTTTAAGAATTTCCATTAGTAACCTGTATCTGTGAGACTATTTAAGCTAAAAATTGAAGTCACATTCCAAAGACCAAACATCCTACAGGGCCCATCTTAGTTGTTCAGGCTGCTAGAAGAAAGTGTATTAGACTAGTGGCTTACAAACAACAGATATTGATTTCTCACTATTCTGGAGGTTGAGAAGTTTATGATCAAAGATTTAATTGTCTAGTAATGATCAACTTCTAGCTCATAAATTGTACCTACTTGTTGCATCCTCAGATTAGGGATGGGGCAATTAGTCTCTGAAGTCTCTTATATAAGAGCACTAATCCTATTTATGAGGGTTCTGCTTCATAGAGTAACCACTATTCTAAATACCCCATTTCCTAATAATATTACTTTACAGATTTCAATTTTAACATATAAAGAGAGGCACACAAACATTCTGACCATAACAACAACACAGTGCCTTGGATCTATGAGGTTCATGTGCTTTTAATGAGTTCACCATACTATCCCATAGAAAAAGTTGTTTTGGGCCCATTCCATCTGGAATAATATTTGAAATTTATTATAAAAGGCTTTTGGTGCCTTGGCCATTCTTGAGAGATGTTATTGATGCTTTAGTTATATGGCAAGAAATTGAGGTATAAATTAATACTGCTTCAGTTATCTGATGTGATCTAGTCCATCAGTTCACCAGCCCATCAAAATGGAATGGTCAGAGCCCTGTAGTATCTCCAAAGAAACCTAGCACAGTCTGGAAATAGATCAATGGCCTCCTAGCATCGAGCAAGATGTCAGGCATGGTGATGTAGGATAAGAGATTTCCTGACATTGTTCAGATGAAGTGTTGCACTCTCATGGTGTTTGGTTTCTCCTCTGGGATGTCCTCGCTGCTGCATGGTTTAATCTCTACCCATCCCTTTCTCTCTCTACTTCATCTATTTGTAACTGAGGGAATTTGAGAAATACAGAGTGCTTTGTTTAGTAATTCAGACCTCATCTCCTCAATTTTGAAAAGGTGAGATTTCGGAATCGACCTTTCTCTCATTCTCCTGCTGCTCTGGGAAGAGCTTTCCTCTCTGCCGGGGAAGGCTCTTAAAGGTGCACCCTCTCCCCTCTCCTGACCTAGAAGAAGTCTCTGATGTTTTCTAAGCTGAATAATACAAAGTGATTCTGGACAACTGACAGCAAACCAATCCACTGAAGTAGACTGTCAAACTACACTTTCCTCTAAAACCTAGGAATAGAAAAACTAGTCTTTCCTGTCATGCTAGAAGGAAGAGCTTGCTGTCAGAGAGGAGGATAGCATAAGCTAAATATACCCTCATCTTCATGGAGAAGTTTTAATCTTTTGCCATTAAAAACTTTTCAACGTCTCTGTACATGATAGAAATGGGGGGGGGGGGTGATAAAAACACAGGCTTATATTTCTGGCAGTTCTGACCTCTTGTGGTTTATGAGTTGCCTCAGAAAAAAGGAGGAGGAAAAAAAAACTGTCTGATGATTTCTCAGAGTGATTAATAGACAAAAAGATGGAGAATGGGAAAACTATGACTTGCATTTAGCAGGAAAACTACACAGATAGGCACGGCTTCATCTTCCTAGTATAGCCTCCTATGCCTTTTGTATGTACTATGGATCAGAGCAGGAAAAAATAAAGGAAGGCAAAGCTGGAGAAAGCTTTGCCAAATATATTTCTGTATCTGTGATAAAGTCTCAAGAAAAAAAAAAAGTCAAAAGGAATTAAGTTCGGTGAAGAATAAAGAAGTCAATTAGTCTCTTTTCAGAAGATTCCTGAATTTTTTTCCTCTAAAGAAATTCAAATCAAAATTGATGTTGGGGCACCTTGTATCTCTAAGAAGGTTATTTTTAAAACAAACGTCAGCAGCATACAATGTTCCCCATTACGTAAGCCCTTCAGAACATTGTGGTCTTGAAGCTGTCCACCTGCTTTTAGCAATTTTGATTTTGAGCTGGATTTCTGTAACACTGCCACATAGTAATCATTCCAGCTCAAATGGCTCGCACACCACCAGTTTTTACTGCTCCCAAATAGGAAGTGTTTTAAGAGGGCACTTTAAAAGAACATTTGTGGCTATCCGGATTCTTAAATATTCTTTAGCCAAACATCTAATTCATTTTCACAGATGACTAGGAGATCCACCAGAGCCCAAATATTAGCATTGCCCATTGAGTAAACCAAGAAATTGAAGCCTGCTGGAGCACAAGAGCAACAGCAATTTCACAGGGAGGAGGGGTGGTGGCAAAAATCAATTTTTGACAACAGCACAAAAATCACACTTTGGCAACTCGAATACCAGTATGCCTGGTCTAGTGCTCTGTCCACTGGTTTACATTGGCTCAGCTCACTAAGCTTCTCAGCTTATGGGAATCTTGATATTCTTGCAGTCAGATATGTCATTTCTTCATTGCTTCAGGGTGAAAGGTTTGCATTCTAGCTGGATTATGAGCAATTCTGTCTAAGATACTCATTACATTTCTATGTACCCTCTAGGGCAATGCAATACTAATCTCTAGTAATCTCTTGAAATATTTAAAAATATAATGTAAATAGCTATAAGGTTCTGTCCTCAGAAAAGATATATGACCTAACAAGGTTTATTTTTTAAAAAGGAAAGAAAAAAAGAAAGAAAGAGAAAAAGAAAAAAGGCAAGAAATGGGCTAGAAGGAAATTGAAGCCCCAGTTATGAAGAAGACACCTCGAAGTGGGCCACTGCCACGTTCTTTATGCTTAGCACCTAGAATTAAGAATAAAGATGACGTGGGATTGCTTTGGGAAAGGCCAGGAACGATACCATGCAGATTGGTTCTTCTGACTTGGAAAAAGCTCGGGAATGAAGATGAGATTGGTATATGTGGATTCCAAGTCATGGTCCTTGGGTGTTCCAGACTCTTTCTCCCTTCCAGGAGAAATGGCAACTCAGCAGATACTACTTACAATGACATTTTATTGCCTATAAGAAATTATGTTAGATTGGCACTATCCTAAGACACATTGCTTTTCCATTAACAAAGGCAGAAAGTCAATCTGTCTTCCCGGTTAAAAGTGGAGAAGCAAGGACCCAGTATCAGATGCTATGCATTCATTGCTGATCTTCAGGTGATTTACACTGGACTCTGGCAGAAAGGACTGATGGTTTGATAAAAGTGCTCCTCTAGTAAAGGGACACATAGACTCCAGGGAAGAGCATTAATGATACATGAAAGTCTTCTATTCTTGAGCATAGGGGTGGGGAAATATTCCCAACCAAATTTAGCATTGAAGGGCCTTCATCCAGCTCCCGGGATGAACGTTTATCTTCAGTGAGTCTTTAATCCCTCAGCTCCCCAAGGACAAGGAGTCCAAATAAATAGACCCATACTGGTACATCTGTTCTGGATAAAGAAATGAGGGAATCCTGTTGTGACTCCGCTTGTTGCTGCCCTGATTTAAATAGTCTCCATCCCTTTCTCCAGATCTTAACAATGGCAAACAACAAACATCTCATAGAGTACAGCCAATAAAGCAGTTTAATCCCTGTTTCCCAACACACAGCAATTGTATTCCTATTGTCCATGTTCTGCTCCACTCTTTTTTTCTAACACATTAAATTTTCTGGAGGAAATGCCTGCTGAGGGCCACTAGAGCTTTAGGCTTGATGCAGGGAGCAGGGAGCAGATCACATCTGCTTCTCTTATGGTCTGCCTGATACATCTCTTCCGTTTTCTTCCTTCTCCCCTTGCTATCAGAAAATACTTTGAAACAGTGGCTGACAAGCTCTTGCTCAAACGTAATCTTCAAATAGGTTACAAATTTTATTTGAGCTAATCAGATGAAAATACTTTTAAAAATGTAACAAGTCTTCCATCTCAAACAATTTGTAAAATTATAGTTAAACTAAATGTCATCTCTGCTTAAAATTTGTCAGCTACTTAAGTTCATGGTCGCTGTGCATAGGAGTCTGTTGGAGTTTAGGTTTGATGATATTTACTACTTCAGCTGCCCACCTATGAAAATGATTATAAATCCCCTCAAGCTAAATCCCCTCCGATAACGCAGTGGCTTGGGTTTGCCACTGGTTAAGTGGGAAAAAAAATCCAACCTAATTTAGTGTGTTTACTGAGCCCACACAGCCATTCATAAGCTGCTTGATTAAAATCCTTTAAATCGTCAAAATAAAACCACTAGTAGAGTCTCCCCCTGAGCTCTTACCATTTGCTGCTTTCTGTCTGTCACCTGGAGCACCCTCATACCAAGCATTTACCCACCTAGTGTTCTAAAAGTGACTTTCCTGCTGCTGTTAGCAGCACAGGCTTGATGACAAACGGCTGTTGGAGTGGTTTAGGACACTAAAAGAGAGACACTTGATTATTAAGTCAGAAGCTCACCTGCTCCATAGTCCTAGCCGTAATCCTTCATGTTTGGCTCCAGTTACAGCTGACTTGCATTAAGAACAAACATCAAGGGAGGAATTTCGGGGGGGGGGGAGTGGATTTGATCCAAACATATTATATGCACATATTAATATTAATTTAATTTGGATGGTTTCTTTTTCTTTTCTTTTTTTACATTTTCATCACTATTGGCCTCTTAAGTCTTTAATTTTTCTTTAAAGTAACCCTGTCGTCTGTATGCCATGGCAGTCCCAGGACAACTGAGGATTCTTGGACACTTATCAGTAATCTGCTTCTTTATCTTCTCATTAATAACTAAGCTGATTATTTCACAGGCATTGTGGCAGGCAGGTCATAAGTTCTGAAATAACCTACCATTACAGATATATTTTATTTTTTATTAAATTTATTTATTTATTCACTTTACAACCCAGTATCATCCCTTCCTCTCCTCCCAGTACACCCTCAAGTAAGTCCCCCCCCCACTCCCCTTAGAAGGGGAAGTTCCCCTCTGGGAGTCAAATAGCCCACACACCCCCATCACACCTCTACTCCACTCCTCCTCCTCCCCTCTACCCCCAGACCACACATCAAGTTGCTGCAGAACTAGGCACATCCTCTCCCACTGAGGCCAGACAAGGCTATCTATTTAGGGGTGCAAGATCCACATGCAAGCAGGCAGGCAACAGGCTCAGGGATAGCCCCTGCCCCAGTTGCTTGGGGAACCCATATGAAGACCAAGCTGTTCATAGGTCCAGCCCATGCTAAGTCTCTGGTTGGTTATTCAGTCTCTGGGAGTCCCCAAGGATTCAGGTTAGTTGACTCTATTGGTCTTTCTGTGGAGTCCCTATCTTCTTCGGGTCCCTCAATCTTTCTCCCAACTCCTCCATAAGCCTCGCCAAGCTCTATCTACTGTTTGGGTGTGAGTTTCTGCATCTCTTTCCATTGTGTTGGGTGGAGCACCTCAAAGGACAGTTATGCTAGGTTCCTCTCTACAAGCACAACAGAGTATCATTAATAGTGTCAGGTATTGGTTCTTGATCTTGGAACGGGTCTTAGTTTGAAGCAGTCATTGGCTGGCCATTCCCTCTAACTCTGCTCTGTCTTTGTGCCTGCACATCTTGTAGGCAGGACACATTTTGGGTCAAAGGCTTCGTGAGTGAGTTGCTATTCTTATCTTTCCACTGGGAATCCTGTCTGGCTACAGGAAGTGGCCACTTCAGGATCTGTACCCCCCCACCGCTAGGAATCAACTAGAGTCTCCCAATTAGACCCTCTGGGGACTCTCCCCATCCCAGGTCTCTGCCAAGTCCTAGAGATTGCCCCCGCACCCCACCAACTGATCTCCCTTCTCTCTCCCCTGCTCTCCTTACGAATGGTCCTCCCCCTGCCCAACTCCCCTCCCTGTCCCCTCTTCCACCCAGTTTCCTCCTCCGATCAACCTCCGATTTCTATTTTGTAACCCCTTCTTCATATGTAGGAAGGGATAATAGTAGGAGAGGGTAAGGGCTTCCCCGAGGCTGCCTTGGAACTGATGCACCGTTTCTGTGATTTATCCCTCAAGAAGGATAAAAGAGATAGAAAATGTAGGTTCCAGTCTGCCACACATCTTACTGTCCTGAGGGCTCAATCCGCAGCTTTCTTAGCTTCTGTTGGTTGAGCCTTCTTTTAGTTACTTGCAACTATACATTTGTCTTTTTCAATCTGCGGGTCTTTATTAAGGGTCCTTAAGCTGGTAAGCATGGTAAATTCTTGTTTGGGAGCCAGGCCACATCATTGAGCTCAGATTTAACATTCTCCTTCAGCCTCCATTGGAGCAGTACATAAAAAAAAAAAAAAAAAAAAAAAAAAAAAAAAAAAAAAAAAGTCTACTTTCTTTGAAAAAGCTCCTGAGATCCCAGAACTTTCAAAACTGAGGCAGGAGGATCACCGTAAATTTGAGGCCAGCCTGAGCCATGTAGTAAATTCAAAGTTAACCTGGGCTACATAGGAACATCTTGTCTCATAAGAAGAAAAAAATGGCAGGAAAAGGCTTCCCCGAAAGAAAAGTTCAAAAAATTAAAAATGTTAGGCAAAGGGAAAGAGGAGGACAGATTAGCCTTGTTGTTTTCTGTGATTCAAAAGTACATTAAACTCAGAATGTCCTCCCTTGGGAATCTGTTCTTTAGCTAAATGTTCCTTGGAAGTAGACAATAAACTGTCACTCCTTCTCTGTCTAGCCACCTCTTGTTAGTGTTTAGTGGTGCTTACTATGTGGTGAGTGTTGCACTTACAGAGTTTTGGTTTGTGGACTTTTCTGCTAGAGGTATTTTTGTTTTGGTTTGATTTTGCTTGTCTTTGTTTTTCTATTTCAGCCATTCTTTCTTTCTGTTTTTCTTTCTTTTTGAGATTAGGATGTAATTACACCATTACCTCCTCCTTTTGCAACCACTAAACTTTGCCATATATCAAGGGGACTATGGTTTTAGATTTAAAGAAGATCAAATGCCTCAATCTTCCATTCTGTACCAACTTGAAAGGAGCTCAGTTCCTTGAAATTCAGTCCAAATAAAGTGACTTTCTCACACCAAATACCCACTTACTTCTACCTTCAAAGACAGAAAAAAATTAGCAATTTCTCCTAGAAGGATTAAGACTTACATGATTAAAGAAAGAAGAAGAAAAATGCTAAATTAAGTAATTAAATTCAAATGAGATCAAATGGGGACTGATACTAAATGCATATTTGTGTCCTCTGAGCAGGAGGTAGAGACATGTTGGCACTGAGAGGAGGCACCTTTATGTATGAATTCTCTTGGCATAAAAACAACTCTAGCTGATTCAAGCTATCTTTGCCAAAAACCCTGCTAGCTTTCTGGCCAAGTCCATTCTTATCAGGAGCCTTTGTTCCTATGACCAGGTGTAGGCCTCAGCCAAAGGATAAAACAGGTAAAATTTGTTATTGGCTACCATCTCATCTTCAGTGTGGAACTGAAGATTAAGGAGTTGACTGCAATATGAAGGGAGCTGAAGTCATAGATGATGATGTTGAATAAAGAAAAAATAAAGGAAGATCCTTGAATGATCTGTCTTATTCTACAAGCCTTCAGTGATTACCTCCTAAAAGGCACTTCTGGAATCACAAAATATACCTTGGTGGAGAATGGAAATTAGGAAGAAAAAAAAACAGATAAAGAATAATATTCACAGGCTGGTGAGATGGCTCAGCAGTTAAGAGCACTGCCTGCTCTTCCCGAGGTCATAAGTTCAATTCCCAGTAACTACATGGTGGCTCACAACCATCTATAGGGGGATATGATGCTCTCTTCAGGCAAGCAGATGTATATGCAGCAAAGCACTCATACATTAAATAAAGTTTTAAAAAAAGAATACTATTCATAGAGGTAGGAAGAGAGCCTGATATCTTTAGTGTCAGAGAGCTAAAGAAAAGAGTGGTCCATGCAAAATCCCAGTGATGTCACATAAGCAGTTGATATTCCACAGGAGGGTTTGAGTCTGGCAGCCAAGTTTACAATACAAGAAATAATTTCAACAAATCAGAGAGACTACAGAATTAGTTCTTGAGGTGGAAGTACTGCTTTAATTCAGAGATAACGAAGTTTGCATTTCAAGGATGTTGATGGTGATGTGTAGAGATGCACCATGGATAGGATGTTAGTAGGATCAAAAAATGGAAGCAGTGATCTTCAGTAAACAGAACTGCCTATGATTTCAACTGAATATGTGTTGTATGATTTTCCCTTGGAAGACATGAACAAATGGCTACTCACTTTCAGTACAGCACCAATGACAGGCCAAAGCAACAATTCTACCATCATTCATCTTGGTAACGCAATGATTTTATTGGGGTTATTTACAGTAGTATGGGTGAGCAGGTATTTTACAGATGCGTGGATAAACTCATCTGCATTGCAGATCAAAGTATTATAGTATGTAGTACACATATGCAAGAGTCAACTGAAAACAGGTTTTGCTAGATAAGACAGTAGATCTGAATCTCATTGCCAGAAATCTAATCTCAGCCTCTCTTTCCCTTGTAGTCAGTATGAGTCGTGGTTACTGCCTTGGCTGTTACAGTATACATCATTTGAAGAGAAAATGGTCATTGTATCAACCTCAAGGTTGCTAGGAGAATGAAAAAAAATCAATATGTAGAAAGTGCTTGACACAGTGCCTCACACAGAGTAAGCAGTCAGGAAATGTGAGGATGTCCTCATCATCCACATTTACCCTTAAATGAGGAGCACTTATTCATACAAAAATCCCAGTCAAATAAGGGAGATAAACATACGACTATGAACATTAAAATAAGAAAACAAAAGTTAGGTTAGATATGTCATAAGGCAGTACAAGTTGAGGTAAGAGATGGCAAGTGGTTTGAGTTGCCCTATTTAATTCACCAAAGTAAATTTTATTTATTTATTTATTTATTTTGGTCAATATACTTTAATTCAAACTTCATCCTTCGTCCCCCACCTGTCCTCACAGGTAAAGATACTGAAACATAACTATGTTTATCACATTAAAAAAAAAAATAAACCCTGATCGTTCTTGGTAACTCAGTACAGATCTAATATACCATATTTATTCCCCTAGTCATATACATTTTTCTACAGGTAAATTTGTAAAGCCTGTTTCCACACTAAAACCTACTAGCATTAAAAGGGAACAATTGTAGAAAAAAAGTAAGTGCAGAGTTCCCTGATGTCTTATTTCCCTGAGATTAATGTAAAAAAGGTGGCATGCCTTTACATGAGTTAATTATTCAGTGCACTGCTGACATTTATTTATCAATCTGACATGTGTTAATGTTGTGCTTATATTTATCACCAGAAAAGATGGCTTACTTGATAAATTAATATATATTCTAATCATTGTTTTATCCTTGTATCTCTCATGCAGAAGTATTGCATTTTTTCATATACTATATTCAACCAGTGGCAACTATTTAAAGCATATACATTTTTAATATAGAATGTACTACAAAAATAGATACAAAACCAAATACTAGGTCTCTGTCTTCAAATGATGCATATTTTAACAGACAAGGCAGCAGCCTAGACTTATACTGAATACTACAAGGGAAAAGAAAGAAAATATAAGAAATGCAGGTCATTGTGCACAATATACAAAAATTCCAGTAAAATAAGGGAGATAGACATGAGCCTATGAATATTAAAATAAGAAAACAAAAGTTAGATTATGTATGTCATAAGGAAGTACAGATTGAGGTAAGAGATAGCAAAAGGAAGTCAGGGGAAACTGGAATCAGCTCCCCCTAAGCCAAGATGCTTCAGAGGACAAAAGACCAGGGCTTTTCCTTATTTGACCAACAAAATAAAGCAATTTAGAACCCAATGAATGACCCTGCTTCTCTAATCTTAGCATTGACAAATCAGCTGATTACAGTGCTTGAATACACTATATTTCCACCAAAGACATTTTATTAAGTGAAAATGATAAAGGAAATGCTGTCTGTAAAAGTGTTCTGTGTCTTTGTTTTTCAGAGAGCTGATATAGCTGTTGCTCCACTCACTATAACATTGGTCCGTGAAGAAGTCATAGATTTTTCAAAGCCGTTTATGAGCCTGGGGATCTCCATCATGATAAAGAAGCCTCAGAAATCAAAGCCAGGCGTATTTTCATTCCTGGATCCTTTAGCTTATGAAATCTGGATGTGCATTGTCTTCGCTTACATTGGAGTCAGTGTAGTTCTCTTCCTAGTCAGCAGATTTAGCCCTTATGAGTGGCACTTGGAAGACAACAATGAAGAACCTCGAGACCCACAAAGCCCTCCTGATCCTCCCAATGAATTTGGAATATTTAACAGTCTTTGGTTTTCCTTGGGTGCTTTTATGCAGCAAGGATGTGATATTTCTCCAAGGTTTGTTTGTGTGTAATACAGAATACCTGCTTGTATTTTGTGGTCTTACTGCCCTCATGTCCATCTGGTATTCACCTGCATCAACTTCAGAGTTCTTTCATTTAACATTTCATCCAATGACAAATTGTCATCACGCCATTTTGTGTGCTTATGTCTATGAGGTGAGTGTGTCACTGGTGATGCTTTGAATGCCTAAGGTTTGCTGCAATGCTCATATCACAGATACCCAGATTCTGGATAAAGTTAACTGCCACATAATATTTCTATGAAAGTGTTTCCTCATTAATTGGGCTGAAATATCTTCCCATTGGCCAAGAAACTGAGTCTGGACAAAATGTGAAAGAAGATAGAGCATTTCTTTAAACCCTCCCACCTTCCCCTATTAGTATTGGCATTCTCATTGTGCTCTCAGACTGCCTAGAACTATACAAGCATCTATTCAAGTTTCTTAGCTAAAACTGTAAAACTTCTCAAAGAAAGCAGCAGAAAATCAGTACAAAACTTAATGGTTTTGACATATTTGAAAATAGTCTGGCCATTTCTTATAAAGTTATGCATAGAGTTAAAATGTGACACAAGAATTTTACTTTATACCCCCAAAGTAAAACATATGAATGTCCATAATAGCTGTAATTGTAGTAGACAAAATATAGAAACAAAGCAAAAGTTCAGCTGGTAAATGGATAAAGAACTTGTGGCACATCCATTCAACGAAATACTACTTACTTAAGAGAACAGATTACTCATGCATTCTAACAGTACAGATGAACCTAGAAAACATAATGCCAAAGTGAAATAATTCAAACACAAAATGCCACATCCCACTTTATTCTGTTTGTTTAATATACTATTATAGAGCATCCCATTTGTCCCTAGTAGAAAAATCTATAGAGATAAAAAGGACAATTACTTATGGACAGAGTTTGAAAGGAGAAGAAAAAAACAGATAACAATGGTGGGATTAGAGTCTGGCAAGTATGCCTTTGCAGAATGAGTACAAAAGTCAGAAACAACTTTTATTTAAGTTTTTTTATATCTTCTTCATTACAGACTTTTTCTGATTTATTATTTTTAAAGAAATATACCACTAAAATGTTTTTGTTCCAATGAATGAGATTTTGATACCCATTTATATTTGCATGTGGGGATATATGCCTTACTTGTCTCATCCTTGCCCTAAACCTGCTGGGATTAACTACAAATCCTGATATCCTGATATAAAGGGTGATATAAAACCATTTCAAAAATGGATTGTGATGATGGCTACAGAACTCTAAACATACTTAAGCCATTGAACAAATATAACTCCCATGAGTATTAACACTGGTAAGTTGTATGGGTTGTAAACTTAGCAAAGCTATTGAAAAATACTGAACATGGCTTGGGATGTAATGTAGCTCAGTAGTAGAGTGCTTGCCCAACATATGCAAGACCCTGGTTCAATCTCTAGGACCAGAAGAAATGTTGAAGGTGAATGTCCTGGGTCTCATCAACAAAGCAGATTAATTCACCTAATCACAAATAGTAGTAAATTCATACATAATATTATAACTGAATATATTGTATTTATAATCATGAAATAATTTGAAGGGCCAGGGAAATGGCTCAGTAGATAACAACACTTACAATGCAAGTATGAGAAGCTGAGTTCAAGTAGCCAGAACCACATAAAAGCCAGGTATGACTGTGTCTGCCTGTAACACCAGCATTGTGGGGCAGAGACAAGCAAATCACAAGAGCTCACTGGCCAGTCAGCATAGGCCATGCTTCAGGTTCAGCGAGAGACTTCATCTCAAGTCAATAACATGCAGAGAGATAAAGGAAGACACCAATGCTGTGCTTTGGCCATTACTTATTAGCACACCCATGCACTCCCATACATGTGCCACATATATAAACCATACACACACAATCCACCACCCACACATTATATACACATAATTATTAAACAAAACACTGTAACTTTGGTCAAATTAAGCATTAATCCAAATACTAACTAGAGTCAATATCATAAATATACAGGGATTTTTCAGTTAGAAATTAATGACTTTGGGCTGGGAAGATATACCAACCAATGTAGTGGTTCCTTTGCAAGCACGAGGACTTGATTCAATTCCCAGAATCCACATAAAAGCTAAGCATGGTGGTTCTTGCTTCTAAAACCAGTGCTGGCCAGGTAGATATAAGGTAATCCTTGGAGCTCATTGGGCACCCAGTCAAGCCTAATTTGTAAACTATAGGTGACTAATAGACCTCTCAAAGCAGAGGGTGAACAGTGTTCCTGAGAATGGCATCCAAGGCCTTTTTTCCTGTCTTCTCTACATATATCACTACAAATATAAGGATTCAGAAAGACAATATCATTTTCAGCATACCTTTGTGAGAGTAACCATTGAGTGCAGTAAACATTTACAATAAAGTTCTGTAGCATAACTCACTGCATAAACCACCTTCTGCAGCTTTTTAGAATTATCTGTGTGTATCAAGCCTCACGCATCCAAACTACTCCTCCCACCCCCATCATCTGTTAAAAAGAATTGCCACCCTCAATCTGCTTGGTTGGGTTCTTCAAATTATTTCATCTCCTGTTCCTTTTGTGTTCAGAGTGTGCCATTTTGTGATACCATCAGGGAGTTCATTTGGTTATCTAGGTTTGAGAAATAGTCAGGTTGAGAATCTATGGCCTCTGAATGTGTCTATAACTGAAAGATTTCTAACACGGCTGAGATTTCTAACATTGTCTGTGCTGAGACAATGCTGAAGAGTCAGTAAGGCTACAGAGTTTCTTGGTTTCTGTAAGTCAACATTCAAAACTACATTTGTAATATTCCCACTGGCATGCTGCCTACTGTGATACATACTTAAACAGGTCTCTTTGAAAGTCATTTTTTTACAAATATTTATTCACATTACTTAACTAAATAAGAATTAAGCTGATACTAAAAATGACAAGTTAGACCAGTTTGGGTTTTTTGCTTTAATTTCTAGTGACAGAATTTAAGCTATGGCTTTTCTGAGATCCTGAAATAGAGCAAATATAGCCTTTTCTTTCCAAGGTACAGATTTTATTATGTTGCTCAAGATGTCATCATATAATTTAATGGCTTCCAAATTTTTCATCATGACCTACAGTAAGAAATCATTTTTCCATCTTGATTCACTATACATAAATGTAAAAAACAAACTTATACCAGACATTATTATTGCAGTATTCTGTGCACACTGAGATATTCCTATCCTGTTTTAATTGTTCTTACAGCTGGCCATGGCCCAACTCACTAAAAGGCCAATAGCACATTTGTCTGGTGCAACAATTATTATTTTTATTGCACTTTTGAGTGAGAAGTCGTTGCCTCCATGAGCTCTATAGTTTTCAACCTATGAATGATCATTCCTCTGATACTATCTTTTGAGCCCTACAAAAGAAGTTGTGTCTTTAAATCTTTTATTAAGATGTTATGCTTCCTAGCATATGTATGACATGCCTCTAAGAAAGAAACATGTTTCTCTTTGTCCTGAGAGCTCTACTGACTATCTATTTGTGATCAACTGTGTATCAGTCCTGCCCACTGTAATATATTTCTCTATTAGCAGATAAAGTCCTGACAATAGTATAGTTGCGCTGTGAGATGCCTTTACTGACGGCATCAGCGTTACACTTTGCATAATAACCACAAAGTACAAACTCTCCTGAGAGCCAAGAATGGAAGCATAGTCTATACAATGTTACTTCCATCAAAATTGAAGTAATGCAATGAGTTGTCCTTGAGATTATATTTGAAAATAGAACTGACTAGTATTATACCAGGAGGAAATATCAGAGACAATTTAGTCTAACTGCTGCCATTTCCTGGGGAAAGTACAACAACCTTCCCTGGACTCCCACTGTGGACACATGGACACATTATCTACAGTCTCACCTGGATCATACTCTTTAACCATTGCCACAGTGTAAGCATCATGCCTACTTCTAAGTTGAAGCATGTGGCACTGGTTAAATGATTTGTCTACTCACACTGACAGTGATACCCAGAACTCAAATCTAGCTCCAATCCCAAACTCTTGTTCTTTCTACTATGTGCTGCTTTGTTCATATCCTAGACTGCAGTCATTCCTAGAGAGCTGACACAAGAGAACCCAACTTTCTGGAGATTCTTAAGAGCCAGCAGTTCAATTGCTTCCACAACTACTTCACACTGCCAATTCGGAGGAGCACGGTTGGTTTCCTCACTCCCTTCATGCTTGGAAACAAAAACTGTTTTCCTATTTCTATCCCTAAAGAAATGCAACACTTGTTAATAAAAGCGGGCAGTGAGCATTCATAATACTGCAGAGTATGTGCTCACTCAGAGCATAAGGCTGCAAAATCAGCAATAAGGCTCCTGAAAAAAAAAACTGCTGGCATCATTCCATTGCCATCGAATGCAGTTATTGACAGTTACCGAGAAGCTTTGAGATTCTGCATCAATATTAGGTTTGATATTTGAACTGCTCTAATTGTTCCGAGTGAATTACTTTGTTCTACACGAAGCTGTAGGCTGAGTCAATGTTAGAGAAGGTAATCAATGTAATAAGCCAAGGCTTTATTCATACATCAACTGATTTATCAAAGGTAAAGTCCAGAGAAGGAATAAACACATTCAGTTTAACCCTCTTCATCCTGAACGTCTGCTGGCAGCCACCAGGTGGAGGCAGCCAGATGGAGAGAGCAGAGTGATTGAGCAGGAGGTGTTCTGCTTAGCAGTTGTAGTTGTGTAACCTGGGGCAACTTACTAAGCCTAGCTAAACCTCAGTCTCTCATCAATAAAGTGCAAAGCACAGTTCCTGGCCTTTGAGCTTAATAAATGTTAGCTATTGTTATTATGAACTTAGATTCTTGTAATTGTCTTAGTCTAGTGTATATACCAGTTAATACTGGTTTGAGTCAGAATTCCTACAATGACTGAGGAATCCAGCTGAAATGCTGGTCCATAACAAAAGTGCAAGACTCTCCTGAGAGACAAGCAGCGACATTCCTTCTTGATGCCACCTAGTGCTTTTAAGGATTACAGCTCTTGAAAGCGCTTTGAGTGCAATATTCCACAATATGTCTCTCACATTGACAAAAGGTTATAGCGTTTTACAATCTGAAATGTGTTTCTTTTGTGAAACTTTGATAGAGCCACTTGTGCCATCTAGAGTAGAAATTCAGACAAATGCTCCCCCTGCTGACTTTCTGTGAAGCTGCAGGGACAACTGAGGGCTAGCCAAGTAGAAAATATAAGAAATAAGGGTCTGGAGAATTACCAAAGGGAAAATGTAAGGACCTCACCATGGAGCAAAGATTACTCCAAAGGTATTTTTTATTAAGTTTTCAAAATAGCAAGTCCTTTGAAGAAGTAGGCAGGGACTCTTTAAAAATTATACATGAGTTCTACACACATAGAGCCACCTTTCAAAGGACAAATATGAGTAGAATAACAGAAGGTGTGAGGGGTTTGAGCTGCATTTTAAGTGATCTTTCCTCTTGTGATATAGACCATTTTCTCCATTCTACTGCCAATTCACTTCACTATAGTAGTGATGTGGGGATATATAATAACTTAAAGGCAGGATTTTTATGACAACTATTTCACAACGTCAGCTGAAAGCTGTCGTTTTCATTCTTTGGGACCTGGTTACTCATTTCCATCAGAGAAGATTGTAAGACACAAAGATTGATTCTTTTCATTTTTAAAAAGACTCTATCATAGTCCCAGCAATGAATGGAGGATTGAAATGATGACTATGTCAGAAGCAGAACAGAGGAACAATAAAGAATTTGGATGAAGGCAAGGCTTTGGCTTTCCTTTAGCTTCTCCATCTCATAAAACTAAAATACTGCAGATTACAAAATTTACTAATAAGATGAAGGTTATGGTACATAACTCGCTTTTATTGTCATTTCTGATGTCATAAAATAGACTTTGTTATTAGTGTAGAAACTCTACACTAGTAGAACTAGTGTAGTTTCTTATTACTACAGTTAAGAACATTGTCTGCTGTTTGATACATGTATTTGGCAACGCTTTTTCTATGTGTGTTTTTTTTTCTTTTGTTAATTTATTTTCATAAGCTTCATAGCCATTACCCTTTTGTGAAAGGCATGACATGCACACTAGTTTGTGTTTTTTAAAACGTAAGTGTGTAGCATTTTACAGCCACTTCATTATGCTAACCTTGAAATTTGTCTTGTGCAACAAAACTACTTGAAATGAATGTTAAGTATTTTGCAGCTACATTAATGAAAAGAAAGGTACTGGGAAATGATAGGTCTTTCTAATTCAACTCTAAAATCATGTCTTATTTTAATAGACCCTTTAAAAATGTGACGGGTTGACCCATCAGTCACTTTTTATATAGTCTCCATGTGAAATGTGGCCATAAGTGGCTGTAATTTCACTAAAGAAAAGGGGAAATACAAAAATTCTTGTGGAGCATCTTCCCTGTGGTTCTACTCCATTTTTGTTCAGTAAAAAGATTTAAGCATGCATGCTAGGAAAATGGAAGTGGATGATAGAAATTCTGCTAAATCCTCTGTCAAATCTACTACTGTCTTCAGGAGACAATATCAAATGCAAGCTTCTGCATTCTCTACTGATAGCACCAAACTGTTTGTTTAGGTTTGTAAAGCTATTATGTCAGTTTTATACGGATAGTCTCTCAAATTTGTCATGCCTATCCATACCGACAGTCCTTGCAACTTGATGGATTAGTTCCAGGATCCCTGTCAGATACCAAACCCTGCAGATGCTCAAGTCCCTTATATAAAATGGCACAGTATTTTCGCATATAATATATATGCATTTTTCTGTGTACATTAAATAATCTCTAGATAGCTCATAACATCTAAAACAATGGAAATGCTAAGAAAATAGTTGTTAGGCTACTATTTGGAGAATTGTAAGGGGAAAGTCTGTCTGTATTTACTGAAGACAGCATTTTCCCAAATATGTGCAATGTGCAGCAGGTCAAATGTGTACATGTGGAATGTGAGGATACAGAGATCTGACTGTGTGCCATGAAATTAACCACATAATTGCCAAAGTCAATAACCAGGAGACAAGAGGCCACAAAAATGACCATTTTGCACTTAGGTTTATTTTCAGTCATGTCAACAACCAATCTCAGCTGAGTCATTCTGATCAACCACATGATGATCTGAGTCAGTATTAAGGTGGCCAGAATAACTAGATTATGATATGCAGGCCTGATTTAAAATCAGACAGACATAGCCACAGTCCATTAGCCTCAATAAAATGGCACAATGTAATTTCCATAAATTACTGTATTTTCTTCCACATTTCAAGCAGGCAATGCATAAACTGCCATTAGTATTCACAGCATAATATACCTCTTCCCATATCAAACTCCACTTCTGGAATTGCTCCAAACGCAAGCTTCTCTCTGGTCTCAGCAAAACCCAGCATACCATATCAGGATGACTTTTACAGGTACAGTGCAAATAAACAACAAATAACAACACACAAACATGTTCAGTGTTATTGCAACTATATTTCTCAGTGTTGGTTTAAAATCTATAATTTTCACACCATTCTGAATTTTCTTACCCAAAACCTAGTTATTTTCATGCTACAAAATATTTGGGTATTTCTCTTCTTAGATGTTTCTTCTACTTTTTTCATTCATTTTTTTAGTTTCATGGATAGGTAGGAGTGTGTATGTGTGTGTCTGTCTGTCTCTCTCTCTCTCTCTCTCTCTCTCTCTCTGTGTGTGTGTGTGTGTGTGTGTGTGTGTGTGTGTGTGTGTTCAATAGCACGTATGTGGATGTCAGAGTATAACTTTTGGGAGTAAATTCAATCCTTCCACATGTGGGTCCCAGGGATGGAAGGCAGGTAACCTTTACCTACCACATCATCAGTCCTGGGGATCTCTTTGCTAATATGAAACCACAGACAATTTGTTTTCTGCTTCTCCTCTCTGTGCCTACTTCTTTATCTACAAAACTCCTCAGCTTGCTTATCTATAATACAGCCCTGGGCAACAGAGATGGGAGGTGTAAAAGGTTGGTACCGGTCAAGCAATTAGAACAGCTTACCACAAAGGACGCGTTCAATTAGTGACAGCTTCTGTTTTATCCTTTTTACTCCCCTACTGCTATGGATACCATTTTGAACCATTAATAATACTCTGTGTGATAAAGGTATTTTCAGAGTCAGATAAGTCTATGGCATGCTTAAAAATTTGACTATGTCAAGCATGAAAAAAATACGAAATGTCTAAATTCTTAATCCAAGTATGTTGTATACTTTTAGCATTGGGAAGGGTGACACATTCTTTTCGGACTCATACTTTGATGTGTTTACCTCTTCTGATTGAAAGAGAAATTTTCCGAGATGCAATTGTAAATAATGTAACTGTTGGTTAGAAAATATTTGTTGTGAGGCAGATTTTCTCATCTCAAAAATGAAAGTGAATATATTTAACTGTGTTTTAGGTATCCAGAGACCAACAAAAACTGCAGACTTAAAGATAATCGAGTATATTTTTAAATAATTATTCAATTAAATAGTACTTTTATTTATCAAAATGCTTGACAGAATTCTCAGATTATATTCCCATAAACAGCTGAATTTTCAACATGCTGAGAAAAAGAAGGTTATCTTGGGACACAGGAATTTGAATTTGCTTCAGAGTGGTAAAATCATAGTACATGCAGAGAAGACCTTGATTTGTCAGTTCTCAGCCCAGAACTGCCCTCTTCCCACAGAGCCTGGAAACGTGCCAGGCTCCTACGCTTCTTTACTTTCTAGCAGAGTGGGAGCTCTTTCTGTGAGATTTTATGGGCATGGAAAAACATAGCCTAGCCAGGATGGAGCTTTTCTCCACAGCAGAACTATACAAAGAATGATGTGGCAATATTTTATAAAACCTATGGAGCAGATTTGAATTTCAATAGACCACACTAATCTCCAGCAATACTGCAAAGGAAGTGAATCCTAATCTTAACACAAGCCATTACTGATCATCCATTGCCCTCTGACTTCCCACAGTCCCTCTCCATGAGTAGCACTTGTGATGGAGGGACATAACATACAACTCTGATTATACCCTAAAACTTGTATAAAACGCTGGGGCTTAGACCCAACTCCCATAATTCTGATCTAACTTGTCTAGGAGAGACTCTAAGCAAGGATTTTTGTCTTGTTTTTCTGTCTTTTATGGGTTTGGTTTTGTTGTTGTGTTGTACTGTGCTGTTGATGGGCAAAGTGGAGAATCGCTGGTAAAGAAGAGTGCTTGTTCATTTCTCAGTTTGGTACATCCATCACTTGTAACAGAATCACCTATGATGCCTATGAATCACATACTCTTGGGTATGCAGAAATCCTGAATCTATATCTTACCAAGACTCTCCCCCCGCCCAATACCAATGAACAGTAATATTGACAAATTTTTTTTATTTTACAATTTATCTATCTGTGGCTACATTCCCTAATAATTGGATTTAAAAGTTGAAGAAAGTAATTTTTGTTATTAAAACATACCCACCACTTTCCTACTAATTGAATATTGTTAGACCAATTTGTGATGATTTGATCAAGGCTTCTAAAGACCACATAGAATGAAGTTTCAATAGTAAGAAATCTATGGCAGAAACCCAGTGGTCGTGCATGCCTTTAATCCTAGTGCTCAGGAGTCAGAGGCAGGCAGATCTGAGTCTGGGTCTAAACTGATCTATAGAGTGAGTTCCAGGATAGCCAGGACTATTACACAGAAAATCCCTGTCTCTCAAAAAGGAAAAGAAAAGGAAATTGACAGTAGGACAGAATGGGCTTCTTTGTCTTAGGATTTGAGAAGGAAAGAAGAGAAGCAACAGTGTTTTAGTACCTCTCAAAAACCATATGATGAAGGGAGTTCCCTACTTCACTTAGGCCTGTGCCCAGTGGCTAAGATTCTTGTGTGAACAGAAAGTATTTTGACCTCTTGATTCTCACTAACCATTTACATGAAGATGAGAAGAAACATTACCATTTGGCACTATGCCTCATGGTGACCAACTATACAAAACAGCCATGTCTACATTAATTTATGGACCACAAGCTAACGGTGATAATTTGCCACTATCTTCTCATTTCCCTTTAAATATAAAAAGATTTTGGATCCTATATTTTGCATGACATGACTTTATGTGACTTGTTCCCTAAATTGACTACACAGTATTAAATACTGTGCAGTATTTAAAAATCCAGATATCGAGATATCCCCACCCCAGCTTCGATTTAATTGATCTTGGGTAGATAGTATTTAATCTTCTCTAAGTGTACCCAGAAAAGGTCATAGAAAGCAAATATATCATGTGCAATTATAAATGAGAAATAGTAAAAGAAAGATTTTTATGGGATTAAAAATTTTTGATTCTAAATTTGTGCTAGTTTTGAATCACTGAAACAAAATACCAACTTCAAGGAGGAAAAATTTATTTTAGCTCATGATCTCAGGATCTTTAGCCCATAAGTTCTTGGCCCCTTTCTTTGAGCATCTGCTGAGGCAATACATTATGACAGGAGCATGTGGCTGGTGAGACATGTTCACATCCTGGTGGCCAAGAATTAAGGACTAGGTCCCATTATTCCATTCAAGGGCACTATCTCCTGTGACTTAACGTTCTCAAGTTAAGCCCCACCTCTTAAAAGATCCTATAGCACAACCAACAGACTAGTAGCCTGGCTTTTAGCATATGACTATTTGGGGAGACCTTTGAGATCTAAACTAGAGAAAACTGGAGAGGCCTAAAGAGTCTTTACATGTATCATCATCATATGCCATCATGACATCGTGTTGTTAACACATGACTTCTGGCAGATGTTTAGATTCCATTGTATCATCAATTTCCCTCTTTCATCACCTACAATACAAGAATGCTGTTCTATAAAGAAAGACTTTCCCCAATTATGGTGACTTTTAAAAACTGAGATCTGGGCCCTCTGGGTCTGGACTTCTTTTGTTTCTTTTGTAGATCACTATCTGGGCGCATTGTTGGAGGGGTTTGGTGGTTCTTCACCCTGATCATTATCTCTTCCTACACTGCAAACCTTGCTGCTTTCCTGACTGTGGAGAGGATGGTGTCTCCCATAGAGAGCGCTGAAGACTTAGCTAAGCAGACTGAAATTGCATACGGGACCCTGGACTCTGGTTCAACAAAAGAATTTTTCAGAGTAAGTACTTTGCTGTTAATTTTTGCTGTTAATTCAGCCTGCTGGTTTTTATTTCAGTTTCACAAAGACAAATTTGCAGCACTTTTAAGTGAAGCTTGTAGGAAAGTGGAAGTTTTATCAAAGGACGATGTCTTAAATACTGTTCTGCTTAGTTGTAATCAGATCCATTGTCCATTAGACTCACAGGAGACATAACAGGTGACATGTTGAGAGCACTGAATTTGAACTCCTAGATTTTAATCTCAACCCTGCTATAAAGTGAGTATTTGTTCTTTCGAAAGTCACTTAACTTCTTTAGGCTTTTGTCCTCTTACTTGAATAATTAGAGGATTGAACTAAATAATACCTCTTCTTTCTAGCTTTTATAAAAGCAATGATTTTTTTGTCTCAGTGGTTCACACAAGTTAGATAATTAACTGTAAGACTCTGACAGGTGACGGACTAAAAGAAATTATATATTCTATTTTAGACTTGGTTTTCTATTGAAATGTATTATAGTTGTTTCAAGTATATACATGATGATAATGTTGTTTTCAAGGTACTTCATAATTGTTTTTATTTCTTGAATAGATCTGTTTTGAGTTCACCCTAAAGGCCAATTCTTATTGAGGAAAGAGCAAGTTATTCACTACCAAAACTTAGTAAAGCTACATAAAGTTCACTGCCATTGTTAGAAACGCAAATTTTAGTTGCACCAGCAAAAAAATAAAAGGAGCTTGATTTAAACTAGAAAATAAATTCATCTCATATGCTGCCACTGCCCTCTACTAAAGACACTATAGGTAGTTGACACAATGATGCAAAAGTCACTTTAGTGTATATAGGAAAATTTTTGTCACTCTCTCCAACCAATGACCATGTTCCTGAATGGCAGGTGTAATTACTGACTTTATCTCAGAGGTCCACAGTAAACAGATGTCTCTAAACTGACTTGTTTTAATAACTCAGTAAGCAATCTATTTCTATGAGCTTTGTCATGAGATCTTTATGGAAAACTAGGAGGAGTGTATTTCTTGACTTTATAGCAATTAACTAAAGCCTGTTTTTAACTCTCTGAAGGATGGGAGGTTAGTTCTGAGACCTTTTCAAGAATTCTCTATGCCTTGGAATAGCCATAACTCATTTTTACCACCTTTTTACAGAGCAGATTATTATGTTCAACTAAGATAAAAACATCAAAATTACATTAAGTTGGTGTCTCCTCCTTCTATGGCAGTCCCAGAAACTTATTTAGGAACAGTACCTTGTCCCCTGAAATCACTCACATGTGTCAGAGATGGAAGCCAGGGATTTCCATCTGTCAGGTACTGAACACACAATCCCATCCATGGAAATCTGATTTGGTAACAACCTTCAACAGAGCTTATGTTCACCATCCCAATAGGTATCTAGTCACAATATGAATTAATTGACCACTTAGGACACCAAAAACCAACAGACCCTCTGATAAGAGGTACTTGTTTTACAAGAAAGCATTTTTCCTTCAACAATGATACGAGATTAAGGAGGTGTATGTTAAATAGTAATCAATACATGACATCAATTCCCATTAAGCTTTCAAAGTCAATCCATCCATACTGTAGGCAAAAGGAACATTTCTGAGAAGATTAGTTAGCAGGCAGGCTTGAAAACTCAAGGCCATATAATCATTGTGCCTAGACTTCATCCCCCATATACATTGTGCCTATATCTACTGATCTAAAGGATGACTAAAGAGCATCATATTGCAGCTGATTTGAATCAACAGTTCTGAACAAAGTTACTTTCCCATTCTAGTTGGTTGGTGAATTCTAATATTTGCAAATTCCTAGGGACCTTTGCAGCCAGTGAGTATTTCCTATGGAAATGGAGCTGTTTTGAAAATCTGGTTAGAAGCAGGCAGATGTAAGGAAGTGCAAATCATTTCTGATCTCCTAAGTGACACTTTTTTCTTTTTCCGCAAGTAGTCACTAGTGACAACATTAAGACTGTAGGGTGGTCCAGAAAAGCACATAAAGGTTGCTGATCTATGAGTGAAACCAAACAGTGCAGAAAGTTTACCTTTTAAGACTCTTATACTGAAAATGTTCTATGAATGTAACAAAGAGAATGTTGGGTATTCATACAATACATGCACCCAACCTACTGATCTCCAAGCTACTTTTTCCTCTACTCCACCCCACAGTGAACTCATTGCAGCAGACTAGACAATCTGCATGAAGAAGGATTTGATGGCATAGTCATATCCCCTCATCTTCAGCCCCTAGTGACTTCAAAATATCAAGGAAATTTTAATAAAAGCTCAAACTTTTTTTAAAAAAATGGAGGGCTCTGACAGTATGCCTTCCAGATTTTAGACAATGAAACAAGACCACATAAAGCATTATCAAACATAATATGAGCTCGTTTTTCCCCTTTTACTCAATACAAAAACCACAGAGATCACCTAGTAATAACATAAAACAGCCTAGGGCCAGCCCTCTGGATCTTCCCATATGAGAAAGAAATGAATTAAATTAAATTCTCCTCTAATTGCCCTGTAGACATTTTTTTAACTCATCCTAGGCAAGGTTGTCACTAAAATGATAGTAGCTTCAAGTGATCCCTTTGTTTGTTCCATTTTCTAAGTTTTCCCTAGCTGTCATTTTACATTCACATAAAGTCCATGAAACAGTGGGACCTGTCCCACCAGGAAAGGCAGAAAGGAACAGAGCAAAGTGCGTGCAGGTGGAGGAGACATCTGGAATATTCCCAGCAGCCCTCTGAACTTGAAAACTGATTTCCTTAGACAGCAGCTCCCAACCAAAGGTGGAGGCATACATGCTAAAAACCAAGCTGACAGATTTATTGTCACAGGCCAGAGAAATGCCACTATGATGTGCAAAGCTGCACCAAAACGATCATTCTCTGCTCCTTTCTGGAAATTTAATCTGATACAGATTTGTGTTAAGAAGTAGTACTGTACAGAAGAAGCAATTCTAAAATCTCTGCCTTCAGACCGTCTCAAAATACCTTTTTGAATATTTGGCAAGATTGCCATTAATACAGATTCAGGGCTAAAAGGAGGGATTTTTGAATGAAATGTTTAAGAAAGTGAGTGTGGGAGCTGAGAAAATGGCTCAGTCAGTAAGCTGCTTGCTGTGCAAACATGAGGACCTGAGTTCTGTTTCCAGCACCCACATAAAAAGCCAGCTGTGGTAGCATGCACCTGTAAGTTCAACACTGGGTAGGTAGATACAGACAGAAGGAACCAGAAACTCCCTATCCAGCCAATGTAGTCAAGTCAGTGATCTCCAAGTTCAATGAATGACTGTCTCAAAAATTAGGTGGGGAGCAATTGAAAAAAACACTCAGTGCCAACCTCTAGCCTCCACACATCCACGAACTTGTAAATGAACACAGCACGCATGAACACACACACACATACGCACACACACATGTAAATATAAAAGAAAAGGACTCTAATGAGCCAGTCCTTTTCTTTGTACCCTAGGATAAACAAAATAACTGACCGTTATGATTAGGAAACCACTGAGGGAAGTTCTTTGTTTTGAGTAGAACACATTGTAAGCCCAACAAAAGAATTACTTATGGATAAGGTTTTTGTCTTAAAGTAACACCTATTAACTATTGTTTTAAAATGTTTTGATTCAGTAAATTCAGTCTTTTCAAACTGGGGCAGGAAGTAGTCTGCTAATAATGCTTAAAGTCAGCTAACACATTCAGAAACATTCTAACACACACACACAAACACACACACACTTTCACTTGGAGCCACATTTCATCACTGTCTGCTGGTTATATACAACATGACTTTTTAAGTACATGAATAAAAGAGAAAATTCCTTCTGTGAGTACACCTATACCAAGTACATTGACATTTTGAGATGATTGGTAAAATGTACCATTAATCTCTTTGACTCCTTTTACATTTCCTAATGTTAAGTAACACATCAAAATATGAAAATCTTTTTGTTAAAACTTTTGTCACTTAATATTATGATGCGATTGAAGTTGTGACACACAATGTATCTGGGTGGATTCAATCGAATGTCATTAGTTTAAAAACACAAGTTGGAATTGGTAGCATATACTTGACATGCCAGCACCCAGGAAGCTAGGGCAGGAGAATCACTGGTTTAAGACCATCCTCAGCAACATAGCAAGCTCAAGTCCAACCTGGGCTACATAGACATTGCTTCAAAAATGTTGCTAATGTTTGAGAATAAAGTCAAGCCAGATACAAGGGAACACACGACAGAATAATTTCTACCTTATACTACATTAGATAGAAAAGGCCATACGTAGATCTTCTACATCAAGACTGGAGATGAAGTGACAGCCACAAGGTGAGGATGCTAAGGCCCCCAAAAAGAGAAAGATAACATTGAGATAGCTGTTGACTTTCTGCATCCCTTAGCATCCACGGATTCACTCAGAGAGCTTCTTTGCAGGCAAGGAACCAGCTATGTAGAGAGAACAAGCTCCAAAGAAGCAGGGATTGACTTAACAACTTAGGCTCACAAGTCAAAGCATTATCTAACATCTATCCTCAAGGAGGAAACTGTGTCATAGAAGACAAGCTAATAATAATACTATAGATTACATTATTTGTTTATCATTCTTTTAGTCATTCTCCCTTTGAGATGTTCTTTGACCCAAGCTCCATGCTAAGCACAGGTTATACATCTCTACAGACAAAATTGAAATCCATCTTTTTGTCACATCACCTGTGATCCAGACAAGCTTCTCTACTATTGTTGAAGGTTATCTGGGGGGATAAACTGACTTACGTATAGCTAGCTGACATAATTATCTGAGTAGATGATTATCCTCCTCCCCTCAAGGAAGCTGATTGCTACTTATTTTTCTAGCTCTCCAGCACAAAGCAACATGTGCGATATGTTTATGGTAACTAGAAGCTGGGCTACTAGGTCTCAATAGAAAGCCTTTTATCTTCAACTGTATCTGTCAACTTTCAAGACACAATTGTGTGTTACCATGATCCATCCACACAACTATCCTACAATGGAATCATAACAGGAGTTATTTTATCTATAACATAGAAAAGAAAACTGAGGCATGATGGCATTGTGACTTGCTGAATGCCACCCAGCTAATGAACAACAGCTGGAATTGGAACCCTACTATTCCAAGTACTGATTAAGCTCTGGTTGATTTTCATGAATCGGCCTCTACTGAACACCTGTTCAGCATCTGCATCCTCTCCTTGTTGAGTTTTTTCACTGCCTTCGGTAGAGCTATCTTAGCCTGGTGCAGTGGCATATACCTACAATCGAAGCACTTACTTGTGGGACTGGGGTAGAAAGTCACAAACTTGAGGTCAGACTAGGCTGTATGCAGGATCCTGTGTCAGAAAAAAAAAAAACTGAAAAAGGAAAAACTGTACTTAAGGAAGATTGTTTTTCTATGCTCTGACCACTTCGAATGGATCCAAATTTGGGGGGCAAAGAAAAGGAAGACATTTGTAAATACCTGAAGGAATGCTGTAAGCACAATAAATTTCTACCATTACATGATTGGTTATACTCTCTAACATGCTAAGAGCTACATCATGCATGGTGGATAAAACAGGAAAGACCAACAGAACTAAACTGTTTTTAGTTCTATACCAACCAATCACTTCCCTGTGCTTCCTTAAAAGGAGGCTATTGCTCCCTGTCATTCAAATTTGCCAGTGGTACTAATCCCTGTTCTACTTTCATCATGAGGTAGGTGAGAGAATGATACCACCAAAAAGGGCTTTAAAACTATGAAGGGTTCTACAAATCCGACGACATAGTAAGAGAAGTCCCCAAACATAGGATGAGTAAATTAAAGTCACTCCAGAAAAGTCTCTATACGGATATGAGGGGTATTTCTCAAATGTTATAGGAAACCTTCCACTGCTTTCTCAGTAGAAAAGATGTAGTTTTTTTCTGCCTAGTCTTGTGAGGTTGCGGGATGTTCATTTGTATCTCTCCCCCATCCTCCCAGTCTCACTCTTCTAATTATAAATTAGTACTGAATTCATCTGCTAGGCAGTCCACCATTAGCCATTCCTTTGTGGCCCACAGATTCAATAACTTCAACATGCACGATTTAGAGCTGCCCTTGAAGACCACCTAGAAACTTCAGGTGCTTTCAAGGTGGCATGCAGGCCATCTGCCCAAAGTACCCAACCATATGGATGTTATTAGCCTATCTCTGTTCACCCTCCCAGGTAACCTACTTGCTTATGAGAGCATTTCACAGCCCAGAAAGCCTAAGGGGGTTAGATCTCAGTTCTCCTTGAGGCTGCCAACTCTCTCTGACAACATCAGGGTAATTAACATCACACAGGACTCCCAGATCTTTGCAAGAACTCTGAAAGGCTCTTCCTAGAATTCCTCTCAGGAGCTTACTTTCTGTTTTTCATCTGACAAAGTCAAATCATCTGATAGCCTTCCAGTTAAAGGAAAGAAGACCCATCTGTTCAATTAGGCTTTCCTTAGATTCACCTGGCAAACCACATTAATTATTTATAATTATTCCTTATCGCCATGTGGGACCCTGAAGAATTGACTGTAAGGATCAACATTTCAGTATACCCAATCTATAAGAACAATGAATTCGAATGCTTAGATGCATTTCAATTTTGAAAGAGAAAAGACAAATCCTGAACAAAACTTGTGATTCGGTTTATTTTTTTCCTCAAGGCAAGCTACTATGTGACATTCCCTGGTCATATTCATTCCGCTCGTTCCTATCTTCTGTTTTGCCCAGAGTAAATAAATACTAAGTGTTTACCATAGCAATGGAGGCACCAGGAAACGTATATACAATAATTTTAAGGACTGCTAAGGGCTCTAAGGTAAAATGGAGAATGACATGATTAGATATGACTGTTTTAAGTGGCAGCTTGAGGGTGGAGGGAAAAGTCTCTCTAGGGAGTTAACATTGAATTTAAGAAGAGAAAGTCATGTGAAAATCTGTCAGATAAGGATTTTAAGCAGGAAAAAAAGAAAGAAAGAAAACAAGAACAATCCCAGAATGCTTTAGCGAACAGGAAGAAAGTAAATTTTAATAGTGAATTTACAGAATCTGCTGATGGATTGTATGATAATTGTGAATGAAAAGAGCTATTTACTTAAATTTCTTTCCAATGGCCACTAATGAAATTTTAAATGATATATTTTTAAATGACTCAAACACTTATTACATTACAGTAATAAAGGGCAAAAAGACATACTAGAATTGAAGTATTAAAAAAACTTACATGCTTAAAAAGAAAATTGTCTCTGATGCAACCTTTGTTTTCATATTACAAGTAATTTAGCATGTTGGTTGACCTATAATAATATCTGTACTAATTTAAGGGATATGGAGTTATAATCATATACATGTATGCAATGTATAAAGATTGAATCAGAGTAAATACATTTTCCATTGCCCTCAACTATCATCATTTCTGTGTGTCAGAAAATTTCAAACTCTTCTCATCTCATTATTTTGGAATATAAAAATAAAACATCAAAAATACTTCCCCTACCCCATGGACACTGTATTTTGATACCCATCACCCATCCTCTTGCATGAGATCGCTTATGTATATGAAAGAGGGAGTTTTAGAACAGATTTTAAAAAGTTATCTGTAAAAGATATTGCTGCATTGAAGCAATTATAGTAGGAATCAATATATAGATTTCTAAGAATAAAGTGAAAAACATTGCTTAAGTCAAAAATCCTCTAAATTCTATCTTAGTGCTAATTTTATCATTTACATTTAATATGTGAAAATGAAGTTCATTAAAACAATACTCTCTGAAGAATATTTTACATATGAGTCTGAAGAACTGACATTAAAAAGCAAAATCCATCTAAATGTTGGCAAGTGATATCAAATGCAGGAAGATTTCATAGCAAATGTTTCATATTTAAAAACAACCCCAGTGTATTAGGCATTGTTTCAAAGAAAAAAATCCCTGTCCTTTAACATGGTAGCAGTATGAATGGAGTAAAAGCAGAGACTCAAATTAAAGCCCTCTTCCACAAAAGTTTAAAGTTTGATTTTAAAATGTTTAGATCTTGCCACTTTCCAAAGATGAAGCCAATAGAAAGACACATTCACACATACAATTTGGATGCTTATGATTACTCTATTTATTGAAACCTATTATGTACTAAAATAGAAGGAAGGAAAGTACCCTACCATCCTGATCCTAAAGGGTGCTTCTGTTCCATTTGCTCAGCCTCATTTTTCAGCCAATTTCATAAACAGTGTTAAGAATAACACAGTCAATAACTCAGAAGTCTACGAATGTGGGTGAGTAGTAGAGTACTGGTCTGGCAGGCCTTCAATTTCCAGTAGTACTACATAGGGAGCCAGGGAAGATAGTGAATATTGAGGATAAATACAAATAAATTTGAGTGGACTTTGATAAATCCTTGTTGCTCAGGATCATGGAAAAATGTTGAAGGGAAGAGATGGAAGCTTAGGTTTTAGAGCTCACATACAGAAGACAAGCATAAGTTCCCATGTTTCATTGATGATCATATTGCTACTGGAAGTATCTAGGAAGCTAAGCAAAAGGGACAGAGTCACAGTGTTATTTGAGATTGTTTCCCAAAATTATATTTAGATAAGACATTTAGCCTAAAGAGACTATAGAGCAAAAATACACATTAAAAACTATCTTCAAAATTTGAATAGTGAGCATTTGAATGAAAGGATTGGACTTGTTCTTCTAGACACTAAGGAACATAAAAAAGTTTAAAACATAATAGTCAAGAATAGAAATTTCAGAGAAAGTTAGAAGAAACATTCTAATAGGACAGTAGTTCTCAATGTTTTTACTGCTGGGATACAGCTCCTCGTATTGTAGTGACCCCCAACAATAAAATTATTTCTGTTGCTACTTCATAACTGTAATTTTGCTACTGTGATTAATGGTAATGTAAATATTTTTGGAGATAGAACATTGCCAAAGAGATTGTGACCTATAGGTTGAGAACTACTGCAATAGAACAATCCAAAGAGAAAGTGACTGTCCTCATAGTGAACTGTTGATCACTGGCAGTCTTCAAGAATAAATTAATGGCCAATTGTCAGAGATGTTGAATAAGAGACTCTAATTGATGTTTACATAATTGCTGTATATAAAATCACTTGAACAGGTATTTTATTATTTCATTTTATTTTATTGAGATACAGCACCTTGCTATGTTGCACAGGCTACTTTCAAAGTTCTGGGCTTAATTGAACCTGTTACCTGAGCCTTTCAAGTTTTGGGACTAGAGCTTCAAACCAGCCCAATGTGCAATGGGGAATCTATATCGCTGTTTGGTTATTGTTGTCTTGTTTTCTGAATGAAGACATCACTATATAACCAAGGCTCCTCTTGAGTTTGTGATTCTTCAGCCTTCCTCTCCAAAGTGCCAATAGACATGCATCACTGCACCAAACTTGGGTGCTATTTTATAATACAGACTAGTATTCTTATGTTCTCACTCAAGATGCAGGTTTCTAAATAAAGACTTCTGTAGGAAATTCCAAGCAATTATATCTGGTTGCAGACTGAACAAGAAGACCCCTGGAAAGTGGCAATGGGAGAAAATGAAACTGTAGGTGAATTATGCCCAGAGACCGCAATTATTTTTTCTAAGTTTGACCTACATTTTAGTCCTATGATGTAGATAACCCCCTTCCTTTTCCACTGTGCTTTTACTGGATAGTTCTTGCTTGATCAGGACTGTTTTATTAATGTCCTTATGGACCATACAGGGTCAATAACCTGTGGTTCAAGTTTCCTATCCTGAAAGACTGTTGTAGTCAGGTCCAAACATTGTCAAGTGAAGATTGTCAATCACCATGACTTACATAAGAGCAGGGAGCTAAAGTAATTTCTGAGATAAAAATGAAACTGAATTTGTGGATACAAGAACCTAGAAACTCCTCCCAACATGTGAAAAAGTTTCCCCTAATTTCCTTTAACCACTCTTTCTTTCTCTTTCTCTTCATCTTTCTTCCCTTGCTGAGGTTTCAGTGGTTGGGATTTTTTTATGTTAGTGATTTTAAAGAGATTTCAGGAACCTCTTCCTCAGCCATCACTAGCTAAAGGAAGTTAGGCAACTATCCTTAGATACTAGCAGTGTGGAAAAACAGAAGCCATCAAGTCTGGAAAGAAAGGTCCATGAGAAGTTTCACAAAAAGAAAGAAAATGAGTCAGATGTGTACAATACTCAGGAACTTAGAAATCAAAGCCTACATGGAAAGGCTGACTAACAGTGCTTGCCCCTATTCTTTCTCCATGTAGCCTGCGTGAGCTCAGGTGACCATGGCTTCTGTAGCAGTCAGTACATTTAATTTTTAAATTACATTTGTTTTTTTTGGTAGGAGTCGGATGCATGTACCCTGGCAGGTGTGTGGTGTTTGGTGAACAATGTGAGGGAGTCAGTGTTCCCCTTCCACCTTGTTGATCCCAGGGATCCAATTCCAATTGCCAGCCTAGGTGATAGGTCCCTTTACTTGTCGAGCCAACTTGCCATTTTGGTAAATAGTGATTTTGCAGAGGCTAAAGGAAATCCTAAGCTTCAAATGTCCCCAGTCTAGAGACCAGTGCTCAATAGAACTGGACTCCACACATAATAGCTCAAGTACTAAAATATGGCTGGAATCTACGGGCAAAAAAAATATGTCTTGAAATGAAAAGGCATACAATGAGAAATTATACCAGCAGCTTTGAATTCTTAGTCGTTACCCAAAATCATCTCCTATTATTGCATTACCTTTCCCTGTCCTTGTCCCTTTGTGTACCATTTCTGATGACACAGTTCTACTGTGTTACTACTTCAAGATGCTCCATAGCTCTGAGGTTACAACTCAGACGGTGGTATTTCTGTAAGCATGAACCACATCACCTGGAAGAGCTCGGGAATATGAACTAAACTTAAAAGCAGTATAGAAGGAAAAACTGGAATCAAAACCCGGAATCCCCTGCCCTCTAGCCAAAAGCACGGTCTTCATGTGTTTCTTTCCATCCCTTACTCACCTTTGCTTTGCCTATTTGTGGGGATACACACACACACACACACACACACACACACACACACTTAGTATATTTAGTATAGATAACAGGATGGTAGTAGACTTACATTTCTTGAGTAGGAGAGACATTCTCTCCAGCCCAAAGACCAGGTAACTTAGCCTTCATACACACCTGTGGCCAGAAGCAGTTACAAGTTTTCCAATTAGTCTAGCCTTTACAGATTAGAACTGGGCCTGGGCATCACTAAAACCCCTACAAGGTTAGGTCGCAACTCTTAATGAGTTACATAGAATATTTCTCCAGAAATCATTCCTATCTCTGGTGAAAACTTAAAAGAGCCAGTTCCTTCTTAGTTCCTTCTTTGTAGCTGTCTTTTGATTGTTATCCTCACCTGACGAAAAAGCTGTGGGTAGATTAAAAAAAAAAAAAAAAGCCTTCTACCTTCCCCATAGCTGGAGAGTAATTTTCTCTCTTTCATAGAGACCAGATCAGTCTTTGTAAGACTGGTCCAATTTTTTTTTCACATTTTTTTTTGGTTCCACGGGGACTCTTGTTGTTGCCATGGATACCTGCCGTTGACACTTTGGGGATGCAGCAGAGCATCCATTATATCAAGACCCCCCACCTTGAATCACTTTGTACTGGCTTTTTTTTTTTTCCTTCCCAGGCAATTTCTGGGTCTGTCCTTCTGCCAACTTAAAGATTAACAGGAACTAGTTAAAACATTAATGCTTTGACTTCCTTCCAAATCTTTTCCTATACAGCAAAGCTTGACCTCTACCTTCAGCGATCTATCAGAAAATGTGCAACAAATAAAAGAAATTAATGGAAATTATTCATATTGGATACAGATTCTTCCCTGGATAACAAAAATTCCTTAATGCATTTTGCTGTACTTTTTCAGAGAAAACTAGACAAGAGAATTTTCAGAAATAAGCATAAAAGTTCCTATGCACTGGTCGAGAAATAAATTTGATTTTCAAAAAAATAAATCCACTGTATCACTGCATGACATCTTTTTTAGAAACTTATCTGTTACATAAGGAATACTCTTATCTAGACAAAGCAGCACAGAAACAGGGAAATAAGAATTCAGAGATGTTTAGATCACACGTGAATTGAGTCATACAGTAAATGCTGCCATGGTCATGTTAATCCTGGGAAGTGCTTTATACACAAGGGTCCTGTTTTCAATACTTTTGGACCCATGCCTTAGTATATATGCAGCAGGTATCATCATGGTGCTAAGACAATGTGAAACTTAACAATTCTACATTCCTTGATTTTGTTTAAATTTGTAACCTTAATGCTGCATCAATAATGGCCTGTTTTGCATATCTGTTTGATTGTACCTTCTTAAAGATTCATTTAAACCTGGGGAGGACAGCATGACTCCTACCTGCCTCTCATTAATAACATACTTTTCAGCAACTAGATAATGAATGGCTTGGATATAAATCAGTAGAAATGCAGATTGCCATTAGGTGGGAAAAGGAGAAACAATCTCCAAGTAATTTTGAGACTGAAGGCGGGGGGCGGGGAGGGGATGCACATCTTAGTGAGAGCTGACTACATAGGAAGGCTAGTGATTAAATATTCTGCTGTCTTTACTTGTCAGTGAGTGAAAGAAAAGTTAGCCTAGTAGAAATTAACTTTCACAAATGACTTTGAATTTGGAGAAATAATGGAAACGAGCAGTTTAATCATGAGGAAGAAAATGGCCTTTCTGTTGACTGCAGATAATCTTAATGGCTGAGCTAGTAGTGTATATGCAACTGTTAACTGTGTTGACTTTACATTGGAGACACACTTGGTAGGGCCCCGTAAGGAAGATAGTGATCAGTAATTCGGCTGATAAAAGTCTGCAGTTGGTTGATCAGAGGCAGCATAGACCGCAAGCAGAAGCATCTTAAAGGGAAAATACATAAAACTTATTATTGGCCTACTCCACTCTTCTGCAATAACAACAGATAATAATATTCTTGCTCAGGATTTAGAGGGCATGCTTTTCAAGTTACTGTATTTCTTTGGTGATAAGTTGCTGGCACAGAAATGAGTGTTTAAGGGAAATGCATTTCAAAGCAAGGACTGCCAATAAATTATGCCACAGGCCCCAGGTTTCTCAGGCACTAGAAAATACATGAAATTTGGAAATACAATCCTGGCTTTCAATTTCCTTTATTTGTCTAAGTCCTTTAGAATTCAACATGGCTGCTCCCAGCATTTTGACTACTGATCTTTACTGGGGGAGAAAGGAAAAAGAAAGAACAAAAGATGATAACTGCATCTACCTGAAAGTCAAGTCAAATGAAGTAATAGAGTCATCTGGTTTGCTTTAAAGGGGTTTCAGAGTATGAATTCACTTTATTCTATGGTCGTTTTATACAGTGCACTTTTATCATATGCTTTCCCATCCACCACCTCTTCCCAGATCCTCCTACCCACCAAATTTCATGTGCTTTCCTTCTAAAAGAAATGAAAAACAAAAATGCCACTTAAAAAATGTGAAGTCCAATTTGTTAGCTAGCTTCTCATGAGCCTGAGGCCTGCCCTGGAGTGTGGTTGATACACCCAGTGTCAGTCCATTGAAGAAAATAGATTTCCTCTCCCAGCAGGTATCAGTTGCCAATAACTTCTTGGCTGGGGTGAGACTTTGTGTCTACTTCCCCTTTTAGTGCAGGGATTATGTGTAGCTTGAGATTACGCTTGGCTTGTCTCAGTCTCTGTGGGTTCATTTGTGCATCTACCCTCTTATATCTGGAACATCTGTTACCTTGGTTGTCCACTACCTCTGGCTCTTACAATCTTTCCAACTTTGCATAGATAAAGGAACCTTTAAAGGAGGGGTGGGCTAAAGCTCTAAATAACTCACCTCTGCATGTTTCAGACTCTGATTTTATTTCTGCTCAACAATGACAGAAAATGAGCAGGCCAGAATATAAAACAACCTAGTTTTCTAGCTGAGTCTCTCAATGAAAAATAACTTGGCTTCAGCTCATGGTTCTGTTTCCTGTTTTGTTATTGTTATTTGTTCCCTAAAGGGATTTAACTTACAAATCTACAATTTGACAGCATTTGTTTTAGTTTGGGGACTTTTGAAGTAGCCTGGGTCCAAGTATCTGGTTACTGTATGATAGCAACCAAGCCAAATGGCTTTGACATTCAACTTGCCTCATTACCAGGGAATTATCACCAGAAAAAAAAATGTTGGTTCTATCTTACTTTGGTGACTCAAGACAAATGGACAGCTGTGACCTTAACACAAATATAACATAGCGTGAAACAATTAGGTCAAATCATCTGCAGATACTTGACAGTTACTCAAAATTTTTAGAAGAAATCATCTCCTAAGGTCTAGCATTTTCAATTTTGATCATACACATTTCAAGCTGTAGTAGAGAAGATAAAGGAAAGAACTCTTGAAAAACTAATGGAGAATTTTTGAGTATTGTTACTTGACTGCTCACTGCAGTTAGAATTACTCCCTTGGGAAGGAGACTTAAAGAGACACAGTACAAACACTTAATGTAGAAACTTCCAGAACCAGAGAACATAAAAATGGCTAGAAATTTAAATAGCATTCTCTATTTTTTTCTAACATGCATTTTCTTGTTAATATTCTGCTCCTTTGAAGGAAATTGTGGTTCTTGGATAGACATAAGAATATTCTTTCATAGCATACCTAGACATGGGAGACCATTTATTTTCAATTTTACACAAGTAGGTTAAATGTAAAAGAAAACAACTCAGCCTGTGTGTGAGGAATTTTTGCCTGCATAGATAACACAGCTTAGCTTTCTCTAGAGGGACTTTCCATAAACACAGACTGCCTAAGCAAATCCAGAGCAACAGATATGTATGTCTGTTTGATGTGGTCATTGCTTCTACCATCAGGAAAACATTATAAAACCAACAAAGCGGTTCTTGGTGCATTCTTGCTCTACTTTCTCTTGACTTAAGCTCTAATTCTAAGACTTAGCTACCTGGAGCTACTGAAATTTAAGTTAATTTAAAAATGAATTTAAAATTCACTTCTTTGGATGTACTAGCTACAGTTCAAGTAGACATGTATAAATAGAAACTAGCATAAAGAACAACACAGTTATAGGGAGATCAATTGCATGACACTTCTGTTAAGTAACTTCTTGAGCATAAGGACCACATCTTCCACACTGCCGTTCCCTACCACATTTAGCTCAGTGTTTGGTATAACTATTAAATGATATTTTCTGTTGTCATGAATTATGCTAAATTTGTTATTGGCAGTCTTTTATTTCATCATCTCAGTAATACTATAAAGCAGGTCCTATTATTATCTTCATCTTTCAGATGAGTACCCTGGGGCTTAGTGAAATTAACTGATTTATCTAACATCACACAGCTAATATGTATACAAGCCAACTCTTTGTAACATGGAGACCAGTGGCCTACAAAAAAAAAATCCCTTCACATTTCACCACGGACAGGTGGACCTTCCAGGGCACTGATGACCACACAGGTGCTCAACATCACTCATACTGGCTAGGGAAGAATAAAGACAGCATGGGATCTGTATATAAGCATGAAGACTAGGGATGTAAACAAGCCTGCCGGTTTGTGTTTAGGTGTTGGATATCAGATTAGATAGCTCTGTTGTACTTATCTAAATAGATTAGCAAAAATAGTGGTTTTATTTGTCATTTTGCATATGGTGACCATTGCCTTGTCTCCAGTGATGAGGATTAGTGAAACATAATCATTCTGTGAAGTCACCCACACTTGCTGCATTTACCAGAAGGTTCTATGGGCTTCCATGCAGTATACTGTGCCAGGACGTGCAAATGCCAGCAAATCAATTTTCCTGCAGCTTTCACAGTCAGTGTGTTTGCCAGACAAAACCCCAGCCAACCACTTTTAAAAAAATCAGGATAACACCTTTAGAAATAATACTTACTGGAATACTCCTAACACAGAGAGAAAGAAAAGACTTAAATCTAAAGCAAATTATTTGAAGGATAAGGTAAAATGTGACTATATTGAAATTGAACATTTAATGCCCCAATGTGGCTGTGTAAGGTAGTTTTTACCAAGCATCTAGTCAGTCAGTTCTGAATCAATCTGTGCCTCACTAGCACTGACAACATTAAATCTGACACCATCCTCACTGTCACTTTGTCTGCACACAGGTCACCGGGTACCTCAGTGTTATCTACATTGCTCTCTTGTGTTAGTTATTTTTCTTGCTGCCGAATCAAAATACCAGTGAGGGGGGCTATATTTTTAATTAACAGTACCAGGGGATGCAGCTGATCATGGCAAAGCAGGCATGGTAACGAAAACATGAAGCTACAAAGCAGGCATGGCAACTAGAACATGAAGCTAATGGTTGCATGGTACCCACAGTCAGGAAGCAGGGAAAGATGAATGATGCCTCTCAGTCCATTTCTCCTTTTTTATTCAGTCCAGGACCCCAGCCCACGGAACAGAGCTGCCTATGTTTAGAGTATGTCTCCCCTCTTCAGTTAAACTTTTCCAGAAATACCCTCACAGACACAACCAAAAGTGTCTTTCCATGGTGATTTTAAATCCCATCAAATTTACAATAAAATCAACCATCAACCACTCTACGACATAATCATATTCCATGTCTTTCTCATATTGTTCTGGTACAAATTCTCTAACAAACCAAATCATACAAATTATTTTTCTGTTGCTATGATAAATACAATGACAAAAAGCATCTTGTGGGCTGGAGTGATTGGGAGCACTTGCTGCTCCTCCAAAGAACCTGTCCTTGGTTCTCAGTACCCACATGGGTTGCTCCCAGCAGCTTGGAACTTCAGCTCCAGGACAATCAAATTCCACTGGCCTCCACAGAACCCACACTCATGAACATACCCACACAGAGACATAAACACATACATCTAGGTTAAAAATAAATTCTATTTAGAAAGTAACTTGGTGAAGAAAGAATTTATTTGACTTATATATCCCAATCACAGTTCATGATCGAGGCAAGTCAGCGTAGGAACAGAGGTGGAAACCACAGAAGAATGCTGCTTACTGGATTAACATTCAGCTACCTTTTCTATATCTCCCAGAATCACCTGCCTAGGCATGATACCACCCACAGTTGGCTGGTATCTCCCATATCAAACAGCAGTCAAGAAAATGACACACAGACATACTTTGTCCACCAGTCAATCTGACAGAGGTTTTTCCTCAGTTGAGGTGCCATCCTCTCAGGTAACTCTAGTTTGTGTGAGGTTGACAAAAACTAACCAGCACAGTAGCCATGTGGACATAATCTAATTGATTAAGCACATATTATATACCAGTCCCTTTAGTATGAACTTTTATTAATTATTTTATTGACTATCCTATCTTTTTTCAAAGACAGCCATTAGAATCTTAGAGAAATTTGAGCAACTTGCCCAAGTCAAGCAGAAGACATTATCTCTAATAGTGGATATAGAGCCTTGTGATAAACTAAGTTTATTTTAATCTGTGCTTTTCAGTTCTGGCATGTGGCTTCAAAAATAAACCACTGGAGATGATTTAGTCTATAGAAAATCACATCAAAACAGTGGGTCCACTGGAGCCTATTAGGGTCATCAGTAAAGGCAACGATTTCTCCTCTCCCTGAACCTTACCTGGCAATAATTCACGAGTATAATCAGAATACGTGTTACGCTTGTAAAAAAAAAAAACCTGCAAAATAACAAAGCATCAATATAAGAGCAAACCAAAGGGAATAATGATTCAAAAATGAGTCAAAATGTAAAGCTCAACCAAAAAAGTAATTCAACTTCAATCATTTCACTGACAGTTTTGGTCAATCTCATCATAGTAATTCCTCCACTAAGAGGCAGATTGAAGTAATGGGTGAGAAAATTTGAATTTAAATTCTCTCAGTTCCCACCTATGCTATCTTAAATTATCAATTTTTTCTCTCTCTCTAGGATGTAGAAGTAGAGAAGAGGGAGAGAGTCTGTACTTCATTGTAAAATAATGTAAATTTAAATTTTGATGTTCATTTAGGTATTAATTTAATGTTTACTGGTGGTACACTATGTGACAGCCATTGCTCCAAGCATTAAAATGATATGTCCCATTATGGTAAGTGAAACTAACAAATAATAAACAATACTGCAAATAGCAGTGGCAATTAAAAAAAGGTAGGTACCTCAACAAGATGCTAGAGGTGCTATTTTATCACAGCTGATAGCTTTTGACACCTAATTGGAGCAGAGAAGCTGGCTACTTTCAGGCAACTGGAATAGGCTTAGACTCACTTGGCAAAAGAAGCCAAAGGTGAATTGAATCAGAATAGAAATCTAACTTTGTGTGCCTGCAAGGGACACTGAAGAGGTCACTGGAATTCGCTGAGCCTATCCATTTGGAAAGGAGTTATCTGAAATAGCACTCCTTAGGTAGAAAAGAACCTGTCATGAACTGTAGATGGCAGTGTGAAAATGTTAGGCAAAGGCATTTTCAATGAGTTCTTGACAGTTGAGGGCAAAGCTCAGCGTCAAAGCAAAAAAGTGATGACTGATTCCACTGAAGTTATCTAAGTGCCCAGCCCCCAAAATAACTCAGACAGAGTCGTAATCCACCACTAGAAAAGCTAATAATAGAACCTAGCAAGCATTTTCTTCTTCTCCTCGCCCCGTTCTTACCAATACTCAGTCACAAGGCAGCCATTGGTTGAAGCAAAAAGAAACTGAAAGACAGTGCTTGTATGAAAAACTAGCATAGTTTTTTCCCCAGGCTTGTCTATTTGAAGTGACTTTATGGTAGATGCATAGAGACAAGTAAAATCGATAGGCTAATGTCTTTTCTAGCATCTCTTGCCCTTACCCTCTTCCCCTTGACTCCCTGATTTATAAAACCGGAACTCATTGTTTCATTCCACCAATATTTATAGAGCCCTACTGGGCCCAGACTCTGTTCTTGGCTCTCAGGTTCCAGCAATCAATGAACAATAGCTGCAGAGCTGCCTAAAAGAGCTTCTGGGGTGCATAATTGAGATGATGGTATGTGTAAAATCTCCTTGGCAGCCAGAAAGGTGGAGGCCAATATACCGTTTAAAGATATCCAATTTTCTTCTGCTTCCAGCAGTGAGAAATGGAAGAGGTTCAAAAAAAAAAAAAAAAAAAAAAAAAAAAAAAAAAAAAAAAAAAAAAAAAGGGAAGGCAAATAGCAGAAACACTGTGTGACCAGCAAAACTCTTGCCAAAAATCTCTCCCCTTTGTGTACTGTGTACTTAGACCTACTATTAGAAATTTCCATTGTCTGAATCACAACTAAGGAGTGTCTGGAGCTTGGTGTGGTGGTGAACAAGTATAATATGAGGACTCGGGAGAGTAAATAGGATTTTAACAGGCTACTGCTGGAGGGTGGCTAGTTAGTGAATTTTAGCCTGAGTTACCTAGTAAGGCCTTCTATGAAAAAAGATAAACAACAACAACAAAATGTTTCTGTGGAGGTGAGGCTTCTATGTTATGGAACTTGACAACAGGTCTATACTATTCACACCTTACTATGCCTCTTTCAGTCTCCTACCCTGCCCATCTCACTAGGACACACATGAGCAATATTCTCTTCTAACCCCATCAGACTTTAAGAAAGGCAAAGGGGGTGGGACAAAGAGAGGAGCAGAGATCTCTAGACAGCTACATTATCAGCTCTCTTTCCTTCTTAGCACCTTACCTTATAAGGGTCATCTATTCCCCATCCCAGTATTTGAACTGTAAGGTAACATTCATCTGTAAATATTAGAAAAGACTCACTTTGTAAGTGGATTCAGTAAATGCCCAGGCCAGGCAATATGAAGCTCAAAGATACCTTTTTGAATTAGTAACAGCTATCAATACTATCTGAATTCTTACTAAAACCAGAAATCTCACAAGTGCTAAAATGACACAGAAAGAAACTCATATGGTAGTTTACCATTGCAGTCTCTTAACTAAAGAAAGGTTCATTCTAGAGATGAAACTGACTAATCTGTCAAATAATATAATAAAATCAGAAGAAGAAAAATGAGTCCTTCAACCTCTTATCTTACTTCCCTTGCTTGCTATCCTGTATATGACAGACTAGCCCTAAAAGATGCTTTTAAAAAAAAAAAAAAATGTCAAGAACCCCATGTTCCTTCAGAGGACATGAAACTCCCATTCAAATAAAAATGTATCCCTTAGAAAATACAGAAGCCCCTTTTATATCAGTGAACCCCTCTATGATAACCAAGGCTGATGTCAGAAAACAAGTGTGCATGGGTCTCTGAAGGAGGCTGACAATGATATAATGGAAGAAGCAGAAAGCTGAGCTTTCCAAAGTGAAATCTAGCCCTTTTGTGGCATTTAGATCCAAGGCTAGTCTTGAACACAAAGCAATGTGGTTTGGTAACAACAGTCAACAAGTAAAGTTTATTATCCCTCGAAGAACACTAGGCACAGAGTGCTCAAAGACATTCCCCCTAACTATCCCTTCATACTATGTTTTCAAACTATTTTTTCATACGTGTTTGGGGCATAGAACAGTTACAAACACCCGAGCTACTTGCCTTAGAAATAATATAATAATTTGTCCTATAGATAGCAAACTTGTACCATAAAATAAATTTGCATATTTTGTTTCTGTTGGCAATGATTTATTGGTTTGTTTGATTTGTTCATCCAATTACTTCTAGATTATCCATGTGAGGTAAATGTCTGTTGAGGGGAAAATTGTTCTCATATCCAGATCATGAGATGAGATATTTCCCGTTATGCTATTGATATTATATCAAGCACACTGTGGTCAACTCTGGTGACACATTTTAGGAGTAGACTTTGAAAAATTAAAAATAGAGTTGGACCATTATAACCAGAAAGGGAGACTTGATTAGAATTGATATCAGACAAATAACCAAAAAGAGGGTCCTTAAATGTATAACTTACAAAAGAAGTAAATATCGGGTAACTGAGAGATGGTAAATTTCGGACTATCTATTATGTGGGAAAGAGAGAACCTTTACTTGGAAAAGTGGGAATAGTAAGACAGAGTAGATGGCACTTCACTCTAATCTCCATTCATTTCACAGACACACCCTGTGAAAGTGCTTAGTACATGCTAGGCATTATCACCAGATTCTGAGATGGCAAAGGCCAAAAAGAGACATGACCCCTACTCAGAAGGGCTTAACTTTGTCTGGGGATTTCCTTTTCTATGCAAAAGAATTGGTGCTAACTACTATGGAAAGATGGAACATAAAAGGAATTGCTTGATTCAAACAGAAGGCAGAAATAGGATAAGGGAGGTTTTTGTTACAGAGGTCAGCCCAATGAAAAGTTTCTCTCAATTCAACCTTCCCCATTACAGAGAAACCTACCTCATAAGAGCTAAAGAGTACCTCGTCGGCAGAGGGATTTGAAAAAGTTGAGCAAGATGGCTTTGAAGGAGCCTCTGATCTCAGCTACTATATTGTTCTACTGACAACTAGATGTTCTACTGACCAAGTAGATATTCCAATTTAACAAATAGGAAAAGTAGAAGTTTATACTGAATAGTTTTCCTTGGGAACGGGGTTCTGGTTCATGGGAGTTTTAATGTATAAGCCTCAGATATACTATAAAACATATATTTTAAAGAGGGAAATTAGGCTGGTGAGAAGTCTCAGTGGATAAAGGCACTTCCACCAAACCTGATGACCTGAATTTAATCTCCAGGACCCAAATGGATAGAAAACTAAATTAAAACTAAATTATGTACAATATCCTCTGGCCTCCAATGTAAGTCATGACAGATTTGTGTGTGTGTGTGTGTGTGTGTGTGTGTGTGTGTGTGTGTGTTTTCTCCACCAACAAAAGTCTAAAAATCAAAAGTCACTTGATAATGATTTCTGTTAATAGCATATTGCAGATATTTACAGGAATATACCTAGATATCTAATAATATTTAACCATATAATCACACATATAAAGTCATAATTCTCCAAATATGAGACTCAAGTAACTTATAATGCTATTGAAATACATTTTGTCACTAAAGCACATTTCTCAATTTTTAATATAACAGGACATGCTTCTTTCCAGTTCAGGTGTTTTATACACTATTCTAAGAATGCACTAACCTGTTAATTTCTAATAATTCTTTGAAGTAGATGCTTAAAACCCATACCATTCTTTTTTTTAATTTATTTATTATAAGTAAGTACATTGTTGTTGTCTTCAGATACCCCATAAGAGGGCATCAGATCTCATTGTGGATGGTTGTGAGCCACCATGTGGTTGCTGAGATTTGAACTCATGACCTTCAGAAGAGCAGTCAGTGTTCTTAACCACTGAGACATCTTACCAGCCCAACCCATACCATTCTACAGATGAAGAAATTGAGATGTAAAAGCTAGATAATTTATGCACCTAGCAAAAGGGATTCAAACTCAAGCACTCTGGCTCCATGGCTCCATGGCTCCATGACTCCATGCACACACACACACACACACACACACACACACACACATACACACACACATACAACTTACATCTTTGACCTTCATGCTTTATTGCATGCAAATACTTGGAACTGTGGCTGCAGAAGTGAAGTCATTAATGCTAGAGCTCTACTTGATCTGCTCTTGTGGATTAATTAATCTGTTCCTCCTCCATTCATGTATTTCTTCTTTGGATTTCCTTTGTTAATTACTTAGAAGTGCTATCTCATGGCCTTGCTACATAAGTGAGTCTATTTCCCCCGCCCTTTTTTGAAACAATGTTGTACTGTATGGGATGAAGGAAATGAATCGTGGCAAGTTAGGAAAAATGAACTTGTTATTACATATTCTGCCATAATTTTTTAAATTGAAGTTCAGATGATTGAACTAGCATTCAATCCCCTTTATTGTTCTCAGTATTTCAGCCAAAAAAAAATAGTCTCCAAAAATTAAAAATAATCTAAATTGATTTTATTTTTCTTCTTCTTCTTTTTAATCTGAATGTCATACCATCAGTTAAGTACTAGTTAGGAAGATAAATGCCACAGCTTAATTTCCCTCACTTCTGAGTCATTTCTTCCTCCTGCTTCTAACCTTCAGAAACTAGTCATCAACCATGGCCTGATCACTTCTGCCACTGACTGATTTGACATTACTGTATCCATTACTGGGTGCTATGTGTACAGCACATACATTTAAAGTGTCCACTTCGAGCATTGCCATTTATTTTCCTAGAAAGACATCATTACCTAAAAGAATAAATCTTTTAGTCTGTATCAACAATCAAAGAACTCAACTAAATGATGAAGTAAATTAGTCCAAAACACAGCATGCTTGTTCATGGACTTCCTTACCTTGAACTTATACATTTCTCTGTGATTGTAATGGTGGCTTTGCTAATAATGTAGGACACAAATTGTTCTGCAACCTCTTCCTTCCTAGCATACTTTACAATCATATCTGATTGGGCAGAAACAAAGAATACACAAAATCTATTTACACAAAAAGACATGCCCACCATAGTGATGTCGTTAATGACAATAAGGAAGAAAGATGTAAATATAGTATAGTCTCAGATTGAAGGGTTACATAACCATTATAAAATAGGCCTTTCTGGTAAAACCATAAGGAAGTATAAGTTGGTAATAAAGACCAAATTATGACAATGGTTACCATTGGCAAGAAAAGAAAGACACATGACTATGAAAAAGATAGATCAATTTCAAGTAATTATAGATGCTTAATTTCTTAAACTCTCTAGAAGGCACATCTCTGTTATTAAATTCTTTTCATATATTTAAGTGTATCTGAATTATTTACTTTTTCTTAATTTGAGGGGCAATAAGCCAGGAAGTTGCTGTTACACTTAATGACAAGGTACTTCCGTATGACACTTAGAAATCACCAGATGAAGGTAATATATGATGTGAACATACAAGTCTATGAGTCAGATTTAACTCTAAGGCTTTGATTACTAAAGGAGCATTAATGAGGAAGTAATTGATATGGGCAGATACAAAGTTAGATTAAGGACCATTTTTTCTGGCCTTGAACTCTCTATGCTCCTACCTCAGCCTCTCAAGTGTTGGAATTACAAGTGTGTGCCATCAACTCAGGCTGCTAAATCATATTTTAAATAGTTTTTGCAAAGCAAAGTATGTATCTTTATTTAGCAGGTTGATAGGTTTAGCAAAAGACAAGGTCAAATCACCTTTAGACAAATTTGAGTTGTGGTGGTCATTTTTAGTCATCTCAATATCTTTGCTTATCTAAGACATGGTTTCTCTGTGTATTCCTGGGTATACTGGAACTCACTCTGTAGACCAGGCTGGCCCTCAACTCAGAGATCCACATGATTCTGCCCCTGAGTGTGTGGGGAGCCGACTGAAGGCGGCTATCATCCTTGCAGCCATCTTGAGCCATATACCCTGACAAGAGATTTGATTACAATAGCCTACAACAGCTGAGCACACTCTGATAACATTTTGTTTTAGATACCCAGGATCTTCCCTTAGATGTGTGAGACTTAAAGCTGTGATTTAGAGCCGAGACTTAAGGGCGTGACTTAGAGATCAGATTTAGATATAAGACCTAAGGGTGTGACTTAAGGGCATGGCTTAGAAGTGAGACATATAAAAGGCGAGAGGCAGACAGAAGAGTTCAGTACAACTTGGAGTTAGTTATTAGACATTAGGCACTTAGCACTTGGAACTTGGAGGCACTAGGGACTAGAAACTAAGGACTAGGAACTCAAAACTTGAGACTTGGACTGGGAAGAGAGCCTGAAGAATAAACAGGATTGAATCACACTCTGTCTGGTCTCCATTCTAAGAATCTGTCCTCACTCTCTCTCTCTCTTGCTGAACCTGCGGACCGGAGCAGCTTGGGGCAGTGCGGGCTCTAACAACTTAGCCCCCAAGGCTTTTTGCAGTATGGGTTCCAGCATTGATAGAGCGGTCCCCAACATTTTTGATGCCCAACGTGAAGCAGCTCGGGCCGTGACATGAGTGCTAGGATTAAAGGCTTGTACTACCACCACCCAGCTTCATCTTGCTATCTTTTGACAACAATGTGGTTGTCATCCTGACAAGGCCTATGTTTATTATTAAATAAACATAATTAGTGACCAAAGTGAGTGAAATAGTGCTACCTGCCAACATGGCTAGTGAAATGAATAAGGCATAGACTTTGTCCTCAAGAAATCCTCAAATAACAAGAGGAAAGACAGATATGTAGCCAATGCTCATTAACATACTATAACAGGCTCTGCAGCAAAAGATTGAGCAACCATCAAGGAGGTACCTCTGTGGGAACAGGAAAGACATTAGTAGACATAGCATTGGTTCTGGGTGTCCCAGGAATAATGAGGTAACTCAAGCAGAAGCAAAAAGATAATCAAAGGCATAGGACATGAAACTATAAGGCTGAGTTCAGTGAATAGTCTACAGTCCAGTGTGACTGGATCTGAGAAGATATCAGACATAAGACAAAATTTTGCTTTAAAATTTTTAAAGAAATTTTCAGAGAATTATAAGGATGGTTGTAATGAGACTAGGTTTGCACTTTAGGAGGATCAGATGAATAGAGAAATTAAACAAGGAGATCTCAATTTAATGGGGAGACAAGAGAGTCAAGAACAAAACAAAAGGGTTGATGGCATGCCCTAGAGAGAGCAGCTGCAATGGCATGGAAAAAGGAGATGACAGGTTTCCCAGCATTTCTACATAGAGGTAGTGAAGGGGAAAGTAGCATCAAACTTTCTAGTTTAGATGTTCAGTGGTTGAGTGGAAGCAAGAGCCAGGCTTTCTAATGAAATATTTTATAAGAAGTTATCTCTAGGCCTATCAGTTGGAGCTGTCTATCAGAAAGACTTGTTTTCTGTTCCCTCAAAGCAACTCTGCAACCTAACCTCTTATTTCTTCTTCCATTTATCCTTAGTCCTGACCAGCAGCACCTGTACCCTGAACTCTTAGAATAGCCTTCAAAGTAATGTCTTTGCTTCTACTCTGGCCCACCTTCTAGCCCATTCTCTACAGAGCAGTCAGAGTACTCTTTTAAAAATATTGGTTGCTAACACACACACACACACACACACACACTCCTCAAAATTTTCCAACAATTTTTGATCTCATGTAAAATAAATCCAAACTGTTTAATCATGACCCACAGGCTCTGACCTGATTTATCTTCCTACACTCATTTTCTATCACTTCTTTTCACTCACTCAACTTCAGCCATCCTGGCTTCCTTCTTTTGTGCTTTATGCAATCTAATCCTGTTTCTATCTCAGTGTGCCATTCCAGTGACTCCATGAAGGTCTCTGTGAGTGTCTAATCACCATAAACATGAGGCTTAATTTTCATGGAGGCAGCTCTGGGAATTCCAGGACTCATTTGCATAAGCCTGGGCAGGTCTCAAAAAATATAATGTTAGGAGAGGATGACAGGAGCTGTAGAAATCAGGAGTTTACTATAATAAAAGAAAAAATTTAAAAGTTCAATGTAGGTGACAAAAGTCCAAAAAATGAGCAAGTAAACAGCTTATCAAACAAGCCAGGATGGGTGCCAGGAAAGATCACAGAAGGACACTTGAAATTATGATATATGTTTATGAGTTTTACCATACCCTCACCTCTGATTAAATGTCTTCTTACAGCTTCTATCTAGAGTTCTCCTTCCTAAGGATCTAGCTACCAATTCAATTGGAAGTTCTGGGGTCATTGTGGTCATTCTTCCTTTATATTCTCTACAGGGATACACAAGGAGCTACAAACATATTAAGTCTTTGCTACACATTCTCAGCACCACCTAAACTTAAATGAACTTTAACAGGACTAAATTCAACCTGAGAAGATCAAGACAAGGCTTGATTTGGATGAACAGATAGAAAAAAAAAACTAACAGTTTTTGTGGCACTTCCATTTGAATGGAAACAACACTATTCATCCTCTTATATACCTCACAACTCCAATATGTGCTCCATAAATATTTGTTGGAAGGGTAGATGCATGACTAAATACACTAATGCAACTTTAAACCCCATTATTCAAAAATAATGCTCCAATGACAGAAAGCAAACATTTTGTTTATTCTATCATGGTTGTACTTCAGTAGTGCCCGGTTTATTTCTAAACACTCCAATTTAAAAAGAGACATCACAAATTCAAATGAGCTTATGGTTGAAAGAACAAAGTTCTGAGAATTTCGGAATCAGTAAAAGCCAATACAACTTAACCTAATGAGATCAGGAAAGGAAATAATAAAGCCCTTGCAATATTTGAAGGATCAACAGTAGGAATAGCACACAGAATTACTTTTTTTTTTTTTTTTTTTTTTTACTTTCTATAGCTTTAGCAGTTAGGGCCAAGGAAAGAAGTTCTAGAAAAAAAAGAAACAAAAGATTATCTCAAGACAAGGATGAACTTTCTTACCATAACAGACCTCCCATACCATTCTAATCACCCTTTTCAGGCAAATTCAGGATAAACATACAACAGGATGGGGGGGAGGCAATATTCCTTCATCTAGCAGAAAATTCAAATGAGAAAACACTTTTCAAAACCAAACTATAACCAGTTAGTGGAGCAATGAAACCAAGCTAGCTAGCCATGACTATAATTTTTAAGCGAATTTGAACATAGCAGAGAGCATTACAATAAGCAAGAATAAGCACACTTTGGAGAAATCTGTTTTTAAAACATGCTGACAGATGTCTGAAAGTGTATGGACAGTCACAGTGTAGCATGGCTTTGAGATTGTGGGCTGGAATGAAACATGTTTGGGGGCTGGTTGTTGCTCTTCCAAAGAACCAGAGTTTGGTTTTCAGCATCCAGATCAGGCAGCTCACAACTGCCTGCAACTCCATCTCTAAGGGATCTGATATCCAACCTCTTCCAGTATTTGAGGGTGCCTGCATACACACAAACACACACACACACACACACACACACACACACACACACACACAGAAATAAAACTTAAAATTGAAAAGACACATATGGTTTTTTACTTGCACAAGTGGCCCTCTGCAATGTCCTATCTGGCCATCCAAAGAACTGTTTGCTATCTTTTTTGTTGCAGAGATCCAAAATTGCTGTGTATGAGAAAATGTGGTCTTACATGAAATCCGCAGAACCATCTGTGTTTACCAAAACAACAGCTGACGGGGTAGCCCGAGTTCGGAAGTCCAAGGGAAAGTTCGCCTTCCTGCTGGAATCAACCATGAATGAGTACATTGAGCAGAGAAAGCCGTGTGATACGATGAAAGTTGGTGGAAATCTGGATTCCAAAGGCTATGGTGTGGCAACCCCTAAAGGCTCAGCATTAAGGTGGGTGGAATAATATAACAATATCCGTGTTGTTATAGTATTCCACCTACCCTGATGCATTTTGTTGTCGTTTTCTTTCTTGTGGAATTTGAGGTAACTTTTAAAAGTTTAAAATCTACAATATTCCATGGAGTTAAATAAGACGGTAAATTATGGTTTCATCTATTTAATGCATCCATTTTTTTTTAATGTTCTCTCTCTCTGTGTTGTCCTCTCTGACTGTTTGTTGCTGTTTTAATTTTACAGTTCAACGGCTTTTTCAATTTAAATGGTAAAAGCCAAGTTCTGGTGACGAATGTTAATTGCATGGATGTGGTGTTCTTGTTACTTTTTTTCTCAAAGACAATTTCCCCACCCCGCACACTTCAGTTTTGAGCAAATGTTATCCTCCATGCCACCTTCCAATATTTAACCCTGTATTTGCTGTACAGACATTTTTATAGCTCCACGTTCTGTGAAATTTAGCCAATTTGTCCTCTTGTGCTCCTTTTTTATACGTTAACGATTTCCTAAGCATTTGTGCATTTTCTTACAAGTTATGTTTTATCGTTTCAAGAAATGCTGTTAACCTGGCAGTATTAAAACTGAATGAGCAAGGCCTCTTGGACAAATTGAAAAACAAATGGTGGTACGACAAAGGAGAGTGCGGCAGCGGGGGCGGTGACTCCAAGGTCAGCCTCAATGTCACCACAACCGGGTACCCTTAGTGACGAGTAATCGGCAAGACTGTTATCTTATTATTGAGGAGAGAGCACGAGACACACACAGAAAGTAGAATGACCAGGTTATTCCCCTGCCTGGCAGCTTTGGGAACCAGAAAGACTTTAGGGCACTGCCCATATTTTTGATCTAACTTGGGTCCCTTCTTAAACTCCCAGACAGAGGCTCCCTGTCCACACCCTTTCCTTACTCCACACGCCAGACTGGTTTCTATATGAAGGTCATTATACAGATTTCGGTGCCCTAGGCTTTCAAAAGCCCAAGGGTGTCCCATGAGACTCCCCCATCTACCTCAGTTGAATCATGTAAGAAATCAGATCCAGCCACTGAAATGACAGGATATAATTTGTTTGGTTCTATTTTTTCTAGGATGTGACGATTGCTCATAAAAGTTTCTTGAGTGAGTGGGAGTGACTTCTATTACTTGTATGAGTGATGAAATGTTCTTCTCTGTATGTGATGGCTGATTTAAGTAGGCCCCACTTAACTTGAAAAGCAAAGAGAAAGACCAATTTCAAGTTAAATGGGGTCTTTCTTTAATAGGTCACCACATACAGAGACTTTGCAAAAACGGCTTTTATGTATTTGAACGTGTGCATTGCCTGTGATACTAGCTGTGTGCGAATCCCTGATTTGGCTTCTCTTTAGCTGTGTTTTTGGTTCAGGTAGGTCTAATTGTGATCCAGGTTGTCATCATGCGAAAACCCATCTTACTTGCCATTCTTTTGGTTCCTAATACTCTTCGGGGCTAGAATGGATCAGTAGCCATCACCCAAGCAACAGGAAATAGGGGCTTTCTCAGAGACCAAGACACCAAGTCATGGAGAAGCACTTCAGGTAAGTACAGGAGAAGACCTGAAAACAGATTTTTCTATGGCCCAAGGGGCATTCGAATGATACTGAAACTCGTGAGATCAGCTCTTGAACAACCAAGATACCATGGGCATCTTAAGGTGAAGAACAGTGTTTCCCAACCACAAAGCAACAGACAGGCAAGCCAAAACTTTTTTTCTTCAGAGACAATGCTTGTAATTCTGATCTTCTCTTTCCTTCTCCATCTCTTGGGATCCTGGCAGAAAAGCTAGTTTGCCAGTCTGCAGTATAATATGGGTTTGGAAACACTGCTCCAGAGCACTTTCAAAGAAGCAAAATTTCAAACAACTTTTATTCATAATCTTACCAGGCATTGGCAAGGCCTTTTATTGTAAAACCTTGATTAACAAGAATACACTGAACTGGTGGCCTGAATTGTCAGTCCCCATTCCAAACTTCCATTGCTGAGAAACTTTAATGATATCCAAAATGAGAAGACCTCGAGGAATTGAGTTTTTACATAGTTGCCAAGTGATAGCTGCAGCTATATCTTTCTCCTATAACTTCTCTTCATCTGGATTGACCCTCAAACATTAGAGGCTACTTCCCTGAGGCATGAGAGTGGATACAAGCAGTTTAAAGCGGCATGTCAGTAGCCAAAAGTGAAGTATTCTTATTAACAATCCCATCCATCCCTATGGATTCCAATTAATCAAGGTTTTACTATGTGCCAAAAAGCAGTGACTTTCTTTCTCACCAATGTAAACTGATGACACTGAAAATTTAGCCAATCATTTGCTTCATTTGATTTTCACAATGGCTACCCTGATGCCCAAAATATTTAGCACCTTCCTCTCAGAAGTTTTCTCATGGTATTAGCAGGCCACCGAGAACCTAATTCTATTATTCAAGTGAGTTACAGAATGAAAACGGAGCTGGATCGGATACTTTGTTATCATGAACTCATCATTCAGAGGAGCCATGGACTGAATCAAGATGCCTCTAAATAATCCACACAATCCCCAGAAGTGACCAGGAGTTGTACAATAACCAAGTGTTTGATGTTTTACACACAAACACACAAAACACACACACACACAGGCATGCATGCAAGCACACATACATACATACATACACACACACACACACACAAACTGGACGGATTTGACTGACCTTTACTTTTCATGAACCAATTTTGTATCATGAAGATTCCAAGTGGTTAAACTAGCTTTTTGCTAATTATAACCAACAATCACACTCTTTGTTGCTTTCGGAGTATTGTCTCTGAGTTTTATCTAGTAACTTTATTGCTAACATACAATTTCCAGATTTTTTTCTGAAATTTGGCATGCAAATAGAAAATATTTCAGTAGATCCTAACTGTTTCAAAGTTCTTTGGCCATAGTGCTACCTGCCAGGCAACTTGCAAATTACTTTTCTTGGTCACCCCTTCAATTTACCTTTTGCAATAAGCCAACTCCATTCTCAAGTATGGATAATAGTGGGATCAAAGCTACATATTCAACACCTGCTTCTTCTGCCTGGGAATTACCAAGGAGCCTGCATTTATCTTCTTCCTTCTTGCCACCTGCTTTTTTTTCTGAGAGTGAGCACAAGAGGGAGCGAGAAACGAACTTGATTGACTGTGTTTCACAACTACTTCGTGGGTACCATCCAACATGAATTCATTCAGAAGGTAGAAATGCGCTGAAACCTCCTTAACTCGAAGTGCTTTGATTAGTACTATGGAATAAACTAGACAAGGACCAGTCTACAAAGTAAATTTATATGACTATGGATATGGACAACAAAGGTTTGTTAAGCAAATGAAGAGTTTAGACTAGACTGTCAGTTGAATATTTTCTTGAGAGAACAAACCTTTTTGTTTGAAAGGTTGGAAGCACTCATCACATACAATCATATTCATTATAAATCTACCCAGTAAGACAGTTCTCCTGGGGAGCTCTGATAAAGCAATGTTTTATAGCCAGTCTGAATTGCAAAATAGAACTAAAAGGAGAAAACATCATGCTTCAGACATATTTTGTAATTCAGGATTTGCTTCCCTCATTCTGACAATTCTTCCTCTGTGCTAGTTCAGTTCAAGGAAGTTTTATCCTAATAGTAAAATGGCTTGAGAATTACACTTCCTTATTGACTCTTGTCCCCAGTTAACATGACAAAATGACCATTAAAGGTAACATCATTTCATAGGGAAAGTGAAATCCACAGGTGGTGCTGACTTTGAGACAGTCACACAGCCAATGTCAACACATATTTTCTGACTTTCAGATTCACCTCTTCTGAGAATATTGCAGAGAGCAAGCTATTGCAACTACCCACCCATGAATGGTGTGAATCTGATTGCATGTGCTGTTTCTCTAAGAATCAGGTTCATTCTCAATCGCCTTGGGTACTAGGCAAATGGCATATTTAAGCCATCCTAGCCCTTAGTACTGATTACTAAAAATGACAATAATCACAAAACCTGTCATTTGTAAGTGCCTCCACTATTTCAAAAACACTTTTACACCTATTATCTCTGAAACTGGAAAAGGGAGAAAATACCTGTATTGCTTATCTTTCTTTCTTGCTCCTATAACCTTTAAATTATGTTAAATTGTTGGCAATTATGTTAAATTGTTGACTTTTCCCTCTCGAACATGAGACAGCATGCATTCTGAGCATATTCTACAAATTTTACTATGATATGGAAAGAACAGGAACTTTTCATGCTGTCAAAAATGAGTACACGCTTAAACTAATATGAAAGATAAGCTGTTTTCTTTTCTGAATACAGGGAATTAAGAAAGGGATCATTAACTCGAGTAGCTCCTGAATAAGACCTATAGGCTAGAACCAAAACACTGCTTGCCTGTACCAATTTCTCAAGTCTAGGCTAATAAATCCTGGCCAAATTATACCTGATCTGCCCTTGATGATCTATACATGTACAGAAATAAACCATGGAAACAAAGGCTGTGGTTTGGGAATTTTCAACCAACAAATCACCCTATGGTGTTGTTGCTTTGTTATAAGAAGTGTGAAAATACAGTAATTAAGAGGCTTGTAGGTTGTTCCAGCTATAAACCTAGATCACTAGAGGTTTGAGAGACAGCTGATGAAAGTCTGTCACGGTAAAAACAGAGCAGATAGTGATTTTGCTGAGTTCCCATATAAGGGCATTAACATTCTTCCACAGCTATCAGTCCTCTCATAGTTTTACATCCTATCCTTCCACCCACCTAATTTCATTCCCTTAATCTTACATAAATGATGCCAGCTCAGTTTTTCTGTATACCTTTACCTTAATAGAACAAAGAATGTCAGTAAAAACAAGCTATTTGTTCCTGGAGTGATAAGATACTACAAAAACCTATCCCATCTCAGCCTAGATTTGTATCAATGGATTTAAATAGACTTCTAGTATCTATACTTTTAAAGATGAAAAAAGAAGAACACCACAGATTGTGCAACTTTGAGAACAATGAAACAGAATGTTTAAAGGGAACCATTCTGAACTCTTTGACTACAGTATGTATTGCGCCACATGTAAGGTACCTTCACTTGTAAGGCATACAAAATGGTGTAGAATAGTAATAAAGAAATGTAGTTGAAATTAAAATAAATAAAAACTAAAAGAAAATGACAAGTATGTGCCACACACATTGAGAAAAATCATGGAACTTATTTTAATAGATTCAAAAGCTCCTGAAATTAAAATTCGTTGTATCTGCCTTCATCTATGTGCTTTAACGTACATTTAAAGTTTGTTCTCTTAAGAAATTTGACAGTTTTCTTCCTCTTCCTTATCTTTATCAATCTTTTTTCTTAAAAAATTAATCTTACACATTTGCTTAGCAAGTCTTTCATTCAGAGACAGTAAAAAATGGCACTTCGAGATAGCCTGTTTCCAAATTCCCTCAGATCCATAGTTGGTGCTACCTAAAGGAATGAGACTATTGCTGTTTTTCCCACGTGTATAACATGAGATCTTCAGTTTTGTATGTATTTCTCCTCCTGTGTTTGTCTACAATTTTCCTCTCCTATGCCACCATCTCTTAATTGCTTCTCTTCCACACCCAGAATTCTTTGACAATCTTGGGCCTTAGGGAATGGACATGAATCTGCATCTGCCTTTATCTGCAACAAAAATGGATCTTTTACTGGCAGGAGCCATTCCTAAAGGTTGACACTTTGGATGCCCAGGGTTAAGATGGATCCCAATGACACTTTATTGACACTGTTATGTGTATAGGCAAGAACAATTACAGAACGATGACACTTCCTGAGTCTTAGCAGAAGTTCCTGTGAATCCCCAAGACTTGTTTGGGATCAAGGAGTAGGGTGAGTATACTATACTCTTCATTGGTTTGCATGTTTCTGTGCTGGTACTGCCTCCTGGAAATATGAAGAACCTGACAATTTTTTTTTTCATGGTAGTGACTAAATTTGCTTCTTGAACTGATTTAGGTCTTCTTCCCAAGAGCAAATCCTCACTTTCTCTCAAATGACTGCTTCAAGCAAGGGACCAGTTATATTAAGAACTGAACCAGTCCAGTACTGCCAAAACCAATGATTTTGCAAATGATGCTAAAAAAAAAAAATAAATTCTACCATTGGGGAAAAATGTAATCCACAAAGAAAATACCATTTAATTATTTCATTCTTTGACTTAAACACAATTGACTGTGTGGCCTTAGCATAATTTCTGTGATTAGGACATGATTGATTATATATGTTGTTATTCTGATAACATCAATATGCTTCTTATTGACAAACAATAACCAATATATCCAACACCAGAGGTACAGAAAGAACAGCAGGAGTGAAAAGCAAGAAGGTAAGAATGATGCTACACAGTTGTCAAGAGGAAGGACACTGTTACCATGGCAAAGATTGAAATGATGCATATCTGTGCCCTTTCTTCCCCTTGAGGAGAAAATAACTGGGTTTCATTTCATTTGAAGAGGTTATAGAACCACGCTGTCTGAAAGGTAGGACAGCCATGGAAAAGAAATATGAAATATTTAATGCACCTAAGTCATTTTTATTAGGGTGGGAGTTGGGGTTGGTGTAACAGGGTGGGGGTGGATTTTATAGAGAACAGTTAAAGTCCATTCTCTTTTGACTTTTTAGAGAGCGGTATAGCATTTGGCCCTTGGCACATGAGGCTGGAACCCATTAGTCTGAGGTGGCAAAAATGTGGTCTAAGTGTTGGATTAACATTTTTTATTCATTTTATCTAGCACTAAAATACATGTCAAATATGGATCTAAAGCAGCAGCATACTATATTTTAATATGTACATATTATATATACATATGTATATATATAAACATATATACACAATGTCTATATGTATATCAATATACACAGACACTCATAGTAAGATTGCTAGTATTTCCTGTCTACCATCACTACTAAGAATGCAGGCATGATGTGTGTGCTAGAATGTGTGTTGAAAGGGATTGGTATGTGCCTTTGGTTTGGCAATCTGTACCAAGTTTATAAGTTAGATATATACCCACCATTTTTTCAATCTATATTTGAATACAACCTAAGATTGATTATCTGTAGCCCGAAGACTTACATGTCTTCAGAAATGTTCATCATTTGAGTTTCTGACCTCTCTTGGTACTCCTGAAATAAAGTAAATAAAACATACTTATACATGATAAATACCAACCACATTTGATGACTTGAACTTTTAATGCATGTTAAAATGGAGTTTTTAAAGCTTACTTGGACAAGTGGGAGTCACATTTACAATGGGGTTTTTTTTCTTTTAACTATGTCAATCATTTTCCCAACTTAGTATCTTCCCTGAATCCCTGCTCTCTCTTAGGAAAAAAAATTGAGTCAGGAATTTTTCCACATAGTTAGGCTGTGAAATAGTTGTTTTACTTTTTAGTAACATAAGCCAGAAAGAGGTCTAGTTTTTTGACAGAAATCAATCAGAAAATCTATGATCTGTAGAATCAAAGTTTCTCTTGTTTTGAATATGAGAGGCTATCATATGGAAACACTGCTGGATTTAATTCCATATCTCAAGTTTACTTCTCAGGCTGCTGTGAAAGCACAGATGGTCAATACATTTTAGTCATTAGCATTGTTAGGCCCTTAGAAAAATGACTCCCAGCTTTCAACTCCTAATGTTATATGCATGCATTATTGAATTTGCTCTTTGCACTTGCATTAAATTATGATCCCATTAGCAAGGAGTTAAATAGGTTTGAGCTACATTTGTGAACTACGTGGTTATAAATACTCTCTCAGATGTGGCTTCTAACAGCTAAGCAGTGAATAACTCTGCAAATCATTAAAGCTTCCTCTGTGAAGATGAGGGTCACTTGAACACTCAGAGTTTAGTAATGCCAACAGTCAAAGGGTATGGAAACAACTCTTAAGCGATCCAAAGGCAAAAAAGGCATTTTTGGAACTGTCACAGCCTCCAATAGCTGGCACATAGACAAGTAAATTCCTTCACTACATATATCCAAAGTGAACTAATAAAAAAAGAATATGAAAAGCCACATGTTAAATCCTATCACTCAGCAAGGCTTCTTCTCTCTTTCTTAACCATCAATTGACTCCAACAAACCCATGCAGTGATAGCTATGCCTGCCTGCACATACTGTTTATGCAGAGTAATACTATTGCTTCTCCAAGAGAGGCTAGAATGAGACACTAGTGACTGATTACCATGACTACCTGAAGTAGTCTCAGTTTAAAGATGGACAGAAAAATGGAGAATACCTTTCTCTCTCCACAGGGCTGATATTCCAGAGGCTGTTCAGAAAAGTACCAAGGAGCAAGAATTAGTACCTTAAAAAACAAGTGTTTGGATGCAGAATAAGGTGTCAGAAATTTTCCCAGCTTCATTTGTGACCTTTTCCATTTTTATTGCCTAGGTTATTATGTTGTCAGAGCAGATTTCAAATTACATTTATAAACTCACCATTCTTGTTCATATATTTCTTTTGCTTTTTTGTGTGATCTTTTCTTTCTCTACAACCTACATATTAACACATATATCTATCCTTCCTCAGGGAAGATCTTTGGGAATCATTAATTATCCAACCATTTGCTCTTTCAGCATCCATATTCAGAAAGAGAACATGCAATCTTTTAGATCAGAGTACACCATCCAGTCTTTCAGATAACTCAAACTACACCATGGGTGTCTATCCAGGATCAGAGTCATATCCATAATTTAAATTCCTTTCTTATCCCTTCTAGGGTCACCAGATTACCTGGGGATATCACCTTGGTAATGAGTTTATGAGATTCAAATTCTCCTTTTTTGCCTATAAGGAGCCTCAGCACCCCCACTTAACTCCATTGAGCACAACAGGGCTCCAAGAAACTTCATTTATTATTTTAAGTACTTGAGGACATCAAAAATTTAAAATAAACTTGGCAGTTGTTTTAATCAAAAGGTTTATTTAGTTGGGTTTTACAAGAGAAATACTACATTCACAGAAAAATAAACCAATGGTATTCTTATCCTTAAGCTGTGTCCATGTATAAAGTTTACCATTATGAAGAAAACATTAATTCTTTAAAATGGCTGGATGAGCCAGACCCTGAAATTTAGACAACCACCACCTGGAGAGGCTGTGTGCTGGACCGTGTATACAGAGTCCTTTGTAGCTGAGTTAGTGCCAGGTGTGGATGGCTGAAACAAGCAGATTTATTTTATCATGTAATCATATTTTCTTTGAAAATACAATTCATGCCAGGCTTGCTGGCACATATCTATGATCTCAGTTCTTGGGGGGTAAAACAGAAAGATGACGAACTGAAGGTCAGCCTCAGCTAAATATGAAGGCTAAGGCCAGCTTGGGCTGCATAAAACTAGAAGACGAAATGAGGGAAGAGAGGTGGGAAGGCTCAGTGGGTAAAGGCACTTGTTTTGGAGTCTAATGACCAGAGTTCAATCTCCAGAACCCACGTGAAAGTAAGGACAGAACTGACTTCCACAAGTTCTCTTCTGACCTGACCATGAGTTTCAAGACACACACACACACACACACACACACACACACACACACACTTTCAAAAAATAAACATTTTTAAAAGAAAGAATTAATTATGAAAGCATTATACATTATTCCTCCTATATTAAAAGATAATAAACAAATGTCAGTTCCCATCTGTCCTCCATACTCAGGAATAAACATCCTGACACAGGTCCGTGTTATCTTCATGTATTTTTAGAGACTCTAGAATTCACGTATGCCCATGCACCCACTGCACATCCGCTTGAGATTCTGCTTTGATAATCATTTTTATGACTTCTATGTCATAAAACATTTCCTTCCCCAGAGAACTTTACATTCTTGCTCCAAGTCCCAAACCTTTTTTTTTTTTTTTTAAAGGAGACTAGCAAGTTGCTTTCTAAATAGACTCTGTTTCATCATTTCCATGTCTCAGGAAGATTCATATTAAAAAAAAAAAAGACAAAATGAAACACGAACACACACACATTGCTCAAACCTAACAGTGTGAAATTTATAAAATGGAAGTTTGAAAATAGGGAAGAAAAGCATGGGGCTTGGGGATAATTCCCAGATCCCATCAAATTCTATCAGAAAGCACTCTAGTTTTCTCCTTTAGCTTGCTGACCAATGCCTCTACCTTATGATGGTTCTGCTCAGCAAAAAAGCTCATAGCAAGCTTTTCAGAGAGCAACTGCTTGGTTAATTTCCACGATAGAAATCTGACCTACTTTAATTCTTTCTGTTCTCTATTGAGGTGAACACAATAAATATTTCTGACTTCTAATTCTCTCAGGTACTCAGTCAAGGGCCTGCAGTAATTGCTTCAGACGTTTCCCATGCCAAGCATTGCTGCATCAGAATAAAAGGCCTCAGCTGGAATATACGCCCTTGGTAGATTGATAGTTATTTGGAGAATTGGGGTCCTTGAAAAAATTGTTATGGACATCTAAGCCAGAAGAGAAAAAATGAGGAGAGCTACTACTCTTGTCTATGTTTCAGTGGGCAATGCATAGTAGAGGGTTCAATGTATATTCATTTGCCTTTCGGCCTGCTCCGTGATATGTGGAGGCTTAAGCAAATTGCTTGACCTCCGTGTGCTGCAGTTTCATCATTTATAAAGTGAAGACCATAAATCTGCCTTCTTGGGGTAGCCACTAAACTTAACCAATAATAAAATTGACTAGTGTAATTATGTAAAGGAACTAGGCTGAAAATGAAAAGCTAAGAGTTATCTTTAAAATGGTTATTTACTGAGGGGGGGAAATGTCATAAATGAGGCTACAAAAGCATAAAATCGATATTTTAGAGAAGCATGTGGCTTAGAAGGAATCATAAGACATGCACAGAAATAAGGCAAGATGGAGGATGACGGAGGGAAGAGAGAAAACATTTGAGCTAAGAGAAAAAAAAAATGCCATCCTGACAAAGCCATCTAAAGTGACCAAATGAATATGTGTATCTAATTCTCCTTTCTTCAAAACACCAGTGTGTGTGTGTGTGTGTGTGTGTGTGTGTGTGTGTGTGTGCCTGTGTACATATATAGTTGACTTGAGTTAGGCTTCACAATACATCTAGTAAGGCATAGGAATGGAAAAACCATTTTAATCAAGGCATGTTTAAGCTACCATTTTGGAAACATAGTTTATCTCACAGTAACACAAACTAGCAGGAACTTTCTTCTCTTAATACCTATCCTCACTTAGCTGAGTGGTATTATCTGTGATTTCTGATTGCAACTTTTATGTTCCTTGGATCTGCTACTGCTTGAAATGTTTATTCCCTCCCCTCACCCCATTTCTATTTTGAAGTTCCCAAGAGCACATTGGTTCCTTCCCAAATTTTGTTAACACTTTTTCTTTCTGTCTGTCTGTCTTTTTTCTTTTTTTCTTTCCTTCCTTTCTTCCTTCTTCCTTCCTTCCTTCCTTTCTAATCAAAGACTAACCTTCTAGAGGCGTACTGTCTGTCAGAGCTCTTTACTGTCCTGAGTATCTCAGAGGACATCTGAATGCTCTAAAGCCAGCTTTGTCAGCCTCAGCATTATTGGTGTCTGCTGCCAGATGATGCATTGTTGTGGAGGCTGTCCTGTAATTATAGGATATTTATCAGCATGCATTGCCTCTACCCATTGAATGCCTGGATCATTCCCCAGCTCATCTGTGACAACAAAAATGACACCAGGCATTACCAAATGTCCTCTGGAGGACAAAAGGCCCTGCCCCAACCCCCTGCTCAAAAGCTATTACACTAAGATAAGCTGCACTGCGAACTAGCTGTTCTGTGAAAGCTACTGGATGGCCCAAGGCAGACATAGGCCATTTGTCAGAAGGAGAACATTAAGATACTGAGATACTAAGTCTGGGCTTAGGCAAATGTCTATGGTTGACAGAATAAGCACCTATATCCCAACAAAATTCATTAATTCTCCAAAGCAATGCTTATAAAACATTTCGTTGTAGGACTCTTCATATTCTTTAAAAAACTATTGCAAAAATATAAAAAGAATTTTGTTTATATGCTTCATCTAATATTATTCATCATGCCAGGAATGAAAGCAAATGTATTTTCAAAACAAAATTTAGAAAAGTGAAACCAGCCTATATTTTTGCAGATGTCTTAATGTATAGCTTATATTAAAGGATGGGATTATCATTTCTACTTCTTCGTTCAATTTGTTATGATTTCACAATCAGGTAGCCTCTGAGCAATTTGTATATAATAAAGGAATAATAGTGAAAAGGGCAGTTGGTACCTTCCTAACACTATAAAAGACTTTGACTTCACAGACCCTCTAACAAGAGGGTTTCAATGATTCCCCCAGGGGTCCCAGGAACCCACTTTGAGAAACACTGCTCTAAACCACACATTTTACTTTTATCAATCTATGTCACTTAAATGTTTATGAATACCTTCTAAACCCAGGGTCTCTAGAGAACCTTTTATTAGTGTGGTATAAAGTGTTATACCACTTTATAAAGTGTGGTAACTTTAATCAGGCTGTTCTGTTCCTAAGACCTAATAAAAGCAGCAATACCGAACAAATTGAATGAGGTATTCTTAAGAATACAGAGCCTTAAAGGAGAATGAGGCCTGGTAAGAACACAGTCAGAGAGCAATGAGAAGCTACCAGACCTTTTGCAATAAAAAGGGAGGAAGTACAGAAAAGATGAATAGGCCCATTGAGCCCAGGTCACCCCTTATGTTATTGGGAAGCATCTTGCCCTGTATCTTAAGGCGAGTTCCACAATGCTGTGTCTCACACCAGAACCTGGCTCAAAACACAACCCTGGGAGAGCAGTGATGGTGATGTCATAACAAATAATGAAAAAAGAAAGGAGATAGACTGTGGGGAGTAGAGGAGAAGGCAACTCCACATTGCTTTCAGGGTCATAGGTGGTCTTGCTGACCTTTACAATAGTCTAAAACAACTTCCACTGCCAGTACTGTCTTAAGCAGGCTAGAAGTTTTGTGTATGTTTTGCTGCAATTCTGGTTAGCACTCAAGAAGCCTAGGCTTTTGAGTGCTGATGGAAAAAAAAAAAACTTGTTTAAAGTATAATTAGAACTCAATTTCCTTGTAAGACACAGAATGAAGATATTCTGAATGCTATGCTCTTGGTAGAGTCTACCAAGAGTGTCACCTCCTTGCTACTAAAGGTTTATAGCTTTTCAAATCCCAAGCACCCTGAAATTGCATATTATTTTTAAATGCCGATGCATATCTCAGAACATCTCAAACTGAGATAGTCCCTCTGCCCTCAACTGCAAATGGAAAAAGAAGGGAAAGTGTTTTGGGGAGCTGGTGTGACAGAGGTCAGATCGTTGTGATTATACAAAATCTTGTCTGTAAGCAGATATGTCAACAGGTCCAAGTTATCTAAAATAAGCTAAGAGGTGTTATAGCATGTCCATAGTTACATAAATTTGTGTGACTTCATTCTTTAAAGCCAGTAGCACTAAACCAATACACTATACTGGCAATACTGTTCAGCATGAAAGTGAACACAGTTTATTACCTCCTCATAAAATTATGTCACCCTTTTGATACAACACATTTTTGCCCAAAGTTATTAAAGAGACTTTATTTCAAACTCAGTAGCTATAGGAAGAAGATAGGGTAGTGGTCACTATTTCTATTTGATAGCTGAAGAAATCTCTCAACGACAAAAATCTTTGTCCTAGGACCAGTAGGGTTTCACACATTGTGCCCAAAGGTTCCAAATATAATCAGCATATATTAAGTAATAGACAACAAAGAAGCAAGTAGTAACTTGGCCTCCTGAGGATGTATTAGTCGCTCACTTAAAGAGGTTTTTATTTTACCAAACTATTCCTCTACAGTCCTATTCAACAATGGCAGTTTCAGTTTGCCATTTTACACAACACTGTACTAACATTCTACTTGGAAACACTTTGGTCCACTTTCTGAGTACTTGACTTGATTGCAGACACATCAGAGAGAGGGAGGGAGGGAGAGAGAGAGAGAGAGAGAGAGAGAGAGAGAGAGAGAGAGAGAGACTGTCAGCAACTCAGAAACATCCCATAGGCCTGTTTTCCTGCTGTTGAAAGTGCTCCTCATCACACAATGTCAAGGTCTACATTGAACTTTTAATGTTAAGAGTAGTGTGTGCATAGGAATTAGAATGTATGGCTGTTGCATGAGAATATGTGTATAGTTCAGTCCTTCAGGAGATCATTTTTTAGCTGGGCAACAGATTTGTGTAACAGGGGACAATTAATCCAAAGGCATGCTGTCTATCCAGGAGCTGTTTTTCTGTTCAGATTCATCCATTTGTCTTGGTCCACAATAATACAAATGTTTCCCTTTCTGGCTCCATTCCCTTCCCAACCCCCTCCCACACCCATAACTTGCTTTCTGTCTGGAAGTACAACAAGACACCCGGTTAGATCAAACCTAACACGCCTCTGTCACAAAGTTACTGCAAGCTGCCGCCGACCAGTGTCACTTGAGGGGAGACCCTCCTCACTACACACAGCCTATCTTAAGGAGTGCCTTTTTTCTATCCTCATTATTTAACAGTGTGTGCCGATTACTCAAAGCGATATGGGCAGGCCCTGGTAAATATAGCGTTGCTGTAGTGTTAACTTTTTATAAGGTAATGCTCAGGTTGCCTGCAGTGTCTAAAATTACTCTGTGGCCAGGGCCCCCTGCTTTATCGCTTTCTATAGTTTTAAAGTAGTTTGAAGCTTGAATAACATAAAATAACATAATATAATGTTATTTATGTTATTTCCCACGTGAAGAACGCCTGTAAACCTTGCAGTATTGAAACTCAGTGAACAAGGCATCTTAGACAAGCTGAAAAACAAATGGTGGTACGATAAGGGGGAATGTGGAGCCAAGGACTCCGGGAGTAAGGTCAGTCGCTGAAGGTCTTTTTGTACTGATTAGCAATCACATTTTGACCCACTGTTTATTTTCTACCCCCAAACGGCTTTCCTTCCCAACACACACACCCTGCCACAGTGGGACCCCTTCATAACACCAGCACTAGCGGAAGAAGGCAAACGGCAGCCTCACAGGCCTGCCTTGGGACGTCAACCCATTGTAATAGAGATCCATTATGATTAGGGACTTGATCTGGCTCGATGCATTCCCAATGCTGGAAAAGAATGAACTGTGTTATAAAGGGGTTTTACTGTCGTTCACATTTCGAAAGTTCAAAGAGAAAATAAAAAACCAACCTCAACTCAAATATATTTATATATATATATATAAGATGCAGTTGTGACAGTACTTTATCTTAATCTCTTGCAGTGTCAGAGACTGTAGTTGTAAATACCATTGGTTATTAATATATTATGTCTTTGCCATCAGAAAACAGTCAAACAAACAACAAAGACTGGTCTCTGTAAGCAGAATGATTAGCTCCCTCCCAGCTGCTGTCATACTAAATTCAGCATCTGTTTGGATCTCAAATCTTATTAAGTCTGTCACACTTTTCTCTTATAAAGGTGTCATTTGAATCTCTGTATGTAATACTTTGAAAATTGAGTCGCATGCTCCTTAAGGGTACACATTGTCAGGATTAACATCACATTGATAAGCATGAAACACTCTTCCCCGCCTCCTTCCTGCCCCCCTTCGCTCCCCTAAGAAAGTTCTTTTTAGTTTCAAATTTTTGCCTTTTCCTTTTTCTAAACTAATATTGTGGTATCAGTTAATTCATTTCATGAAACGCCACTCATTTTCTCCATGCAATGAACCATTTTGCTACTGGGTTTCTACATCCCACATCAGGGAATTTGGTTAAAAGTCAACACATGGAACTTAAAACTTCTGTTACTGCTACAGATCACACAGGTTATGATAAAGGACCTTTTGCCCCATTCAGTGCCATGCACATATACATATATGATGGCAGAAGGGGGGGGTTCCAGAAATTGGCCCATTTCTTGATTGAATATGGACTGCCCTTACATATAGCCTAGTGGGCTACCTGAAATGGCCACTGTCCAGTAAGTGAAAGAAGTTCTTACTGTTACCTGCCTGTCATTAATTCTAGAAAAGTGACTAAATATAAGGCTGTCATGGACATGAGGCACCCCTACATCCTTCCTTAAATACAATTCAAGTTGGCTTTTTTATTATAGGCATAGGGTTGGCTCCTATGGAAATAGAATCAAAAGAATGTGGCCATTTAAATATATCATGACTAGCTGAGCTACAGCACTGATGGTCAGCAATAGCCATCATCTGTCCACATTTAAATATGATCAAAATTCACAGGCTTAAAAAATTGAGTATTCTTTTCAACTCCTTTCAGCAGCAAAATGGTTACATTCCCTCTAAAAAGACTACAAAATGCTATTTTTTTTTTTTCAAAGAAAGACTCCTGGCCCTTGGTGTATCCTACCTCAAGGTAGGGCTCAAGACACCAATTTTTTTCTTTCCATTGTTCAGCAATTCAGTTTTTGCTTTTTCATGCAGGTAGACAGCTTAGCCAGGTTTGCTATTTGACCTGAAAGTCACTGACCGCCTTCCTCAATTTTTCTTCCATCTTAAATAGAAAGCAGATAGGTACAACATTTTTTAACTAGTCCTATACTCCCTGGAGTAAAACTTTAAAATAAGCTGAACTCTGTTTTTCTTTTTTTTCTTTCTTTCTTTTTTCTTTTTTCTTTTTTTTTTTTTTTGGTTTTTGGTTTTTGGTTTTTGGTTTTTGGTTTTTGTTGTTGCTTTTTTTTTTCTTCAATGGTTTAGAAAATCTTTCTGATTTGTGTGGAGCCAATCCAGGGCACAGTGGACCCTCCTGATGGCTCCATTAAACTTTCAGGAAGATGGAGTGGAGCCAAGTCTCTGTGTTCTCCTGTTCTAGCCGCACAAAGACTTGCTGCCCTGATTTTGAACTTAGCAACCAATACTCCACGGGGTCAATGTATCAGTCACTGAGGGAAAGAAGGCTCAACTCTTTTTACACAAACCCCCATGAAGTAAATCCCCACACAAGAGTAAAAGGGACCTCACCTAGTATGTTAAAGATGAATTATTAAGAAAGTTTGTCACAGGGAAAACAAGGGAGAAAGGGGTACTGTGGGGCAGAGAGGGGAAAGAGTGCTTCAGTTCCCAATTGAAAAAAAAATGTTCCATTTATAGAGATTATGTCACAGCTCAACTCTGGAAAATGGTGTGTGTTTGGACTGGCAGAGAGATACATTCTGCTTGTGTTTACTCTTTTGTTCCCCTGGACAAATGATGTTTTATTTTGGTGGTTGAACACTATTGAATATTTGGAGATACTAAGAATGAAAACAAAAGGACATTGAGGTGTGAGAATCAAAACAGTCAACAGAAGCACAATCTACCATCTTGCTGGTCATTTTAAAACCTCAGCCAGTTGCCAGAGTTGAGTCCTAACACTTACACAAATGTTTAGTTATTTTACAACTTAGAATTGCCCTATGCTGTTGTGATGTGTTATGATGTCCTCTTGCTTTTTGTTTTCCTCAAGAACTAATCACCTTGTTCATTTTTCTTAGGACAAGACCAGTGCTCTAAGCCTGAGCAATGTGGCAGGCGTGTTCTATATACTTGTCGGAGGTCTGGGGCTGGCCATGATGGTGGCTTTGATAGAATTCTGTTACAAATCACGGGCAGAGTCCAAACGCATGAAACTCACAAAGAACACCCAAAACTTTAAGCCTGCTCCTGCCACCAACACTCAGAATTACGCTACATACAGAGAAGGCTACAACGTGTATGGAACAGAAAGTGTTAAGATCTAGGGGTACGGTTAAGGTCTAGTAAACTAATCAGCCTTACGTTTGTGTGTGTTAACCTTTTTGTTGTTATTCTTTCCTATATCTTACTTTATTTGGTTTCTAGCATTGTCTCCTTGCTACAAGTTAGTTATCTTTAAGCAATGATTGTGCTTTCTTGTCAGTGGTTGTTGCTTTTCTAAAAGCATAACTGGAATTAAGTTATGGTCTGTGACAGGAAATTAAAAAAACAATTCTTAAGCAGTTCTGATCAATACAAATATATGTGAGTAACATGTGTGACCCACATGAATAACATTTAACTATTATAGTAGTTACAATGTTTAAAGTAAAACAAATGAAGTTCATCTTAATCATGCATTTCACTGAGGTCAAGATGCCCAAAAGAGCCTTTCAAAGTTGTCAATTACACAATAATATTGAAAATTAATGAGATATTTTGTATTCTTTTATTTATATTTGAAATTTGGGGTGCTTTTACACTTAGGGAATACCTCAAATGATACTAGCAACATGTCAAATATTGCTATATTTGCTAAATATACAAATATTCAGTAGTTGCATGTGCCCATGGCTGCCATGTTAGACAGTATAACTCTAGAGAAAGCAGATAGAACTGAGGTTTAAACTAAGAAAAAGAAGCAAGATCTTGCCACCTCATGTAGGGAAGTCCTTTCATGAAGGAGTGGTGGTTCTTATAATTAAGCAGTGGTAGCATGAAACAAATTTCTTAATTTTGAGTCCCTTTGTTATCCCTTCCTTGGAACTGATGGTGCTCAGGTAAGTAAGGGTCTAGGTTACTTGCTGCTGACCAAATCAAAATTAATACTTAAGAAAACTTGACTACCAATAACACATCTAAATTTAAAAGTGAGCATGGATTAGAATAATGCTTCCATTCTACAAGTATATAAAAGGATAAAGTCTTACCACCTTCCAAGGACATTCGCCTTACTGACATGCCTATCAAAAGTGGAACAGAACAATTAGCACTTCCTATACCTTATTTTAGATGGCTAACATTAACCCCATCAGTAAATGCCAATGTATCCCTATTTCTATGTGTTGACCTTCTTATATATAACCTAATAAATCTAAATTTAGTCAATTCTTAAACATTTTATCCAAATAAATCATTTGCTATTACCATGGAAAGCACGATCTTATTTGATGAAGTTGCTGGTTGTCCTGATGTCCTATAGACTGCAGCCTTTGGCTACTACACTCTCAGTACAAAGAACTAACCTGTTAACAAACTGTTTCCACTATTGAATGTTCAACCCATAAGTTCATCTGTCATTAGCACTATTAGCATGCAATCATTTAATGTTCTCATGTGCTAGTGCTTTGAGTTGATGATAGAATTCAGTTGGGGGCACATCATTTGCCTTTTTTTCATAGGACAGTACAGGAACCATTTCAATCTAGCATAATTTCAATCTGCAAATCCCAAGGAGTTGAAGTCCAACTAGTTAATACATCTTAAGAATATATAGCAGTTTCCATGTTCTATCACATCTATTCCCTAGGTTGTAATAAAATTGATCAGGCAGTATTTTCCCTCTGGTACCTAAAACTCAGTCACTCCAAGTGACTTGTCCTAGGCAATACAACTAGGTAGTGGCAGACAGAGGTGTAAAGTGCAACCTTTCTTCCTCTTTACTAAACCATACCTACCTCCTCCATCTATAGACTGGTAGTCTTCAGGAAATTTGAAAGCTTGGTTAGATTTTGTCAATTTGACAAGAGATGATTAGTTTATGTCATAGCTGTTCATGCAAGACATCAGATGACTCTAAAGCACTTGTTGCTCTTGCAGAGGAGCATTCAGTTCCCAGGACCCCACATGGCAGCTCACAACCATGTGCAACTCCAGTTTCGGGGGAGCCAATGCCAGCTTCTGCCTCCAGGAGCACTGCATATACATGGTGCAACTTACATTCACACAGACAAAACATGTGCAAAAATAATTAATACATATTGTTAAAAGCCACCTTAAAAAGTTTATAGACCCTCCATGCAGACATGTATATATATATATATATATATATATATATATATATATATATATAGTACATATTCCTAGTTCTTGAGAAAAATTCTTTTATAACAGATCAGGGCTTACAATCATACAGCCTCCAAATTCTTCTTCAGATACTCTGTCTAATAATAGTGGCCTTCCTCCCCAATTACTATAGCCTCATGGCCTCTTGTTAAATCCACAGAAAACTGTTTTTCACTCACAAATTATATGAGGATCTTATAACAATATAGATCCTAATGCAAATTCTAGAGAAAATATCAGAGGAAGAAAAGGAAGGAAAGGGTGAAATAGCAAGAAAAGAAGGAGAAGGATGGAGGGTGGGGGCCAGAGAGAGGAAGGAAAAAAAGAGAAGGAAAGACTGGTGGAATTGGGTTATCAATTCTTTAAACAGGTCATTGAAACCTTAAATTAGAGGCCATATTGGATGGGGAAGCCTCAAAACTTAGCTTGCTATAGAAACCTACAGCTTTTTTGCTTTCATCTAGCCAATGTGAGTGTGCTATTATGGAACAAAATTATGGTTACTTGAGATAAAATTACATTTTAATAGAAACCAGTATCAACATGGTTACAGGCCAGTTACCGAGTTTCTTAGCACCCATTTCTGGGATAATAAAGAAGCCTGAGAAGAGCCTCTGAGGAAAAAAAAAAAAAACCACTTCCAAGCCCATGTAGCTCATGTGGTCATGAGACTTAGCCCTCCCCGCCCAATTCATCTTTGGTTTCCAAGCAAGTTCTACACTATCTCTGAGTACCTTCTGATCTCTTATCTAGTTTCTAGTTTTCTGTGTTGGTCTAGGTGGTGATGTTCTATTCAGGGACATGCAAATGCAAAGGTACTTTGAATTGTTCCCTTATGAGTTTATAGAACCAGAAATTGACCACAAAGGGTGACTCATTTTAAATCACCCAAAAATATAAGAGCCAACAAAATGTCTAATGAAAAGGTACCTCAGAAAGGATATGGAATCCCCTCTCATTTTCTATGGGTCATAGTTATGTCATGATTACTGGTCTCAGGAGAACATATGCCTCGATTTCAGATTCTGTTTCCTGTTGACTAGGGAGCAGAAGTTCTACTGACAACCTGATAGCTCTCTAAGTTACTGATTAGACATTAGACACTCAAGCTCTCCTTGGCAAGTGATCCAAACTCATTCTTAACAGCTTTTAGAAATCTTCGAGTTTCCTCAAGGCTAGTGAAAACTACGGTTAGCTTATTTGGCTTCTTCAGGAATGTTTTTTTAAATCCATCTCTTATGCAAGACTTCAACAAGCCTGTAATTTGGAGAAAATTCCATTTTTCTTCTAGGTCTGTTCTATTCTGTCCTATGAAATACTAGTATTTTCCAAGTTATCAACTTTCTTTAAACAGCTTATATGTAGGTATTTTTGAATGGGTAAAATGTTGACACAGAAGCTTACATTATAACCCAGAATGAACTAAAATTCACAGCAATCCTCCTGTCTCAGCTTGAATAGTGGGATCACAGATGTGAGCCATCAAGCCCAGCTTGCTGGAGACTTTTTTTCTGCTAAAGAGATTTCAAGGAAGGAAGAACTAATTTTATGTCAAGTGGGGACAAATTTCTGAATAACTGAGGGGGTGAAGTTCTTTTTCCTCAGAGGGCTTTTATCTGAGTACTGATGCTGTTTCCCTTCCTGCCACTTAAAATCAGAAAACAGTCACTGAGAGGTTAAGTCACTTTCTTAAGTTATGAGGCCAGATAAGAATATCTCATTGGAAAGAAAGAAGGAAGGAAGGAAGGAAGGAAGGAAGGAAGGAAGGAAGGAAGGAAGGAAGGGAGGGAGGGAGGGAGGGAGGAGGAAGGAAAAGATGGAAGGAGGGATGAAGGAAAGGAGAGAGGGAGGCAAGGAGGGAGAGAGAGAGTGTGTGTGTGAGAGAGAGAGAGACAGAGAGAGAGACTCAGAGAGAGAGAGAGAGAGAGAGAGAGAGAGAGAGAGAGAGAGAATGAGAGAACTCTGGACTTGGGGAGGGGTACCAAAGAAGAGCTTTTCCTACTTTCATGTTAATCTTTTGGCTCTTTGCACACATCTTCAACATTTTCATACATATGTTCATTCTATGACCAGTGGTAGATAATGATATCATTTATTTAACCCAAATTCAGGGTTTACTCAAGATAAAATGTGAGTGTTCTGTTAGTGTACAGGGAAAGGTGGCTGAGAAGGAGTGTGAGACAACAGGAGACAAGAGAGTGATCTTGAGTTTACAGACTCAGGAGCAAAGAATCCCCTGCATCTAGTTAAGGTCATGAAAATGAGGGCATTATCAGACCTCTTAGTAGGGCCCCTAATTTCAAGGCAAAGCACCTATAGATGCCAAGCTGTTTTCATGGGTATCGCTGCTTTTGCCTGTTTTCTAGAATGTGCTATCCCTTTAAACTCCTTGTGTTACTTTTAGACTTTAAACACTAAGGTTGAAGGTATTAAGAGAAATAAGTGGTCCCCAATCAAGGAACAAATATTTTTTTCCTCATAGTCAAAATGGATTTGAATTCAGTAAGCCAGAACATTGTGTACCCTCTGTCCTAGGTAAACAATCCTTGTCACATCTGCAATCAGAATATACGCTGCAGTGCATTTGTCCTGACAATATTAAATTGCCACTAAAGCCTTCTAATATACCTACACCCTGAGTGATTAAAGTCTTGCGTTAGACTCCCTGCATGTTAGTACAATCCATGCATATATTAGAAAACCACCCTAATTAATCTATCCCAAAGTATCTACATCCAGTTGAAATTTTTAACCAGACTTATTTCCAAACAAACTGGGGATGAAGGATGTCCCCAGTAATGGCAGTTTAAGAAAAGTCACTTTTTTGTCTAGTGTCAACAGAGCCATTAATAAATGTCTTAGTTTCCAATAAAACGTCCATTCACATTGCAATGTCCCCTTGATTTGCAGATCCCTTCCCACCGGAAGCATGCAATGAGAGGAAATCACTGAAAACCTGGCTGCTTCAAGGATCCTGAGCCAGATTTCACTCTCCTTGGTGTCGGGCATGACACGAATATTGCTGATGGTGCAATGACCTTTCAATAGGAAAAACTGATTTTTTTTTTTTCCTTCAGTGCCTTATGGAACACTCTGAGACTTGCGACAATGCAAACCATCATTGAAATCTTTTTGCTTTGCTTGAGAAAAATTAAAATAAAACCAACAAAAAATGGACATGCAAGATTCCAGTATTCGGAAAAAAAATCTTATTAAAAATGTCAATTCAACAAAAGCCATTCTTTGATACCACTGCACAGTATACAAAACCATGTTCGTTAACACACTCACACTCACACACACACACACACGCATACACACATACATATACAAAATCACACATACAAATTTATTCTAATTCAGCAAATAGACCCATCTTAGCTAAAAGAAGTAATTCCTCCTGATTTAAAAAAAAAATCTGTCTCCCAGTGTTCGGGCAGACAGACTGGCATTTCTTCTAGGATCTGCTGATCAGATGTTTTTGGTATTTCCTGTTGGTGGTGATGTTCTGTGCACCCTATTTCCTTTTGATGTTGCTGAATTGTGTAAATCTTTAGAATGTAAATGTGACACTTAAGAAAATTCAAATGCTTTGGGAAAGAGACTGAGTGGTGACTTAGTGTTCTTGCAATGGTTTTGTGAAAAAAAAAAAATGTTTGGCGAACTCCCCATAGTGGAGTTGAAGGGATTAATAGAGCTTTTGAAATTGACTTCTGTGTGTAGCTCGGGGCAGGGCACTATCAGGCATACCTCTTGGTGCTTCCCTAAAATGGATCCCGGAGCTTTCCAAGAAGCCTGGAATTGCAGCTCACAGATCTGTTTTTCTTGCTTCAGTGTGCATTTTAAGTCAGTATAGCTGAGTAGTTGAATAGTAAGTAAGCATTGAGGTGAGGGAAATTCTGCCTATTCTCCCAGATGTGTTTGGAATATCTTTCTCAGAAACAACACTGTGTTTAGCTCTGCTTTCTCTGCTAAGTATGCCTTTTACATGTACAACACGGAGACAGGACCGTGTTGCAAGGCAGGCCAGTGGGTTCAGACCGCAGTTCTCAATCTGACTTTACTCTTGCTAGGTCTGTTTTACCAGCTGTTGCCTGTTACTGCCTGCCTGTGGCTCTCCGTCAGACTGCATGTGTCCTTTTCTAGTTTGCAAAGACTAAGATGCATTCCTAAACCTATTGCTAACCTGAGGGACCTAAGCATCACTCCGAGGTCCTTGCTTGGAGCAGTTTCTCTACTGACTCACCGAAGATCACCCCACTGCTCCATGGGCTCTCAAGTAACTAATTGCAAACCTGATGTTGGCATCATCAGACCAGTCAGAGGAAATAGTCTCCGCTCACTAATTACCTCCTATATAACGACGTATGCTTTATGTAGTTCAGTAGTATGCTCTCATCAGTAACGTGCATTGGAAAGTTTCCAGACTGTACAAATTAGGAGCCCACCTTCATTTCCCAAGTGTGACCCTTAGATGCTTAGTTGACTCGCTGAATATTTGCTCTCGTCTTTAGAAAAGAAAGGAAGAGGTCTCGTTCCAATGAAACATTTCTTGAAAGGTGTAATATAAACTTTCATTCCAGAAAGTGTGTCATAAGCAAATAACTCACCTGTCAGATTTTAAATGGTATTGAACACAAAAGAAAGCTGTTGTGTTTTGTTTTGTTCTGTTTTCATGAAACTGTGATTTTTCAACTTATGAATGCTATAATGTCCCAGTGTGGGAAGCTAACGCCGTGTGAATATGAAGTTGTATAAAACAAACCAACCAACCTATACACAAACATTTTTCATAGGCACTGTATAAAGAGAAATGTATGTTTATTGACTCAAATCAGTTTTTCAGCAAGGAATCTTTACTGAGATTAAGAAGCGGGTAAATTGGTTTGTTATTTAAAAACAAAACTTGCATGTTTAAAAAAATGTTGATTGCTTCAAATTTCTGCTATTAACTTCAAGCTATGGGAGTTTGGCGGTAGTCAATTGAGGATTTTTTCCAATTCTTTTCTTTTTGTTGTTAAAGCTGTACTTCAGTGAACAGAAAAATTGCCAAGAAACTAATGGCCGTAAAAGTGTAAATTGCATGTGTGGGCATAATTACTGAACCTCATTGCCATGAGGTATTGTACAAAGTTTTAATACATTTTGTAAATAAAATTGTAAAGAAAGAAATCTGTCTCTGCACTTTGACTAGCTGTTTGAAATATACGTGACACAGATGCCAAGAAGTCATTACTCTCTAATTAACTTCTCACCCGAAGCTCAGCCAGTGGTCTAACTCACTATGAGAAGATTGTGTCTCGCCCCATCCCAACAGCAAATCAGTCAGGCCTCAGACTCAAGGCCCCTCAGCCAAACTGAGCCATCTTCCCACATTTTCCATTAGTTTGATGTGAGTTCCACTCGCCTTCTCTGCCTCCAGCCAGCATCCATTAGGAGTCTTTCCCCTCCCAAACTGGAAAACCTTTGAATTGAATTAAATATAATTGAATAATCAAGAGTCTCTAATTTCATATTGGTGAGTAAAGAAAGAATGCAATGGACTATACTGGTCAAGCCTGGTTTGTAATTTCTGAACATGGACTGCAACTTCATGTAACAAATGAAGCCAGTTAAATATAGAGCAGGTCTATCTGGTTGTCACCCTAGAAAACAGGGGCTGCTGGTAAAAGGAAAAGAGGGGGATTTTTTTTTTTTTTTGAAGAGAGAACAGTCCAAAAAAGATGCTAAAGAGATAAAGGTAGAGAGAATTAGAAAACAGGTGATATAAATTCTTGCAAAGGAAGAAAAACAGAAATGGAAAAGAAGACTGTCAAAAAAATACTGGTCTAGTCTATGCTGTGGACAACTTGGCCTATAGGCTCCAGAACAATTAGTACTGCTTTCCCTCTCCTCTGAAATGCTGATTATCTGTTATATGACTAGTGTTTGTTTTTAAAAGATTTACTTATTTTATTTTATGCATATGAATGTTTTTTGCCTGGGAATGCTCACCATGTACATGTCTGGTGCCTGGGAGAGTAGAAGAGACATTGGATCCCCTAGTTCTGGATTTGTACACAATTGTGATCCACCAGGTAGGTGTTGGCAAGTAAATTTGGGTCCTCTGAAAAAGCAGCAAGTGCTCTGAACAACTTGAACCATCTCCCCAGAGCCATAACTTAGTCTTTATAATAAACCCTCAATTGCTTTCTCTTTCTTTTCCTTAATTAAAACACATGTAACCATCGCACCAGTAGGAGATTGATTATCTGGGAGCAGATTCTGTGACAAGAATAGATGATGGTCACCTCGGGGGCTGATAAAATCAGATCAAGTATTAAATGATGGCCCCAATTTTTTTAACATAATAAATTTCTATTTTAACAGGACTTCTAATTACTTCTCTCTAAGGAGAAGCTAATCTAAGGTGTTGTGCCAGATGAGAAGGTTGCACCATTTTCTGGGATGGGTAAAGAGGAAACAAAAGCCATGACTTTTGGGGATTCTCCAATCGGACCCAGTATAGCTCTAAATTATACTTACACTTACCATCTGTGTCTGTCAAAAAGACACTGAGTTTCAAGTGTCTCTTTCCCCTGAGCACAAATGTAAAATGACTCTTGAGCTCTGCTTCAGTTTTCATGTCTTATTAAGACTTACATTGTAAGGCCCCCACGAAGGACCTCACCCAAGCCTCAGGAATTTGAGGCCACCAATAACTCACAAGACACCAAACTTGATGCAATCAGCAAGAGGTATATTTCGATCAGCATGCTGAGGTCAAGACCCATGACCCACGCAGGGGCAGTGGGGTCTGACCCCAGAGCTTTGGAGGCAGAGAAAATTTAAAGGCAAAAACCACAAGGAAAAACCCACAACCCAGGGGAGAGTGAAGGGGGGGGGTCATTGGAGAGTACCTGTGGAAAGTCCCAGCCCATTATTCAGTTTTCGACAGGGTACAAGGAACAGTCATGGGGAACATTTTGTATAGGCTATTCTCAAGAGCCTATTCGTAATCAACCATCTATTTTGTGGTCAGCCAAGTTCCTGAAACACAGAGCTCATGACCAAGCTGACCTGCACTCTTGGTTCTGCTCAGCCTGCTAGGAGTTTTTGAAAAATTTTAACCCTTTTAATGTCTAGGGGCAGAAGAGAAGGCTCAGAGGTTAAGAGCACTAGTTGCTGGGTTTGATCCTCAGTACTGACATGGTAATTCATGACCATAAGTTCAATCCCAGGGGATTTAATGCCTTCTTCTAGTCACTACAAGCATCAGGTATGAATGTTGTTCACAGACAAAACACACATAAAATAAAGTAAGGATTTTTTTAAATGACTCATGTCCAATCATGCTCTATCAACAGAATAATTTTCAAACAGGAAAGGCAAATTCTTTAAAAGAGCTCTTGGAGAATCTTGGTGAAAAGATATTATAAACTGTAAGCCACTGGACAAGGGAAAGAGTTGTCTATGACCCACAGAGATGGTCATGGAGAATGAACTAAGAAGCAAGACGCAAACATTCCTCAGAACTCCAATCAAAAGAAGCATTAATATGCTATTTCACAAGGACTGCATGTAAGCCAGGTACAGCCAAAATCTATTACTAATAGAAGTTAATCTCAAAACTAAAGCCAACTTTTCAGCTACACTGAGCTATTCCTCTATCTTGTCCTTAAATGTTGGACTGAGCTTTGGGGGCAACTGTTTAGTAACATATCATCCAGTAGACATGAAGCTCAACATACAATTCCAGAAAGACAGAATATAGCATTGAATCAGGTACTCTCTACTGACCCTAAAGGCACTAGAAGAACTTATATATTTCACCTCATTCATTTCATCCTGAAGAAAGTGTTCATTCTTGGGTTAGAGTGGTAGTGAAGACCCCCATACTCGGGAGACCCTTCCTCAAGTCTCAGGAGATCACGACCACTCAAAGATCACAAGAAACTATACCTGGATGCACTCAGCAGAGGTTTATTAGGGAAGAAACCTGGCAGCCCGCGGTCTCACCATGCACTCGTGCAGGAGTGGGATTCGACCTCCACATCCAGTCCGTGGAGGGTTTTAAAGGGAAAAACCACAAACCAGGGGAGTGGGGAGGGGGTGAGGGGTTGCCAAGGATACATAACATAAGAATAGTGAAACATTCCAGAGAAACCCACCCTGAATGGTTAGTGTCATGTGGAAATCACCCTGCATTCTTCTCAAAATGTTGTTTTTATCATGTCATTGTGTCCTATCCTGCCATTACCAACTATTTCAGATTAACTATCTTCCGGCTATAGCCCCACCTAGGTGGCAGGTCTTTATCTATAGTCAGGAATGTGTCTTCCTGCCTTGGGCCTCTCCCACCCATAGGTGGGCCTACTGCTTGAGGCTTGATTCAGGGGCAGTGTCCTTCACCTGGAATGTGTCCTGGGGTAGTGAAAATCTTACATTCAGTTCCGCTTTCTGGAACTTGCATTTTTCTGCCTAAGTCTAAGGGCAAAGAAAAAGTCTACATATTTCATAAAATGGCCTTTATAATTTTTCACTCTACAGTAGGTGACACTAAATATTAGTGATACCTGCCTCCAGGTCTAAAAGTACAAGGACACCTTGCCTATGTAAGACTGGCCATTTACCCTCCGTGAAGAGAGTGGTCACTTAGAATTCTCCAAAGGTGGTGTCAGGTGAGGGCAGAGGGAGGCATTAAAGGATCAGTCAGTGTCCCAAACCTACTGCCACATCCTGAAACACCCCTGAGGATTTCAGGGCTTATTTAAATGAGGAAAGAGTTCCAAGCTATCTGATAGCCATTGTCATTACAATCAAAGTCACCAGCAGGGTGATGAGAAGAGATAAACTGTCTTTCTCTCATCACTGGATGAGGAGGAGAGGAGAGAGAAACTTGATTCTTAACCTTGAAAGGTCTGCAGTCTTGGTGAAAAAGTAGATGATCAAAAAGAATCTACATCAATTCATGTCCAATTCTCTGCTCATCGAAAAATACCATAAAGAAACCCAGAATAAGACCTCTTCTTTGCCCTTTCCTTTGCACTTGCTCTTCCTAAAACAGTTGAGGGAATAAAATTTAATACCATTTTGTTTCTGGGAGGCTAATGAGTCTTAGTGACTGTGCAGTCGCACCAAGCACCTGTAAGCATCCAGCCACTGAGAACCTCAGAAAGACCACTTTCCTGCCAATCTGCCCACCCACTGAGCAAAGGGGTTTTGCCTATCTGTTGAGCCTGCTATTCTATCCACAGAGATGTAAAAGAACCTGTAATGACAGCCTAAGAAATAATCCTCCCCCATGCCAGCAGCAGCTTTGGCAAAATTACCCTTGCAGAGGTTTCATTGAGCTTCTGTCCTGTAGTAGAACTGTTGATTTATAATTTTCTTAATAAATAGTCATTAAACCTGAATAAGTCAGTTAAACTCTAGTGGCAGCTCACAAAAAGCTTAAATAGAGGCAATATTGCAGTCTTCTCCCTTGACCATGCAAGAATTTCCCCGAAAGACCTCAATCCCTCTCCAAATCTGGCCCAGCCTTCCAGGTTTTACATTTTCGACACTTACTGTATAACTTCACCAAAGCTTGTTGCACCCTCCAGTTCTACTTCCTCAACTATGACTGTATGATTTCTGCCTCCCAGTTCTATAGAAATGTCCCTCACCAAGGTCATCAGTAAACTATAATCTGTACTAAATAACTGGAAAGGCAAACTTTAGTCTACTAATTAAATCCAGGTCCCTGACTGTTTTGATTAACAAAGTTTTACTGAACACACTCATGTATGTGTTACCTATGATGGCTTTTATCTTTGTACAAGACAGAGATGACTACATGCAGCAGTACTGTTCAGAAAGTCTAAAATACTTACCTGTTTATTATAGAAGAAGCCCCTCCCCCCCGCCCCCACCCCCAGTGCCTGCTTGTTTCGCTTGTTGGCCATTATCTTATTGAATCGCCTTTCAGAATTTAGTGCTTAGAAACTGAGCATGGCAACTAATTAGCACTTGGCAGTGGTAGTGTAAAACCTCAGATTCAAGGTCAGCCTGGAATTCTTGGTGAGACCTTATCTCCACAAAAGAAAAAAAAAGCATCTGTAATTACTGTCTTTTAAGAAATATTCTATTAAGCATCAACTTGCTGGACTTAATAATCCAGATGTCTCCCATCATTTTCATCTATTATTACACTAATGATAAATAGCGTAATAATAAATAATAATAAATAAGAGGTAAAGCTGAAATTTATTATCAGGTGTATCCAATAAAAACTTTAGACTTTTGGTATTTCTTAATCTCTCCTATCTTTTCACTTATAAGAAAGTACTCTTTTCCTGCTTTTCCTCCTACCTGGCTGCTGCTAATTGGCTATTAGGTCAACTATCTCTTCTTTTATTTTTATTTATTATTTTATTTTGTGGGTGCTCGTATGCATGTGTGCAAGGTGCACATATATAGGAGCCAGATGTTGATACCAGATAGCTCCTTCAATTGCTTTCTATTCTAAGGCAGAGTCACTCACTGAATCCAGAGTTCAATGACTCACCTAGCCAGCTTGCCCCAGGGATACCCCGGCTCTGCCTACTGAGTGCTGAGATTATAGTGTGTTGCCATACCTGGCATTTATATAGGCCATGTAGAACCTAACTGAATTCCTCATTTTTGCAAAACAAGCATTTTATCCTCCGGGCCATCTACTCAGCTCTGGTCTTCTAGCTCTAAATGTCAGTGTTCTTGGGACTTCACAACAGTCCTTCTTCCTACTCCGAACATTCTTTCTGGGAAATACTGAAGTTTCTATTTCCATCTATCTTATGATGCCTCACAAATCCTTATTTCAAGTCTCCCCTAAGCTCCAACCAATAATATTCAAATGTCCAAGACCCCATTACTTGAATTAGCCCATAAACTTATCAAACTCAATAATGCCAATGCAGAAACTATTGTGTGTTGGTATCTTCACCCCACTGTGATCAGAGATACTTCTAAAAGTGTCTATGTTGACTAAGGTCCTAATAATGGGAGCTTAAAGGCAAGGATAGAAAATCTATAGGACTTTAAAATTGATAGATGTGACAATCTGAGGGAAACAACTTTTCACCCAAAAGCAAAACCCATAGGACAATGACAAGAGAAACCAAATGGATCGGTTTTACAACAACTTGGATAGCTAGAGGGTGGGGTAAAAAGTAACCACTATTTTTGAACCTTTTGAATTCCAGATCCAAATGTGGTTGATGGTTAACATTGATTGTCAGTGTGACAGGATCTGCAATCAGCTACGAGACAAGCCTCTAGGCACGCCTGTGAGGGATCATCTAGGTTAGGTTGACTGAGGTGGAAAGAACCACCCTAACCTCCAAAACAAACAGAAGCAAGTGAGCTGAGCATAAGTATTCATTACACCTCACTTTCTGATGGCAGTCATGTGTAGGACCAAGACCTGGGTATGACCACTTCCCTCAAATTTCTCACACCATGACTTTCGAACTATGAGGTGAAGACCCCCATACTCGGGAAACCCTTCCTCAAGCCTCCGGAATCGCGACCACCCCAAAATCACAAGAAATCATACCTGGATGCAATCAGCAGAGGTTTATTAGGGGAGGAGCCGGCGGTCAAAAACGACAAGCTCTTTAGCTCCAAGAGCAGGGTTTTTGGCCCCGTGTGGTGGGTTAAAGGGTCTTTTATAGCATGGGGTCGGGGGAGGAAGGCATTTTCGCGCGCTTACACATGAATGGTTGCATTTTCGTGCGCTTACACATGATTGGTTGTTTTACAAATTTTGAACATAGCACTGGGAAGACCAAGGGAGGGGTAACCAAGAACAGTGGAACATTTCAGAGAATCTAGCCCAAATGATAGCATCTTTATCTGTAATCAGGAATGCCTTCCTGCCTTGGGTGAGGCTTGGGGAATGTAATCCAGCAAGTGTCCTTCACCTGGAATGTGAAGGCCTGAAATCTTATTTTCAGTTCCGAGTTCTGTAAGGCGAAAAAATCTACACATATTTCATAAAATGGCCTTTATAATTTTTCACTCTACAGAGGAACCATACCTTCCAGCTGTGGGAGGGAAAACAAAACTTCTCCCTTTAAGTTTCTTTATTCAGGTACATTGTCACAGCAACAAACAGTTAATACAAGATGGTTGGCATTCATGTAGACCCAAACTAAGGAGGGTTACCATAAAGAAAAGATGTGCAAGCCCCAAGAAACAAGAATCACAGACCATTCTAACAAGGACACCAAACTATTCATGGAAACATAATAATTCACAAATATTGTGCCTTTTTCAGGGAGATGTTAGATTAAAACTGAATAGAGTCACAAAACAAGAAATAATGGGTAAGGAGTGTTACTTTATCTGCATTCATTTTATAGATAGGTAACTTAAATATGTGTACTTGTTATATATGGTCAAAGTGATTTTACACAATCCTTTCTTGACAAATCTTTTCTCACACTTTGCTATTTATGCTATGTCCAAAATTTAAATGTTAAGCCTTAACCTCTACTGTCACTAGATTTTGAGGCTCAACTTGAGGAAGTATCTTAGTTAGAGCTTCATTGCTGTGAAAAGACACCATAACCATGAAAACTCTTATAAAGGCAACACTTAATTGAGGCTGGCTTACAGTTTCAGAGGTTCAGTTAGTTATCATCATGATAAGAAGCATGGCAACATTCAGGCAGACATGATTCTCTCTTAAAAGGAGCTGAATGCTCTACATATTGATTCAAAGGCAACCAGGAGACTCTGTTCTATAGGCAATTAGGAGGAGGCTCCCTTCTGCACTGGGTAGAGCTTGAGCATAGGGTCTCAAAGCCTACCCTCACAGTGATGCACTTCCTCCTACAAGACCACACACCTATTTCAACAAGGCCCCACCTCCTAATAGTACCAGTCCCCATGGGCCAAGCATACGCAAACCACCACAGGAAGCAAAGTTGAATGAGGTCACAATGCTGATAGGATTGGTTTGTCTGTCTGTATACATGGAAGAAAGGCCATAAACACACTGTGGGAAGATAGCCATCCATATACAGGCCAGGAAAAGAGGCCTCACCAGAACCCATGCTGGCAAACAGCTCCAGTCCAGTAATAAAATACATTTCTGTTGTTTAAGCCCCGAGCCTCTAGTATTTTATGACATCCCAAGATTTTTTTCTTTTTTTTTTCTTTTTTTTTTTAAATTTTTAATGATGGGAACAAAAATATAGCTAAAAGTGAAGCTTCTGGGAAAACCACTTGTTTTTCCCTATCTTGAGTGGCTTCTCAAACTTGAACTTGGCCTCCCCACTGGCCTTATGTTTCAAAGCTGGGTCTCTAAACTCATCCTTGCTGACAACAGTTTTGTCCAAGGAGATATCTATAAAGTACCTTGTGGCCACGAGGTGGTTGTTGACCTTGGATCTCTTGGCAATTTTCTTCTTGCCCATGGCAACTGTCACCTTTCGGGAATAGCAGTCAATTCCAACCACCAGGGTATGGCTGTAAAGGTGGTCTGAGGTGCCATCATCAATGTTCTTCATGATAACAGCTTTGTGTCCGAAGTAGCATCAAGTCAGGACCAGCAACACTTTCCTGGGTTTCTTGACTTGCCCATTTTAACATCAAGTAGCCAGCACCCAGCAGCAAGGAAAAGAGCAGCATCCCAAAATTTGTTTTGGGTTTTCTCATGCTTCCTTGTTTTTGCACGTCTATTTATGTGTTGCAGTTGTTAATTTTGGTTGTTGACTTGACTGCATTTGGAATCAACTAAAACCTGAGCTGCTGGGTTCTCTTGTGATGGTGTATTTTCTTAATCAGATTATTTGACATAGGAAGACCCACTCTAAGTTTGGGCCACACTTCCTGGTAGTGACTTAGATGAAAAGACATAGAAGAAAGAAACTGCTTTTTCTGTGTTTGTTCTCACTCTTACTGGCAAGTCTGTCTGTCTTGGTTACTGTAGCCACTATTAAATTCAATTTCATGAGGATTCTGATGTAGACTAAAGACCAGAAACTATCCATGAGTTATCTAGGACTTCAGCAGCAGATTCATACCATGGAGACATCTAGCCTTGTACACTTAACAACTACCAGATTTTTGGCCTTCCCCTTGTGAGACTGCAGCATGGTTGGAGTACTCAGGCTATACCCTATAAGCTAGGCTAATCATTCCCATATATATTGAATTATATAGCTGTTATCCCATCCCCCCTCTCTTATGCCTAACTCATGCTTGGAGACTGACATGGTGTCATTTCCTATGGGTACCCTTTCCTAAGCATCCATCCTCTTTGCCAAGGACTAGAATAGAGAAACTCTTCTGCTCTCATTGTAGCAGTGCTTAATTCTTTTCATAGTGCAAGCTTCCTTTGCTTGTGTCTCTTGTGAGACACAAGTGGCATATCTTTTGGCATCAGTCACCATTACCACTCTATGAGCACCCTCCGTAAATGATGGCCCAAGCTATTGCACTGTATCTCAGTTACAAATTAATTCACACAACACTCAAATTTGAAAACCCAAACTCATTTGGAGAATTGACCTATAGCACCATGGGTGAGAGATATAAATTCCATTATACACAAATAAATTAAGCTCTCACAGAGTGGTACTAGGCTTGGTATATAGAGGGGACATAGTTACACACCATTCATAACCCTCTTCTAGAAAGGAATTATCATTCAGATATAAAGAGTGTAGTAGCTGACAGACTCTATCAGTTAGCACCTTCATAATCTGCTTCAGCTTTTGAACCCAGGTCACATTTCATGAGTCAGCTCACTCAAAAAATTGCAATGATCAAAGTCACGCAATCTGAGGTGCTTTGGAGATAGGTTAACCCCAGCTAATGATTTAACAAAGCAGTAGTTCAAGATACTGGGCCTGTTCGTTCGACACGGGACTTCTCTAATGAGCAAGCTCTATTTCACTTAGGAGAGACTTTTCCCAGTCTGTATCACAATCCTATGGCTTCCCTTGCTCCATCCTGCTTGTCCTTCTTTATGTATTCACATTTTGTCCCTAATAATCTTTTTTCTCTCCTCATAACTCTTTCTCAGACTGACAATTGGGATGAGAAATAGCCCAAGAAAGGAGAACACAAGATGGGGCTTCAAAACTTGATTCATCTGCATACAGCTGGGAATGACCCCGTTCTCCCTGGAAGGTTGTGTACACATAGGCAATCCCTGGCACCGGACAAACATTAACGCTTTTATTTGTCATGTTTCAGATAAAATATTTTAATTAGGAGAATACATTCTTGTAGGATGATTCAAATATTTTAAGTCTGTATAAAAGGCATTATAAATATAAAGAAAATGGAATTCAATGTTTGTAATTTTATTCAGTTATGCTGACACCATAGAGAAAATTAAAAGTAGACTACAAATATCAACTAAAAAACAAGTATATCCAGGCATGGTGGCACATGCCTTTGATCCCAGTGCTCAGGAGGCAAAGGCAGGAAGATCTCTGTGAGCTGGAGGCCAGTCTGGTCTTCTAAGAAAGTCCAGGACAGCCAGTGCTATCACACAGGGAAACCCTATCTTGGGAAACAAAGTATAAAACATAAAATTCTTTTGAATAATTCACAAAGAAGCCTGCATTTAATGCAGTAGGTGATCATAAAAAGCTGAAGATCAAATATAAGATTGGATCATTAGAGTGACTAAACCTCAATGCCCAACTGAAGGAGGTAAATTACCCCAAAGCTGAGGTCCTACTATAAAAATTTGAAAAAAAAAAAAAGAAAAGAAAAGAAAAAAACCTACAGGATCCTGGGGTGTGTAAGGGTGACACATACTCCCAAAATTCTAACTCCTTTGTTATCTATAAAACTTCTGAACCTATAAAAATGGTAGCCAACGCTTCCTCCTGTATGAGCCAGTACTTCCTTCATATAAGGAGATAGAACAAAGATTCTTCTACAAAGCAACAATGCCTATAACCACCACAAATCTTTCCAAAACCATGCATTAAAATCCCCAAGGAACTAGATGGTCTTAGAGGAATAATCCAGCAGGAGTCACAGATGTGCCTGTGGGGCAAGGTTCTGAAGGTACTTGTGAAAGGTGAGCTTTATCATAAGACTAAGTTAAAGGGACATGGTACTTACTTCAGCATAAACCTCAAAGGCCAATGTAACTCAATGTTACGGTGGATCCTATTTGTGCGGGAAGCCAGTGGCCCACTCTGGTATTGAATTCCTAAGTCGCAGGAGTGGGGGTAGAACTGTACACTCTCAGAGGAAGAGAGGAGGGGAAGGAACTGTGTGAAGGGGGACCAGTAGGAAGAGGGGCACTGATCAGGATATGAAGTGAATAGATAAATAAATTAAAGGAAAAAGAAATCCCTGGGTTTCTGTGGAAGACAGAAGAGAAAGGGATTAAAAAAGCTAAGGGAAACATGTATGCTAGAGTTGATATTTTACTAAATCCAGAGGACTCACTAGAAGAGTATGTTGCATACGAGGATCCAGAGAGCCATGCGTCACCTGGAACATGAGAAACACTGAGGAACATGCCATTAGAATTACCAGCATGTTTAGCAGTGATTGTCCTCTACAAGCCAAAGTTGATGATAGGAGAAATGGTCCTTTGGTCTCTTAAGTAGATATGGTGAGGATTTCCAATTCTTTCCACCACTAACAATAAGAGACAAGTTGGTAACACTTCACAACAGGATGCCAGGGGTTATTATTATTTATTTATTTTTAAATAAAGAAAAGAAAAGGTTCAATTAGCATGTTCACCAAGTGGACCTGATCTGTGGAGTTAGAGATGCTTAATAATGCCCAACAGCTTAATAGGAGCCAGGGATGCCTGGGAGGTTCCCATCTGGGTGCTGGGGAAGATGCGGAATCCCTTCCAGCTGGCACTTGCAATTGAGACTGGTTTTTGTTAGTTTCTTTTGTGTGTTAATGATGGGGCAGAGAGAAAAGGTCAGGAACGACCCTTTTCCGTTTGAAGGTGGTCTTCTGAGGTGTTTGTTGTCCTCTCGTGGCAGTGTCTGTATTTGGTTTGTGTTGTTCATTGCTGGCAGTGTTAGAAATCTGTTGGACTTGGTCAAATATAGGCTGGCCAAGTCATCTGAATCTGTTAAATTAGGTCCAGTGAAGACTACCCACGTTGTCTGGTTATTGGAGTCTTCTACGCACAGTCTTTCTATGTCCTGATTATGTAACTTGGTCTCTGCGCCTGTGACAGTGGCGAGAACTGTCTGTATCACCTGGCTTATGCGCCGCCCGTGACAGGGGTAAGCTGTCTGTGTTGTTTTTCTCTGGTTTATTTATTTATTTTTTTGGTGAACTGTGTGTTGGTTGTTGTTCTATGTGTTCTTGGACTTTGACTGATATTTGGACTGAATCTACTGTGTTAAACATCCTGAGTTAAAAAGAGGTAACATGGCCACTCTTCCACAAGACCCTTGTAGGTTCTGGTTGTCAGGAGTGCTTTCTTCAGGACTAAAGAGCAAGAGAAGATACTGGAAAAAAAGAATGTTCCCTCAGACATGGGGACACCATCAATTAATCAGGCCGTGGTCAACAGCAGGTTACTTCTGACCAGTTGTGACTGAGACCTTCATGTGGCAGAAGGTAAGGGACACCTGAAAGCCCATGCTAGATCCCATTGGCAGATCTTGAGAGAGCTACATGAGACCCCACTAATTTTGACCAAGGCACATGAGGTTAAGGAGGGATCAGATGTATTGCCCACAGCCTTTCTAGACTAGCTCAAAGAGACATTCTGTCAGTATAGACAAGGCTTCAGAGGCTAGAGAGAATACAAGATAAGTCATTAAAAGGTTTAGTGTAAGTTGCTGAGGAGGTCTACCATATCAAGGAGAAAGGAAAAGAGCAGAGAAAGAGAAAGAAAGAAGATAAAAGAGAGGTGAAGAAAAAGAAAGGTAACAGGAAAGGAATTTACAGAAAAGCTTGGCTATAGTAGTTAAGAAAAAGCAGAGAAGAGAGACTCCAATCAAAGGGAGATAGGAAACTCCTTGAAAAAGACCAGTATGCACATTACAAGTAAAGGAGCCAGCTGCAGGGCCCAAGAGGGCCCTAACAAATAGAAGCCAGGGCCAGGAATTTTCAGGCCTTGAGAAAAACACCCCAAATGGCGAAGGTATTAGCTCTGTGTGGAAGACAGTGATTGAGGTAGATGGGGCTTGGACCCACCCAATTCTTGGTGAACACAGGGACTCAACACTCAGTTCTCCTCCAAGCCAATGGGCCAAGATGTATTCATGGACTACCCAAAAAATGGTGGACCAAGAGATGGGCTGGGTAACCCATTCATTTATGGTCATCCCAGACTGTCCCTGTCCTCTGTCGGGTTGAGACTTACTGCTAGTTCTTTTAAGAAGTCCGACCACAGCTCAGAACAGACCACTCTGGACCATGCAATTCCAAGGGGGAGGTTTATTCAGGGGATAGAGCAAAGGTGGGGAGAGGAAGGTGGAAGAGATAAGAGAAAAGAGAAGTAGAGGCCAGCCACGGCCACGTGGAGAGAGAGGAAGGTGGGGAAGGGGACAGAGAGGCAAGAGGGTAAGAGAGAGAGTAAGAGAGTAAGAGAGTAAGAGAGTAAGAGAGTAAGAGAATAAGAGAAAGAGGAGGGGACAAGCAGCCCCTTTTATAGTGGATCAGGCCTACCTGGCAGTTGCCAGGTAACTGTGGGGAGGAGCATACCTGGCTGTTGCCAGGCAACTGGGGAGGTGGAGTTTAGACAGAATACTAACATTCCTCTCTTTTTGGTTTAATTAAAAAAGAAAAATTAGAAAGAGGTGACAGTGAAGCAGGAATAGGGACGTTGTGATATCTGGCTACTTCCTGCTGGCATTGGGGGCAACGTGTCTCTAGAGGGAACATAGAAGAATGGGTATGGGGGTGTTTGTCCGGTCGTAGGAGAGTTGGCTGTTTCCTGCTGTCCAGGGTCTATGGAGCCATCTGAGGACAGGTCGAAGGAGCAGGTCCAGTAGAAGCAGCTGTGTATGTGCCAGGAGATGGAGCATCTAGAGGTTGCTTCTCTGGAGTTGTTCTGGATGTGCCTGGACTTGACAAGATGTAGGGAATAAGATTAAGTACATTTGGGGGAAAGAAATTTTTTCTAAGATGTACATTTGAAGCCCAGAGGGATCCCACCCTTTGGAATAGGTAAGTGGGAACTTTAGGCAGATATGCTTATCCAGATGGCGTCTATTTGGTCCATGAAAGGTAGATCTGAGTGGGTTTCCTGTAGCTTATAAGTTTACAAAAGAGATAACAGCATGAGTTAATAACACAAACAGTCTTCAAGATGAACCTTTGTTGGATCGTATAGTGGCATGTTTTATTAGAGGTAGGCGAGTTTATAGGAACTCAGATAATATTAGGACAGTGGCATAGCAAGAAGAGGAAATAAGCATTTAATTGATGGCAACTGAGTTTAGTTAATGAGGTAACAGATAATATCTGTGAAAGCTTAGCTGTCAATGTAGTCAGAAGTCTAAAAGAGTAAACAATAATGTACCAGTTATATATTATTTTTAAAAATGACAGAGTCCACTAGCCAACAGTTCCCATGGTCTCCATAGTCTCTTGGGCAAAGTCAGTTTGGCTTCCAAGCGCAGAAGACACAGGGCTTTTTCTCTGTGTAATGGATATGCGTGACATGAGAAATGACTTACCTTGTTTTAGCCAAGTCATTTGACTCACAGCATCCAGTTTAGCCCACTGCATTTGTTAGTGACTATATCATCGCATGCAATCCAGGCTGTATCTTCTAGGTGTCCAAGTCTTCTGAAACCATCTTGGGTCAACTGTGACAGGCTTTGGGAGTTCTGTCGGCCATAAACTTAAATATAGTATTAGCAGACTTTTGACAAGATTGAGAGCCATAAGGTTTGGTTGTAACTGAATAGAATTTAATAGCAGTAGTAAAAATCTATTAAGACAGGATAGGAAAGAGTCTTAAGTAGCTTTGGCAGGTTCTGTAGGTAGAGAAAAGCACATTTTAGTATTAGCAAGAAAACATTTGGCTAGGAACAGAATAAGAAAGCTGGCAATAGTGGCATATGATCAAATGGCTGGCAGGTTGGGGCTATGGGCCTGCAGCTGAGGGCATAGTTGTTGCAGGTCGGGTCAGCTGTGGCGGTAGGGCGGGACTTCCTGTTAGCAGCCAGAAATCACTGCCCAGTGCCTTTTGGCGGCTAGGGTCTGCACTCACTTTACAGGTCCCGGGCAGAGAGGGAGGGAGAGCCTCCCTCGAGTGTAAGGGCAGCCAAGCCCTTTGCTCAGGTGGCTGTGCATGGGGGAAACAAGTCCCAGAGCAGAGCTAAGGAACAGAGGGTAAGGGAGCAAGCAGCATCCTGGACCCTCTGCATTTTAGGCAAACCGGCTGAGCCAAATGGTCACAGACAGCCACAAATGAAGAAGGCAAAATGGGGAAGAGGCCTCCATCAGCAGGCGGCGGACTGACCCTTGGGGGAGACACGCTAGGGACTAGAGCTTGGAGCCAGTGCTCCTGAGAGAGAGAACAGTCTGTCCAGGCCCAGCCTGGGGTACTCAGCTGCGAGAAACAAACTGTCTCAAGAGAAGAGGGGATGTGTCTCACCCAAGGGCAGTTCTAGAACAAGGGTCAGGGAAGGAAAGGGTTAGCTCTGAACTCAGGAAATCTTTCCTGGGACCATGAGGATGGTTACTCTGATCAGTGGCGGATAGCTAAAAAAAAAAACTGAGGTGGGGAACAGGCAGAACACATGGAGAGATTAGAGCGAAAGTAGATGAATGATTGGATATAGGGAACTTTTCCATTTACCAGACTGCTGTATGTATGTATGAAGACCCTTTTAAATGACTGAATCTAGTATGCCATTAGGTGGCCATTTTAAACCATTATCTAGAGGATACCGAATCCAAACTTCATTGCAGAGGTGTATCAATTTGGAAGGCCTCAAAGCAGGCGTTAATTTTAGAGATCTGAGGTTTTTAAGGAGACAACCCAGTGGGGTGTCTGAGGGTGAGGTCGAAGACAATGTAGCACCTATTGGGTGACAAGGAGGGTGTCCCGATAGAAAGACGGCAAGAAATTCAGGCAACTGCCTAGATAATCAGATCATCACGAGATTATCTAGGTCCCAGAATTCGCCGAAAGCAGTTTTACCTGGTACCAGGATTTCCGGCAGCTGAGATTATCTAGGTCCCAGAATTCGCCGAAAGCAGTTTTACCTGGTACCAGGATTTCCGGCAGCTGAGATTATCTAGGTCCCAGAATTCGCCGAAAGCAGTTTTACCTGGTACCAGGATTTCCGGCAGCTGCAAGAGCTCAGAGTGGGGAGGGAGGCTGTAAACTGCTTTCGAGGGGGAGGGGGTCACCCAGCGGCCAATGTCCTAAGTAGTAGTTCAGCTAGGAGGCTAGTCATAGGGACTAGGGCAGACAAATACCAACACCTCTCAGACCAGGGAAGGCTGGCCAGGCCTTATCTGGGCATCTAGGGTCCCTACCTCCAATTGGAATCTCCTTACCAATCAATATGCCGGTGTGTGTTTGCAGGCTTATGCAGTCTGGTATCAGGAAAGTGGAACTGCGAGGTCTGTGTGGGCCTGTCTGGCTGCCTCCCACGTGGCAGAGCACCACGTGGTGGGCCACAGGCGTAGTTAGTCTGCAGCAGAGGTGGAAATTAACACGGTCGTGATGGCAGATAGCAGTGATGGAGTCCACGTGTCGTAGAGGCATGGCAGGTCTGGCGGGCGCGAGGCGAGCCACGCAGCGTTGGTCCTGCCTGGCCACTGTATCTAGCGGCTGTGGTAGCCCGCGCAGCATGGCAATTCCCCGAGTTTTCGTATCCGAGTCACGGCACCAATGCTAGTTCTTTTAAGAAAAAGTCCGACCGCAGCTCAGAACAGACCACTCCAGACCGGGCGGTTCCAAGGGGGAGGAGGTTTATTCAGGGGATAGGGCAAAGGTGGGGAGAGGAAGGTGGAAGATATAAGAGATAAGAGAAGTAGAGGAGTAGAGGCCGGCCATGGCCACTTGGAGAGAGAGGAAGGTGGCGGAGGGGACAGAGAGGCAAGAGGGTAAGAGAGTAAGAGAATAAGAAGAAGAGGAGGGGGCAAGCAGCCCCTTTTATAGTGGATCGGCCTACCTGGCGGTTGCCGGGTAACTGTGGGGAGGAGCATACCTGGCTGTTGCCAGGTAACTGGGGAGGTGGAGTTTAGACAGAATACTAACACTTACTCCCCAGGATGGGGGCCCAGATACACTTCCTACCTGACGGGCTGCAACTAACTGGCCCCAAAAAAGAGAACCCATGGGTAGAGGAAAGGCTTCTCCTACTGACCCCAGCTAGGAGCTGAGGCAACCTGCTCTACAGACAAGAGCAGTTTTCTTCATGCTGGTCAGAGACAAGCCGGTGCTACTGTGGTGGACAAGACAAATGTCATCTGGGCTGACTCCCCACCCCTGGGCTTGTCGGTGCAGAGTGAAGCCTTGGAACTTGGGGCTGACAAGAAAATCAACATCTACATGGACAGCAGATACGCCTTTGCCAAAGCCCATGTCTGCAGGGCTATATACCAAGAAAGAGGACTGCTCACATCAGAAGCTCAGATCTCTTAGAAGCCCTGATGAAGCCAACAATTGTGAGTATTCATTGCCCAGGACACCAAAAGGGAGGAGACTCAGTGGCCTGAGGCAATAATTGGACAGATCAAGTGGCTTGAGAAGTGGCTATACAGGAGCCTGTCTTGGTTATGGGCCTACAAGAGACACCCACTGGAGACTGAGACTAGATTAGGAGATGGCCTCAATTAAAACACAGAGGAAAAGAAGGAACTCAGATTGCTAGCCATCCTGCCAACTACTACCTAGAGAAAAAGAGACAATGGTACACACAAGAAGGCAGAACTATACTCCCCAGAAAACAAACAAAAGACTTACTAGGCTAAATATACAGGTGGACTCTTGGGATATAGGTGCATCCAAGCAGTCAAGGGATCTAAAGCATATAATAGACCTCAGGTTTTGGGCCAGAGAGATAATAATACAGTGTAAGGTATGCCAGCAAGCAAAGGCCTATGAGGCTTAGAGTAAATAGGAAAAATACCTAGAAGAGAACAGCCTAGAGTATATACAGAGAGGCAACCAAGAAGATATTAGAAGAAATCTTCCCGAGGTTTCAATTGTCTGAGGTAATTAGATCAGATAACAGCCTTACTTTTGTTTCTAAGGTAAGTCAGGAATTGTCAGAGTTATTAGAGACTAATTGGAAGCTCCATTGTTCATCCTGTCTCCAGAGCTCAGGGCAGGTAGAGAGAATAAACAGAACCCTAAAAGAGATCTTAACTAAATTGCTCTCGGGAACTGGCGTTGGCTGGGGGGTGTCCCTTGTCCTGTCCCTGTTCCAAACCCAGAATGTCCCTCTTGTGTGAGAAATGATTTTTCAGGCTACTAAGAGGCTGTTCCTGGTGCTGTTGACATCCAACCTCCATTGAAGTAGTAGGTGGAGTAACTTCCTGACTTCACCAGCACCTGTGCCTGATGCCAACTGGAGAATGGCCAGACACCTGAACAACCCCCTCAAGCTCAAGATCACCTGCTCTTCTACAAGACCAAAGAGTAGCAGGCCTTGACTCCTGAGATATCCCCACCCTAGAGGCACAGAGATAGAAACTTTTGAATCTAAACCGTGTCCTAAATGCAGCCTTAGAGGGTGGGGCTTAGGGTGCGTACACCCAAAGTTAAATGACAGCTTGTGATTCCAAGATTGAAATCGTCCACAAAGAATAAGAACTAAATGTGAATCTAGAGTTATATAGATTTGTTCCTTTTACAATTTCATTTTATTATGTATGTGAATGCATGTGTATGTGGACAACTGTGTGCCACAGATGTATGTAGAAGTCTGAGGGCAACTTTAGAAGTGTGTTTGAAAGAAATAGAAACTTTTTGAGACCCCTAGCTGATAGAATAGAGCCCGAGGACCCCTGCTAACAGATAACTTAGTGCCTGAGATTGATAAATGGTGGGCTTGCAGTTCAGGATTAACCCTTTATATATCTACTTCTGTCTTTGATGAGGCCAAAGATTATTGTGTACTTGTACAGCTGGTCCCATGAGTTTATTATCACCCTGCTGATACTCTTGAAAATGAGTTTGAGATGCGCCCAAGACGCTTCCACAGAGAGCCCTTCTCCTTGACCTTGGCTGTCATACTGGGACTTAGAGTGACTGCAGGTGTGAGAACAGGCACCACGGTGCTAGTACAGACCCCTCATTATTTCCATGAATTAAGAGCGGCCATAGATGTTGACCTATTTACTGTTTCTTAAAGGAGGTTGTTTATACACTGCTCTTAGAGAAGAGTGTTGTTTTTATGTAGACCATTCAGGAGTGATTAAAGATTCCATGAACAAACTCAGAGAAAGGTTAGACCAAAGACAGAGAGACAGAGAAGCACAACAAAACTGGTTTAAAAGTTGGTTTGACAGATCCCCGTAGATAACTATTCTAATATCTTCCCTTGCTGGACCCCTTGTAATCTTGCTTTTGCTCTTGACTATAGGCCCTTGTGTGTTAAATAGGTTAGTGACTTTTGTTAGAAAAAAGAGTAAGTGCTGTTCAGTTCTTAATGCTACGCCAACAATATCGAACTGAGGGGTACATTTTCCCTGAGTCAGAGGACACTTGCTGGATTAACACTCAGGAGAAGAAGGGAGAGGCTGATTAACATTCCTCAGACCTCAGGGAAGAGAACCCACCTGCGGGTGGGGAAGGCCCAAAGTAGGAAGACACATTCCTGACCACAAAGAAAGATGCAAGTCATCTGGGTGGTTCCAGAAATTAGCTAACCGCAAGATAAATGGTTGGGCAAGGTTACATTCTTACAAAAGATAAGTGTACAAGATGTTTTCCACATGACCCTGATTAAATTATGGGTTGGGACTTTTGGGGACTTTCCACTCTTTTTATATTATGTTTCTTTGGTTTTCCCCTCACCCTCCACCCCCATTTGTGTTTCTTTTTCCTTTATATACCCTGTACTCCTCTGCCTCGAGGTCAACACTCCTCTGCCCCTGTGTGGGTTATCAATCTCGGCCTCAGTTGACTGATCCCAAAATATACCTCTTGCTGTTTGCAGCAAGAACAGTATCTTGTGAGTTATTGGGTGGCCACAAATTCCTAAGGCTTGAGGGAGGTCCTCCCTTTGTAGGAGTCTTACACCTCAAGCTCTTACTCCTAGGACCTCCCCACCATGGTGACCTGTAACCAGAATTGTGTCAAATCAATCCTGACTCTCCTAAGTTCCTTTGTCAGGCTAGGCTATCTTGGGAACAGGAATAGTAACTAAAATACCTACCAATAGTGCAAGAGTGCAAATGGCTCCAGGTTAGAATGGGATCATGGAAGAATGACAGAGGGGTGAGTATTAGGTATAGACCAGATGAGATATGTTTGGTAGGCATTATTTTAGCCTCCTAATTACTTTCATTAGAGAGAGAGAAGGGATCCCCAGATGATCTTTTCCCAGAATATGTACAGAGGTGTTAAGCATTACAACAAAAGGGATAAACTGTGTTAGATCTAGAATTTGTACTCCAACCCTCTTCAAGAAAGGACTTAGTCTCTGAGTTAAGGAGGGTTAATTATCTGACAACCACCTTTAAAATTGGCTCTTAAGGCAGTCCTCTTCTAGAAGCAGTTCTAGCCAATGTCTAAAAAGTGTCAAACTGTATCCAACTGATGTGGGAATTTCCCAGTAAGAACCGACTCTAGAATTCCTTATGGAACTGGAAGAAATGCTTCAGGTCTATGTCAAGAATGAGGTCTCTCTCCCTGATCAGTCTTAATTCATTCTCTATCACAGTGTCACCCTGCCCTCAATAAATCAATAAACCTCATGGAGGCATCCTCTGATAACTTGTCCTTCTGATATAGTCTCAAATTCACTCTCGCTCTGGGGGTCTACACATGTCTACATGCCACAACATATGTAAAGGTAAAGGGACAACCTTGGGTATTAGTCTTTGCTCTCCTCTTTACTTGAGACAAGTTCTCTCCCTGTTTGCTTCGTGTTGGATCATGAGTGTCTAGGGATGCTCTTGTATCTGCCTCTCATCTTACTGTGATTCCATACATATCCTACTTATTCAGCTTTATATAGATTCTAATGATGTGAACTCAGTCATTATGTTTTCAACAGCAAGGCTTTTACCAAGTAATTCTTTTTTCCAGCCCTTTAAGTATTCACTTTTAAAATATAGTTCTTGACGAGCATAGTGGTACACATTTGTAATACCAGTACTCAGAAAACTAAGCAGGAGGAATCACAAGTTTGAAACTAGACTGGGCTATTCAGTGAGTGCAAGGCCAGCCTGGGCTATTCAGTGAGTGCAAGGCCAGCCTGGGCTATACAGTGAGTGCAAGGCCAGCCTGGGCTATACAGTGAGAAGCTCTCTCAACAAGTAAAATAAATAGATAGATAGATAGATAGATAGATAGATAGATAGATAGATAGATCCATTAAAATAGGCTGATTTCCCACTAGGCAGCTTGAGAAAGAAGCTGGAGAGGCCACAGTCAATTTAGACCTGACAGTTCACCTCATCTCTACCTGGTGACATGCCACTTGGTAACAGGCTAGCTCAGATCTCTGTACAATAACCTATCAGGGCATGTGGCAGTCTGAATGAATCTCTGGGGAGCTTTTAAAGGAGTGGGTTGTCCAGAGGATACTGAGCCAGAAAGATGAGTTAACAAGGTTTGGAGAGCCAGATATATACATGTGAACAAGAACAAAAAGCCAGGTAAAGGTCAGGGCACTTCTGTGGGAGTACTCAGTGGGTTTAAAGTCTTGGTAAACCAGTTGCAACATTTGGTATGGAGATCACTCTTAGATCAGTAGACCTCTAATACTTCTGCTACAGCCTCACAGAGATCAAATCTCCTTTGCTCATCTGGGACAAGTGGCTAAGCTTGATCAATTAGGATACCCCAGGACCAGTAGCAGTTCCTAAAGCACAATACTCCCAGTTCTGGGCATTCCTTTTGTGTCTAAAGATGAAGCTTACAACTGGGACTGCTGGCAGATCATTGTACCATTCAGCTGGCTCACAACCTGGCCCCTTTCCATGGTGATTCCATCTCAGCAGACTCTTATAGGGGCTATGAACCCATTTCCTAACAGTTTCCTTTAACCCTCCTCTAGTCTTGCTCCAGGAACAGGGTTATTTTGTCCCTGCCATGGTGAGTCACTCTTCCCATTTTAGCATCCAGAATTGCACAAAAGCCAAGGGCAGATGTGAAGAGCTAAACTCTCTCTTGCATTCTCTCTCTCTCTCTCTCTCTCTCTCTCTCTCTCTCTCTCTCTCTCTCATCTCTTTCATGTTTTCTCTCTCTCTTTCTGAAAAACCATTCTTGTTTACCAATCTAGTTTTAGTAGTCCTGTTTCTTCTGGAACCCTAATTGTAAAAAACAAAACAAAACAAAACAACTTTATTTTAGAACTTTAGTCCCAAAAAAGAGCACTTGCTATATCCTTGACCATATCTTCTATCCTTTTTTTCACTGTACTCTTTCTACCATGTAGAAGAACCATAACAGAAGCCTTTATAATCCCTCTGTAACTCCTTTTCAGTGCAAAGGGTCCTTAGGTTAAACTCCATGATTAGCTTAGGCCAGGTCTTCTTTATAAGATAAAGAACGGGATAAAGGAATTTAGAAAATCTCTTTCTGTCTTAATAAAGTCAGCCTTTTAGACTTATTTTCTTGCTTTGAACGTAAAAATCCTATTTTAGAAACCAGAAATGCAATACTATTTTTCCCTTCCAGGGCTTACTAAAGTCCTGCAAATCCTAACACCACCCTCCTCTCACTACCCTTGGGTGTACAGATACCTTGAATCCACTAGAAAGAAGGTCATATATCTAGAATGGTAAAAGGAAAAAGTGCATTAATACATCTTAGAAAGAAAAATGATTATGTCAACTACAGAACTTTCCTTATCTAAACTTGGCAAGTCCTGAAACCTGCTTCTCTTAATATCCTGTAAGGGAAAGATTTGTTTTGATGGATAAATAAGCCATGCCTTCATTTAAGGCAACTTACAAACTTAATTATCACGAGCCTGTGATACTTTCCAAATTAAGAAACTGAGACACAGAAAAGTGAAGAAAGTTTCTAAGAGCAACTCATAAGTGTCAGGGCACTTTAGTATGGCCATCTTGCTAAGCTACAAATGACAGGGATTCATGACTGATAGCAACTCTCTGAACCTGCAAACGGGCTCATTTCCAAAAGCAACAGAGCCAACAGCATAACACTCAATGTTTTTGAATATTCTTTACTAAACTCTAAAATTGACCAAGATTTTAGTGAAAAGCAAGGGTCCTCAGAAATAGCTTAAGAACTAAGGACAGCCCCTGCTCAAAACTCCTGGGTTTTACCCAACCTCTCATATTAGGAGCCAGAATGCAGTGCTGTGCTTGTACATTTTGTTGTATAGATACAATATTACAAAATGATATCAGGGAAGCAATATAAAAATCCTTCTTTATGCTTTTGAGACATCTCTTGCAGTACAAGTTAACTTTGAACTCTGGATCCTCCTTCTATCTCCCAAATGCCATGTAAAAATAAACACTATGACACCCAGCTCAGTTTGCAAGTCTTAATGTGACTTTTCCCTCTTCTGTTTTCTGTGATGGGATTTATGCTTCAAGCATAAATATGAAAAATACATATCACATATGGTGAGTTACAATTATTAAAATTAAATAAGACAAAATCTTGGGCATTCACATTCATTTTCTTATTTGGAAGAGGCATCCCATTCCACTGATTACAATATAAATAAGTTTGGAATAATGATTGTGGTATTCCATTAAACTAATGGATGCGATCTCATAAGTCATTTTTATGGATACAATATAAAATACTGTATTAATTCCAAACAGAATACATTTGCAGTTTATTCCAGGAAAACAGATTACTTCATGTAATGCCAACAGTCATTACTCCCTGGTATTATTTACCTGAACCCAATTTCCCAGCTAATACCACCACCAGGTACATGGTGAATAATGCACTGTGTGAAATGTACACCATGCAAAACCACTACTTATTCATATGGATGTACCTAATCAAACGATTTGTATTTCTTCCCTGACCCCATCTCCTTCCTATTACTTTTAATTTAATATACACCTGGAGGAACCATGTCACAGCGGAGGAAAGAAGTCCACAATGAGCAACCTATTTTTTAAATTATTTCTCGTAGAGATGTAAATGAGCAAACACATAATCACCATCCTACCAATGCATGAAATTCCTGCCAGCCAGAAATTTTCCCATCCACATGCAGAAGGGACATCCACTCTTCTGATTTGTATTCCCAAGGATTGGCATTAAAATAAGCAAATATTTTTCATGTAAATCAGTGCTTTGAAAGCCCCTAAATTAAGAACTGGAGTGATTTGTCAGCAATGCTAAAACTTCTCAGTCAAAACACAGGCAGTCCTAATAGTGAGGTGTAAAATAATAGCATTTGATTTTTCTAGAAGCTAATTAAGTCATCAAACATTGGCCAAAGCTGGAGAGATGACTTAGTACTTAAGACCATTTGCCTTTCTTGTAGAGGACCTAGGTTTGCTTTCTAGCACCCACTTTGGGTGGATCATATCTGTCTGTAACTCCAGCTCCATGGAATCCAATGCCCTCTGGCCTCCTGGAACATCTGCATGAAAGCAGTGCTCATAAACCCACATAGGCACACATACACATAAGTATAAATAAGAAAATGAACAAAAAAAAAATAAGTCAATCCTTAACAAACTATCCAAATACCTGAACTTGCTCCTTCGGAGTTCCTGGGCTTTCTTTGACTTATTATTCTCCCTCATACCTTATTTGACCTCCTCAGATGCTGTCTCTCACACCAAACTATGAGCTAAAACCTGTTTACAGGGGTTTCTGAGTGCTGATAGTTTACATCCCTCCCCAAGTATATAAGCAGTGATACTCAATTGGCAGCTAAAAGGGTGCCACAATAAAAATATTACATGGAGCCAAGTATAGCAACGCACACCTTTAATCCCAGCACTCAGAATTTTCAGATTTTAGTTTGGGTCATTTTGTGTTTGTTTGTTTGTTTGTTTGTTTGTTTGTTTGTTTTGTAATGTGGGCATTTGTATACACACACACACACACACACACACACACACACACACACACACACGTGGTTGTATATGAGCCATAGGACTTCTGTGGAAGTCAAAGGACAGGAAAAAGTCAGAGTGTCAGTCCTCATCTTTTGTCCACCCTGTTTGTTTCAGTCTTGTTCACAGTTAAATACATCAGGTTAGGTGGCCCACAGCTTCCACTGATTGACCTATCTCTACCTCCCATCTCATTGTAGGAGCACTGGACTATAGATGCTTGCTACTGTGTCTGGCTTTACATGAGTTCTGCCAGTCTACACCTAGCTCCTCACACTTGCCTGAGAGACAGAAATACTTCACAAAAGGGTGGAAGAGTATGGTGGGTCTGGGAGCAGTGAAGAGAAGTGAATATGAGGATGATAAAATTTTATTTTGCATATGTATTAACATCTCAAATAGTCAATTAAAAGTTTTGAAAGGTGTATTTTTCTCTTTATTTTTTTAAACATTTTATGTTGTTTTTTTTTTTTTTACCTCTGATTTGATTTTTTTTTTCTTTTTGTTTGCCTGTTTGTTTGTGTTCTTCATAGACATAGAGTTGGCCAAGTGAGGAGAGGAGAAATATCCAGGAGGAGTTGAAGATAGAGAAATTGTAATGAGACTACATGGCATGAAAATATTATTTCCAGCTAGGTGGTGGTGGCACAAGCCTTTGATCCCATCACTTGGGAGGCAGAGACAGGTGAATCTCTGAGTTCAAGGCCAGCCTGGTCTACAGAGTGAATTCCAGGACATCCAGAACTACACAGAAAATCCCTGGCTTGAAAAAAATTATTTCCAATAAAAAGTATATAAAAAAGAAAAAAATGTTTACTTCATGATTTACTTTGCCTTGTGGAACAGGTTTCTAGGAGCTTGAATTTATAGGCAAATTCCATGCTTCATGCATGTGATGTTTATTTTTTCCCAACTGGACAGTCAGACAGCTGAGGTCTTAAATGTACCTACTTTCCATAAATACTTCACAATAGCTAGAACAGTGTTAGGTGTACAGCATGTGTCATGGTAACAGTTTGTTAGCTTTCTTGGTTTCTTCTTATGTTTTCTTCTCCCCACACCTTGACAGAATTACACTACACTCTAAACTCTCTAAACTATACATACAACCTCTATCGGCTACACAGTCAAATAACACAGTCAGAAAAAATTGACAATTAATTCAAGTATATAATATTTCTGGAATGGAGTGTAGTCATTTGACAAATATTTGAACATGAATCTAAGAGACATTAATTTAAATGTTGTGAGCACATAGAAAAATTATTTCTAAAGCAAATTTTTACTTGAAGGATGCTCTAGACAAGAAAATTAAATTAGATACATATATAATATTATGGTCTGATACCTTCTCCCCTGAGAATAGCTGTAGCCATTTTGTTTCATGCCAGCTATTGCATATTGTTGCTGTAATATGCCTGCCAGTCATTGACACAGAGAAGTGACTTGACTCACAGCTGGGTCATGCTGACCACATCCCCTGTTATGTTCGGTATGTTCTGAAGTTTGTTAATCTTAAGAAATTCCACAAAGCTTTACACAGGACTCATCAAATCAAAGGTCAATATGAACTGTTATGTCTAAATATCTTGAGTCACAAATAATCACTAGGCAGCCCTTCCTGCACTTGAATATGAGTTCATTGTGGTCTTTGTGGTTTTTTTTCCTCTATAAGCTGACAGATAAAGATGTCCATTGTCATAGTTTCAGCCCTCAATCTGAACTATGTCCCTGGTCTGACCAGTATTAGGGTGTGCAATCAATAAATCATCCCTGTCTGACTGAGATTGGTGTTCATGTGGCTTTTGGAACAACTCCTAGCCCATAACACACACACACACACACACACACACACACACACACACACATACACACACACACACATACACACACAAACACACACACACACACACATATATACATATACATATACATATATCCCTCTGATATAAATAGAACAGTGGTACCAAAGAAAAGCTACAATAGATTAAGAAGGGAGGAACTACTTCCCACTCAGAGTATTTGAGGTACAGAAGCAAACAATCAAAGTGGAAAAGCACAAGCACACCTACAATAGCAGGTAGGTGTGGGAAGAGGAATAATTTAAAATGAAGTGGAAAAGTACAGGTCACATAAAAGGTAAATTTGAGTTTTACCTTCATCTTTGAATTATGCAAAGTGTGCCCAGAATATTCTGCAATAAAAAAACTGCAAAATAAGTAGCTCAAAGCAAGATTCATTTTAGATTCATGTCATAGCGCCATGGTGAATAGTCTGGGAATTCCTTATTCTTGGGCCCTGGCCAGTGAAGTGGCCACCATCTAGAGCTGAGAGACAGACACTGGGGCAATTTTTACATAAGTCTTTAAAGTTTATCTCAGTGGTTCTCAACCTTCCTAATGCTATCACTCTTTATCATGTTGTGGTGACCCCAACCATAAAATTATATTTGATGCTACTTCATAGCTGTAATTTTTCTACTGTGATTAATCATAATGTAAATTTATGTTTTCTGATGATCTTAGGTGGCCTCTGTGAAAAGGATGTTCAACCCCAAGGTCACAACCCAGTGGTAGAGAACCACTGCTCTATCTCAAGATTCACATATCCCTTCTACCTACAGTTCACTGTCTAGAATATGTCATATGATCACAGCTAATTTCTTCAAGTAGGAGAAAACTATGATTCTATCATGTGCCTAGAAGAGTAGAGAACCACATATGTGTATATTTGTGAGATTATAATTATACTCCCTTCCCTTTCCTCCCTCCATGCCTTCCCATATACCTCTGTATTCTCTTCTTCAAATTAATGCTCTATTTTTTCATTATTTCTATATGCATGCATATATGTGTGCATGCATTTAATAGACCACATTGGTGACTACCAGACTCTCCAGGAAAACAATATGTATATTCGCATATACACTTCAGAAAGATTACATTAGTGGCATACATAGGATAGACTGAATGGGAGCCTTCCTGGAAGAAGAAAGGATACATAGTCTGAAACAATATTCTGGAAGAGAGGTGGTCATGAATTAGAGATAAAGTAACTTATAGAAGAAATATCAGACAGATTAAATCAACAAGTTGTAAAAGTCAGAGTAAGGGTTGGGAGAGCTGCTGCAATCACACATAGGTGATGGGCTGAAATTGTGATGGTAGCCAGAGCTACGAGGGTGAGACTGAGGACACAGGAGGGCTAATGGACTTTACTGCTTAAGCATAACTGGCAACTGAGTTTAGTTATTGGATACTGATTATTGATGGTTAGTGAAGGATAGTAAGTGATGGTATGTCTTAGGGTTTTCATCACTGTGAAAAGACACCATGACCAAGCCAACTCTTATAAAGGACAACAATCAGTTGGGGCTGGTTTATAGTTTTATAGGTTCTGTCCATTATCGTCATGGTGGGAAACATGGCAGCATGTAGGCAACCATGGTGCTGGAGGAGCTGAGAGTTCTACATCTTGATCCAAAGGCAGGAGACTCTGTTCTGCACCGGGCAGACCTTGAGCATAGGACCACAAAACACACCTCCACAGTGATACACTTCCTCCAACAACGCCGTGCCTACTCCAACAAGGCCACACCTCCTAGTAGTGCTACTTCCCATGGGCCAAGCACATTCAAACCACTGAAGTTTGCATGCTGAAATTCAGTAACAGTTAAAGTAGGGAATTGTACAATTTTAGCAAGAATCATAAAGGTAATAGAAACCATTTTTTGAGACAAGGCCTCAGTTAGTCAAAGCTGTTCACAAAGTTGATATGTAGCTAAGGATAATCTTGAACTTGTGATCTGCCCACTTCTATCTCCTTCATACTAGGATCACAGATATGCACTACAATGTCTGATGTTACATGGTGTTAGATACTGGAGCCCCCAGGGGTTCCTGTGTGCTTAGTAAACAGTCAACTAAACTATATCCCTACCCTGTAATTAATTTAAATACCTTCCAGGTGTTGCTTCAAGTACATGGGCAAATACAAACTGAGAAAACTGTGTGATAGATGAAGGCTAAAGGCAGCTGACCAACCAATATGTGTCTGTATTTGATGAGAAACAAGAGCAGAGGAATAATTCTGCTAATACAAATTTCCATTGTCATAGTGTTGGGAGCCGACATTTAGCAGAAAGCAGCTAGATCAACTTTGCAGCCATCTGGAACCATATACCCTGATGAAAGATTTGGTTTTCAATACCCTACAACAGCTGAAGCACACTCTGATATCCCACATATTTTGTGTTGCTGTTTACTGCCCCCAGCTGCAAGGCGCACGTGGTAGCCACGCCTGCAAGGCATGCAGTTCACGTGCTGTCCACGTGCTATCTACGCCATACATGCTTGTAAGGCACACGTGCTATCCACGCTATAGATGCCTGTAAGGCTTATGTCATATCAACACCTGCAAGGCACGTGGTATCCACATGCCTACAAGGCACGTGGCAAAAGTGTATAAATACCTCAGAATTCCCTTCAATAAAGGAGACTTGATAAAAGAGACTTGAGACTTGAGACTTGAGACTTGAGACTTGAGACTGAATCACACCCTGTCTTGTCTCCATTCTTCGAGTCCCTGCCCCTGCAGCCCCACTCTCTCTCTCTTGACCAGAGCACTTAGCCCCAAAGCGTTGAGGCAGAGTAAAGGCCACAACATCATAGTGTGTGACATTTTTGACATTTCACAACTGATTAAATAAAGTTAAACTGGGATACTCTCTGGTTTCCCAAACAGGTTTTTTTTTTCCACTTTCAAATTCCACTTTTATTTTTCTGATTCAATCTCTGCCACTTAGTGGCATTGTTCTACCATTAACCATGACCATTTAAATACCAAATATAAAGAAATACCTACAAATCAGAAGCTGCCTTGGTGGGCTGACTTCAAAATCTAGTCTTAGTGGGAGAACTGTGTGCCTTCAGAGAAGTAGAGGCCTATTTCAATGACTGCCTCATCCAGCATGCCTCCAGAGACTTAGACCTGAATGAGATGCTGAGAGGATGGAGAAAAAACAGACTAACAGAGTGACAGAAAGCTGAGGGCTTTGTTCTCTCAGCTGGAGAAAATGGAGCACCCTAGAAGCTGGATATATTTATTATATAGAGCTAAACAAGGAAGCAGGGTTGTTGCACACAGCTGGACAAGGAGACAGGGGTATTCCATAGGGATAAACAAGAATACAGGGTTTATAATATACAACTGGATCAAGGAGTCATACTTAGTTAATCTCTTTCGGTCAGTCTCTGTGAGGTACACCAGTCTTCAGGCTGTAAATATTCAGAAGAAAGTTAAGATGGACATTTTTGATTGGTGGACCATCAGCATTCATGTTCAGACCCAAGGAAGGCTTTGTCATTTCCCTCTGAGCCTAACACACATATCCTGCCCTTATGAAAAGTTTTGTCATTTTCTTCATGGGTCTGAGGCTCTAGGGTCTTGACATGGCCATGCCCAGGCACACACCCACTCGGGACTTCACTTGGGTCTTCCTCTGCTCCCTATGGATGGCTAAAGTGAAGACATCTGAGACATTAGCTCAAGTTCATCAGAATGGGATGAAATGCTACAGAGTGGAGGCCTCCAGCCTCAAGGCTGCCTACATGAAGGACTTTAAATGCAACCATCATCTCTAAGATTTACATGAATGAACTCTCATTGCCCTTTAATGCTTCAAATTTTGAGCAACAAAGTGTGAAAATTAAAAGAGAAATGAAATGAAAATGGGTCCCAGGGCTATTCAGGCTTACATGAATTCATGCTTACATGAGTTCAACAGCCACACTTTGGACAAGAGGCAACCCATGGTTTGTAGACACTGAAGCAAAATGAAGCAGTTAAGGGGAGTACATGCTACACTAACATTGATTTACTTGTTGCAACAGAGTTTCAACTTTTACTTTCGACTGTAAAATACTTTGCAATAAATAAATAAGAAAATCTTTTACATGTCGCCCCTGACATTAGAGAAGGTGGTGCAAAAAGGAAGACAAAAACATTATCAAAGATGGGAAATTTTACTATAACTGATAGATATGTGTGTTCAGAGTCAGAAATATACTCAACACTGTAACCAGACCTTTGAGGTTTTGCTAGGAGCTAAGAACCACATTATGCAATTTGCATGTATCAGATCATTAATCCTTCAACTTCCTTTGAAGTAGCTTGTAGTGGTTGTCTTGGGTGCTTAGGTGTATATGTGACCTTGTGCAATTATCCTTGTATTGCTGGAGTTGTCAGCTACAAATCCTATGTCTCCAGTCTCCCATCCCAGCTACTTTCTAACTTTAGCCAATAGTATACAATCTCTTGTGATAAATAAGTACAAGATAAGGAAGCCATTCATGCTTGACTTCTGCAGTGGCACCAGGTAATTTCATGTGGTTCTGGCTCCAGGAACAGCCTAGGAGTCAAGGTTAATCCCAGGAATTCCAGCAACATCTATGCATGCTCACAGACTAAGAATATCAACTTTCCTTATTTTTACTCCTTTAGCCTTGGAGACTTAATGCTTTCCAGCAGTTACTCAAAACAGCAACCTCCTACTGCTGCACTTCTATCCCTTCCAAAACTTTTGTAATCCATTTCCTATATTAAATCTCCATCTGCAATAAACTGTGATTTCTAAGAGTTCTTCAATAGAAGAAAACATTACAACAATCTTATTCAAAAACCATTTATGATAGGAGCTGCCATTATCCCATTTCAGATATAATATAATAATATAATACAATATAAATATCTATGTCTTAACCAGATTTCTAGATAAAGATGAGTTAACAGTAACATCTATTATGCCACAAATCCATCCTTTCATCTTTCTTCTCTTTTCCTGAATCCCCAAGATGTCCACAACCACTTTGAAAATGTCTCCCCAGTATTTCTGGGAATCTCTAAGGAGGAGTTTCGTGTCTTTCAATTCAAGACTCTAATATGCTTATAACAGAGATCTGCCTCCAAATAGTGGCAATAGTGGGAAAATACAGTGATTTTTGTGGAGAAATATGTATGTTTATAGCACAGACTTGAAGAAAGTGACACAGAACCAGAAGCATGGAGGAATGAAACTCAGAGCTGTCAGGAATTTCTCTTCCATCTTTGATGGCAGCTTTCATTCTTTCCGACTGCAGATCTTCTCCACATGAAAGTGGAGACAGCCACTGTTGGTAGTGCCAACATCACACCCAAGCTTGGAGCATAGCCACAGATCTGCATGTCTTCCGGTGGAAAGGAAAGAAAGGGAAAGCACTTTGGCCACTTCAAATCATGCTCCATGCTCTTATTTTGCTGAAGGGTTTGAGCCTTTGGTGTTCTGTTCAGAAAATTGTCTCCTGAACTAATGAGTTCAATGCTATTCCCCACTTTCTGTTCTATTAGATTCAGTGTATACAGTTTTATGTTGAGGTCTTTCAACCACCTGGACTTGAGTTCTATGCAGGGTGATAGATACAATCTACTTGCATTTTTCTACATGCAGACATCCACTTAGATCAGCATCATTTGTTGAAGATGCTTTCTTTTTTCCATTGTATGTTTTTGTCTTCTTTGTCAAAAAATAAAGTGTCCATAGACATGTGGATTTATTTTTGGGTATTCAATTAGATTCCATTGATCAATCTGTTTGTTCCTATACCAATAGCATGCAATTTTTATGACTATTGCTTTGTAGTACGTTTGAGGTCAAGGATAGTGATACCTCCAGAAGTTCTTTTATTGTTCGGGATTGTTTTAGTTATCCTATGCTTTTTGGTTTTCCATATGATGTTGAGAATTGTCCCCTCAAAGTCTATAAAGAACTGTGTTGAAATTTTGATGGGTATTGTGTTGAATCTTAATTGCTTTTGGTAGGACTGCCAATTTTGCTATTTTAATCCTACCAATAAATGAGCATGGAAGATCTTTCCATTTTCTGATATCTTCTTCAGTTTCTTCAAATACTTGAAGTTTTTTGTCATATAGGTCTTTCCCTTGCTTGGTTAGTTACTTGTAGGTAAAATGGCTGGAAAATCGCTGGGTTCCTCCACGGGGAAGTTAGGCCCGGCTGCTGTGGTTCCATGGTTCCTCACGGCATGGCCCCAAACACGAGAAAGTCCATGGGTTTTTACAGGCTTTAATGTCATGGTGGATGGTGGATGGATCTGGATGTACTCCCCCCAAACCCAGGGCAGACCTGAGTTAAATAGGGAGGGAAAAAGAGGGGAGGGGCTAGGGAGGAATGCTTAATTGGCTTCACCCTCTGGCCTTCAGGTACCTCATTAGTATGTAAATCTCTCTAGGGCCTGAGGCCTGTTAATCACACCCTCTACCTGTGCCCTACATGACTGAAGGGTGCAGGTCGAATGAAGATTAGACCTCCTGTCAGGAGCCTGGGTTCTGGGGGCATGGCTGAACACCCACAAGCCAAGAACCAGGATACCCTTCCACGCCCCGACAGTTACTCAAAGATATTTTATATTATCAGAGGTTATTGTGAAGGATGTTGTTTCCCTGATTTCTTTTTCAGCCTCTTTGTCATTTGTATCTAGAAAGACTGCTGATTTTTCATTAGTTCATACTGTATCCAGCTACTTTGCTGAAAGTGTTTATCAGCTGTATGAGTTCCCTGGTGGAATTTTTAAGGTTACTTATGTACACTATCATCTGCAAATGATATTTTGACTTCTTTCTTTCCAATTTGCATCCCCTTGATCTCCTTCAATTATCTAATTACTCTAGATAAATTTCATGTACTATATTGAATAGAAAAGGACAGAGTAGACAACCTTGCCTTGTTCCTGATTTTAATTGAATTGCTTTGAGTTTCTTTCCATTTAGTTTGATGTTGGTATCAGCTTGCTGCAAACTGTCATAATAATAATAATAATTATTATTATTATTATTATTATTATTATTATTATTATTATTTAGGTACATCCTTCATGTCACTAATCTTTTAAGAACTTTTATCATGAAGGGGTATTATAATTTGTCAAAGGCTTTTTCAGCATCTAATGGGATGATCATGGTTTCTGTCCTTCAGTTTGTTTATATAGTGGATTGCATTTACTAATTTTCATATACTGAACCATCCCTGCATTGCTAGAATGAAGCCTACTTGATGATCATGGTAGATGATCTATTTGATGTATTCTTGTATTCATTCTGCAAGTATTTTATTGAGTATTTTTACATCTTGTTCATAAAGAAATTGGTCTTTAATATGCTTTATTTGTTGAGTCTTTATGCTGTGTGGTTTCCATTTGAGGGTAACTTTGGTCTCATAAAATAAATTAGGCAATGTTTCTTCTGTTCCTCTTTTGTGGAATAATCTGAGGAGTATTGGTGTTAAAGTCAGACTTCTTTGAAAGTCTAGTGGAATTCTGCACGAAATCATTTGGGCTTGAGCTTTTTTTGTTTGGAAGACTTTTAATTACTGCTTCTACTTCACTAAGGGTTATAAGTCTGTTTAAATTGTCTATCTTACCTTGATTTATCTTTGGTAAGTGTTATCTGTCAAGAAAATTATCTATTTATTTGATGGAGTGCAGGTTTTTAAGGTATAATTTCCTGGATTTCTTCAGAGACTATTATGTCCCCCTTTTTATTTTTTATATTGGTAATTTGGATATTTTGTCTCCACCTCTTATGTTTGTTGGCTTGCTTGTTTTATGCATAAGGCTTTGTCTATTTGTTGATTTTCTCAAAGATCTAACTCTTTGTTTCATTGATTATTGTATTGTTCTATTTGTTTCTATTTTATTGATTTAATCAGTCAGTTTGATTACTTTCTGTCATCTACTCCTCTTGGCTGAGTTTATTTCTTTTTGTTCTAGAGTTTTCAGGTATGCAGTATGATATATCTCCAATATTTTATGAAGGCATTTATTGCTATGAACATTCTCTTAGCACCACTTTCATTGTGTCACTTAAGTTTGGGTATGTTGTGCATTCATTTTCATTGAATTCTAGAAAGTCTTTATTTCTTTATTCCTGTCTTTTTTATAATTTATTTTTATTGGATATTATATTTACATTTCAGATTTTAACCCCTTACCCCATTCCCCCCACCACCCAGGGACCTCCTATCCCATCCCCCCTCCTCATGCGTCTATGAGGATGTGCCCCTACCTACCTGCCCCACTCCCACCTCCCCACCCTTGAATTCCCCCGAACTCAGTGTTCATCCTTCATGGGACCAAGGATCTCCTCTCCCACCTATGCCTGACAAGGCCATCCTTCCCTTCCTGTATAGGTGGAGTCATGGGTCCCTTCCTATGTGCTCCCAGATTGGTGGTTTAGACCTTGGGGAGCTCTGGTTGGTTAGTATTGTTGCTCTCCTCATGGGGTCTTTATTCCTGTCTTGACTCATGTTTTTATGTGTGTAGTTAACCTCCTCGGGTTGAAGTTTTCCTTCTATCACCTTCTGTAGGGCTAGATTTGTAGATATTGTTTAAATTTGACTTTATCATGGGATATTTTATTTTTTTCATCCATGATTATCGATATGGTTTTGCTGAGTATAGTATTCTGGGATGGCATCAATGGTCTGTTTTGGTCTGCATGACATCTGCCCAAGCTCTTCTGGATTTTAATGTCTCCATTGATAATTTGGGTGTAATTCTAATAGGTCTGCTTTTATATGTTACTTGGTTTTTTTCCCCATCCAGCTTTTAAAGTTTTTTCTTGGTTCTGTGCATTATTGTTTTGTTATGTGACTAGAAGATTTTCTATTCTGGTCCAATCTACTTGATGTTCTGTAGGTTTCTTGTATATTTATGGCCATCTCTTTCTTTAGGTTAGGGAAGTTTTCTTCTATGATTTTGTTGAAGATGATTTCTGGTCCTTTGAGCTGGGATTCTTTGCCCTCTTCTATTCCTAGTATTCTCAACAGAGAAATCTCAAATGGCCAAGAAGTACCTAAAGAAATGTTCAACATCATTAGACATCAGGGAAGTGTTGTCCATTTGTACTCAGGTTTTGTCATCATTTTTGTTGCTAGGAGTTTTAGGAGTTCTTTATGTATTATGGATATAAAACCTTTATCAAATATATGACTTGCAAATATTTAATCTATTATATTGGTTGCCTTGTTACTATGTTTGATAATACTTTTTGATTCACAAATGATTTTTAATTTTGCTAAGGACTAACTTATCTTTTTATTGCCTGTGTTTTAGATATCATACTCAAAAACCCATTGCCAATTCTAAAGTTATAAAGCTTTTCCTTATGTTTCCTTTTAATATTTTTGTGCTTTCAGATCTTATAATTTATCTTTGTTTCAATTGGGTTAATTTTGTATATGATGTTACATAGTATTCAAGTTTGTCACCCTGCTTGTCAATATGCACATTTCCCAGCAATACTCAATGACAATGTTTTCTTTCTACCTAATAAAGTCTTGACCATTTTCAAAACTAAGTTGGACACATATGTCAATGTTTATGGTTGAACTGCATGTCTATGCCATTTTTCCTAAGGTCAGTTCATACCACTTCCATACTGCATTTTGTTCCATAGCATGCAATGCTTCAAGTTTTAAAACCAGGAAGTGTGGGATTTCCAACTGTGTCCAGTGTCAATACTGTCAAACACTGAAAGCTATTCAAGGCCCCTTGAAATTTCAAAGGAAATTTAAATGCTGGGCTCCCAGATACTCAAGAAGCCCAAAGCAAGCTTGCCTGGGGAATGCCTTATTTCAAAGTAAAAATGCAAAAGGAGGAAGAGTGGAGAAAGGAGAAATAAAGGGATAAAAAAGGAAAAAGGAAGGGTAGAGAAGAAAGAAAAAAGGAGGAAGAAGAGAAGGGGAAGAATTATTGAAAGTTGCAGTTTTTCTGTTGAAAGAGGTCTGATTGCATCTGAATTGCTTTGAGTAGTAATCTGCCTTACCATATACTAAGGTCCTATGTCACTCCTCCATTGTTGGTGGGATTGCAAGCTTGTACAACCACTCTGGAAATCAGTCTGGCAGTTCCTCAGAAAATTGGACATAGTACTACCTGAGGACACAGCTATACCACTCCTGGGCATATACCCAGAAGATGCTCTGACATGTAACAAGGACAAATGCTCCACTATGTTTATAGCAGCTTATTTATAATAGCCAGAAGCTGGAAACAACCCAGATGTCCCTCAACAGAAAAATGAATATAGAAAATGTGGTACATTTACACAATGGAATACTACTCAGCTATTAAAAGCAATGACTTCATTAAACTCTTAGGCAAATGAATGGATCTAGAAAATATCATCCTAGGTTAGGTAACTCAGTCACAAAGGAACACACATGGTATGTACTCACTGATAAGTGGATATTAGGCAAAGAGCATGGGATAACCACAATACAACTTGCAGACCACATGAAGCTCAAGAGGAAGGAAAACTAAAGAATAGATGCTTCAGTCCTACTTAGAAGGGGAATTAAATAATCAAGGAAAGTAGAGGGTATGAGAGAATTGGGAGGAAGAGAAGAGAGGGAGCAGAAAAAGAGGGGGGAAATCAGGTATGGGAGGAGATGGAGATGTACAGAGGATCAGGAAATTGAACAGAGTGTGTAGTGATGGGGATGGGGAACTGGGGATAGCAACCAGAAAGTCCCAGATGCCAGGAAAGCAAGAGCCTCCCAGGAACCCACTGGGATGACATTAGCTGAAATAACCCCCAAAAGGGAAGGGAGAACCTGTAGAGACCATATTCTATGGATAGGCATGGCCCCCCCGTTGAGGGATGGAGCCACGCACCCATCTCCAAAATTTTAACCCAGAATTGCTCCTTTCTAAAGGAAATACAGAGACAAAGAGTGGAGCAGAGACTGGAGGAAAGGCCATCCAGAAACTGCCCCACCTGTGGATCCATTCCACATGCAGACACCAAACCCAGACACTAAGTGTTTGCTGACAGGAGCCTGATACAGCTGTCTTCAGAGAGACTCTGCCAGATCTTGAACAATACAGATGTGGATGCTCGAAGCCAACCATTGGACTGAGCAAAGTGACCCTAATGGAAGAGCTAGGGAAAGGACTGAAAAAGCTGAAGGGGCCTTATCTGGCATCAGTAGGAGAAAAGGCCCTTGGTCCTCTGAAGGCTGGATGCCCCATTGTAGAGGAATGCTAGGTCAGTGAGGTGGGAGTGGGTAGGGGGGTGAGGAAACACCCTCATAGAAGCAGGGGAGGGGTTGGGATACGGGGGTTGCAGAGGAGAAACCGGGAAAAGGGATGACATTTGAAATGTAAATAAATAAAATATCCAACTTAAAACAAACAAAAAAAGAAAAAAATGGATACTCTTCTAGAGAGTGTCATTTCACAAATAAAGTCATTCTCCATATTGTATTATTCTTTATAATTAGCATTCCAAGGTAGTATTACTCATTCCTAGAACATGCAGAGATTTAACTATAAGTCATACACACCTATACATACGTCTATCTTTTGATAACATACTTGTTAAAATATTTATTGATAATACCCTCCAGGATCCAGTTTTTCTACCACGAGATTTACCACCTGTGATAAGTTGTTTCAGTAATGGCATGGCTAATAAATCACATCTGTTGATATCCTTTCTCTTGGGTGGTTCCTTTTAATGTTAATCCAAAGCTTTGCCATGTTATTTGCTTTGGTCAATGGAATATCAACAAGTGTAATCTAAGCAGAAGCCAGAAATTGAGTATTTTATGCTACCCAACTTAAGCTAGGTGTTAGAACCTAGCTGTCATATGAGGTAGTCCATATTTAACCACCTAAAAACATACTTGGCCCAGACAACAACTAAAGATCAACCATCAGGCCAGGCAGTGGTGGCGCACGCCTTTAATCTGCCAGAACTTGGGAGGCAGAGGCAGGTGGATTTCTGAGTTCAAGGCCAGCCTGGTCTACAGAGTGAGTTCCAGGACAGCCAGGGCTACACAGAGAAACCCTGTCTCAAAAAACCAAAAAAAAAAAAAAAAAAAAAAAAAAAAAGATCAATCATCAGAAATATTAAACCATATTAGTTCACAAAACCCAGTCAGGCTACCCTACAGAAGTGACTCTATGTAAGCTTTAAATGTCAACTTAACACAACTTAAAATCACCTTCGGAGAAAGTAGCAACTGAAGAATTACCTAGGTAAGGTTGACCTGTAAACACATCTGTGGGGGATTGTCTTGATTGATAACTGATGTAGAAGAACCTAACCCATTATGCCCATTATGGGTAGCAACCTTCATGGGCTAGGCCATGAACTGTATAAGAGTAAAGAAAGCTAGATGAATGTAATCAGCAAAACAGCAAACAGCATAGATGCATTTGGTTCTCTCTCCTCTTGACTGTGGATATGATATGGCCAGATGTCTGAAGCTGTCACTGTGACTTCCCTACAATGATGAACTGTAACCTGGAACTGTAAGCCAAATAAACCCTTTCCCCTAAACATTCCTAAAACAGTAAGACCAGCAAAATAACGATTCAGCCAAATTCAGAATATTGAAAAATATGCTTATTAATTTGTCAAAGTGCTGATAATGAGTGAATCAGTGATCAGCACTAAAGGAGACATCTCTATCAACACCCCCATAACCAAAGCACAGGAAACATTGTAAGAAAGGAAGCAAAAAGAATGTTAGAGCTAAAGGATGAAAAGGAAAGCTATGAAGTGCTAGCTTCCAAACATAACAAGGCTAGTGCACTCATGAACTCACAGTAGCTCTGGTTACCTGCACAAGACCCACACAAGAAGAACAAGCCAGCCAAAATCTTATCATAGATGACTGAGAATCAGAGGTTCTCAACCTGTGGGATGTGACTCCTTTGGCAAACCTTGAGCTCCAAAAACGTTTACATGACAATTCATAACAGAAGCAAAATTACAATTATGATATAGCAACAAAAATAATTTTATAGTTAGGAGTCACAACAACATGAGTTGCTGTTTTAAAGGGGCAAAACATTAGAAAGCACTTTCTTATTGCTTAACAATCTCCATCCCCCACCCTTTACTGGGGAGCTATTGGCAGTTGATAGTTACTGAGGGACAAAGAGTCTTTTTTTTTTTTTTTTTTGAGGATGTGGCCATTGGTAGGTTTCAAGTGATGGTCTCATGACCCTGTATATATGACCAGCACTAAGTGGACTTAATGGATTATTTAAAAATCAAAAGACATGTAATTGGGAGCCTTGTATGCCAAGGCAGACATAAGGAATCTTGGTAAATTAGAGTAGAAAATAATGTATGGGCATGATTCATTTTTATATGTATGAAATTCTCACAAAAAAAGCAAATTTTAGATATGCATATGGCATCAAGTCATTAGGTTTTGGTAAGACTAGTTATAAAGTTAACCTGATCTTATAAATTCACAATGAGCACATGACTATATAAGCTGTCATCTCACAAGAATCTTTGTTACTATAACTACATTGCTTTACCTACTTTCTATTGTTAAAATAAGGATGTTTAAGAAAATCGAATAAAGTAAAAAATTATTTCTGAGTTCTATATTTCAGAGTTTACAATCTATGGCTGCTTGGATTCATTTATCCTGATTTAAGGAGCACCCTCATGAGAAGGAGCATATGACTGACCAAAGTCCCTCTTCACTTGGTTGTCAGGAAGGGAGAAGCATGTCTAGGAGAAACGTTTAGCCTTTAAGGTAAATTCATCCTCCAATATGTGAATGAACGTCTCTATCTAGACACTGCCACTTAAAGTTTCCAATATTTTCTGGTAGACCATTACTATGAATTTATCAGTCAACTAATTCATTAATAAAAAAAATTAAAGCTCACAATGTCTCATCATCTTCTGACGGGCCCATTATTGAAGACTATTGCATTGCGGTCCAGAGTATAGGAGATCTCATATCCAACCCCTCATATGTATCCAGCAATGTGTGAGTGACTTCACTCACTGATTCACTTTGTCTATATCCATTATTCTCATAGTTTTTCATTGAGTCATTTTGATTTGTGTTTAGTGATGTATCCTGGTATGTTTTGCAAGTGTGGATGACAGATATTATTAAAAATCTCATAATGAATTTCTTTGCTGTTTTTTCTCTTTACTGAAATGTCTACTCACCTCTGGATGCATTTTTTAAAATGTACAAATAACCTAATAATAAAAAGATGATTTGACAAGAAAAAATAAATAAAGCTAATCTGAGACATCACCTAAATATGAAGGAACAAAATTGCTCCCATGGATTCCAGAGATGTGAGGTAACCAAGTTTCCAGCATGCAAATAAGCTTATCCCATACCTTTCATTTTTAGAAAAAATAAACATACATGACCACCAATCAATTTAAAATACAGTCGGCTTTTTTGAGAAAACTTTGTCAACTAAAAATAACACTGGGTACTACCTGAGTGGTAGATTTTCCTCCCTTGAAAGCAATGAGAAATTTCCAAAAACTTTTACTTAGTGATTTATTGTCTCATCCTCATTTAGAAGGCAAATGAATATGTAATTCTTACGTGGGCGTAATTCTCTTCAGAGTTTCACCTCTTTTCCCCCCAATTATACAAGAGGAGTAAATCTTACTTGTTAAAGAATTGAGTCTCTAAGATCTTTTAATATTCAAGCTAAGGTAATTCCCAGTCTAGTTCTTTCATGTTTAAAGGGTATGCATTTCTCAGTGTCTTCAAGGAGGTGTCCCGCCAATGTTTCCTAAACCCACACTTCTGCTTTCATGGCATCAACAAAGGCCTTTTGTGGATTTCTATGAAGACAAAAGATTCCATTTCTAGCCCCTAAAGAAAGGTAGGTTTGCTTTTCCGTGAAATTTTTAAATTCCTTGAAGCATGTGTCTTTGAGGTTTGGCTATTCTTGACAGTTTTACTTTTCTTTGCTCAAAAAATCTGAGGCTCTAATGAACCAGCCAAATGAAATTTCCCATGGAAGACAATGTTTAGAGACCATAGAATTGAGTTCACATGACAGAAATGTGCCTTTTCTTTTCTGTGCCCAGGATCTTTTATTAGAGTGGAAACAGTTTTAGTATCCCTATTTAAAAAAAAAAAAAAAAAGATGTCATGCTCTCAGGATTTGGGGGAGGTGAGAACAAGCTGAGGGTCATTATCCACATGTATTTGTACTTTTTCATGAGGCTGAGGTCTAGATGGATTCGATCCCAATGTATTCCAGGTGGCTCTCTATAGTCGTGGTCTGCACATTTGACTCCAACTCTAATCTGACACCTGACTTTGGCCTCAGGAAGGGCAAGGGTTATTAGGGCTACATCTGTGTTAACATTCTCACTGTGGGAAGGAGTCAATCTTTGGTTACAGGCATAATCTGTCACCACCTTCAAAAAAGTTTTATTAGCATATATTAATTATTCATGATAAATTTTTATGGCATTTCATGCATATTTAAAGTATATATTATGTTCATACTCTCCCTCTATTACTTTCTGTTATTTTTTTCTTCCCAGTCCCAACAATCCGCTTTCTCTCCCTAGCTCTATTTCAATGTCTTTTGACCCAACTGAATTTAATTCAGGTTACAGGAGGATGGGTGAAGAGATATTTACAGAGAAGCATGAGCAACATTCCAGTGGCTACATCAGTGAAGAAAATGTCTCTCCCTCCCCTACCCAATCATTAACTGCCTTCATATACTAAGGGCTGAGTAGGACCTTGTGAACCCCTCCTCCTTCCTTGACGGAATGTTGATTGATGGGTCAAATCCTACACAGGTCTTGTGCAGGAATTTTGGCTGCTGCACCTGCACAAAATTTGACTGAAGAGAAAACAAACTTGGGACCTGGAATGAGCACATGTGCACAGTGTTTTAGAAGAAAATAATGAGTAGTTACAAAACACAACAAAAATGATGGTTTGTATTTTCTTCATGATGCTTTCTTTATAAGAATACTTTAGATATTATTGACAAGTAAAAAGCCATAGTTATTTAGTTATTTAATATATACAACTCAGAAAGCTAGCAGATACATATACATGCATAAAATCACCATCATAAAAATACATCACATTCCAAAGATCCTTCCCCTGAAATTGTGAGTGCATCTGTCTCTGCCCATGTCTAATATCTCTGTCTGTCTCTGTCTCTTTCTCTGTCTCTCTCTGTTTCTGTCTCTCTGTCTCTCTTTCTCTCTCTCTCTCTCTCTCTCTCTCTCTCTCTCTCTCTGTCTGTGTGTGTGTGTGTGTGTGTGTGTTATGGAAATAAGATCTAAGAAGTTTTTAGATAGCATGCAGTATTATCATCTATATGTACTACCTAATACAGCAAATATTCAAACTCATTATCTTGAATAACTGATATTTTATATTTGTATTAGTCAGGGTTCTCTAGAGTCACAGAACTTATGGGATGTCTCTCTATATTGAGGGAATTTATTGTGATGACTTACAGTCTGTAGTCCAACTAACCCAACAATGAGCAACTGTGAATGGGAAGGCCAAGTAGTTGCTCAGTCCCACAAGGCTAGGTGTTTCAGCTGGCCGTCTGTATAAACTGGAATCCTGAAGAAGTAGGTTCCAGCAGATGTGCTGGCAAGTAAGTGCAAGCAGACAAAGAACGAATGCTTCCTTTTTCCATTGTCCTTATAATAGGCTTCCAGCAGAACATGTGGCCCAGATTAAATGTGTGTGCCACAACTCCTGGATTTGGAACTTTCCCTGTCCCAGGCTGGCCTTGAAGTCAGTGATATGCATTTCTCTCTCTCTCCTGGAATTAAATGCATGTACTACCTTGCCTGCCTGGACCTAAGTTTTTCATAGCCACTATGCCTCAAGATACGGATATAAATATGCCTTCTATTTTTGTGTTGTAATTCATTCCAGAAGTAGTCAAGTTGACTACCAAGAACAGCCACCACAATATTCTTTAACTATCCCTCCCAATTCTCCCTTCTACCCAACTACCATTCCACTCTTTGCTTCTATGAATTTAACAATTATAGCTCCTTTATATAGGTAAGATCCCACAGTGTGCTTAAGTTATTTCACCTAGTAAATGTTCTCCAGACCATTTATTGTAACAGATGTCAGAATTTTGTTACTCCTGTAAGGCTAAATAATAGTTCATTGTGTGTACATACCACAGTTTTGCTACCAGTTTATTTATCAGGGGTTATTTGGGTTGCTTATTCATTTTTGCTAGTGTGAATAATGTTGCAATGAAATTGAGAATACAAATATTTCTCCAGTGTAGTGATTTCAATTCATTTGGGTCAATGCTCAGAAATGAAAGTACTGGATCAGATGGTATTGTGTTTTTAATTTTAAGGAAACTCCATAGTGTTTTCCATAATGGCTGTACCAATTAACAGTTTTGTCAACAATGTTCTCCAGTTCCCTTTATCAACATCCTCACAAATGTATGTCATCTTTTTTGATGATGGACATCCTAAAAGATACACAGTGATATCTAATTGTCATTTTTATTTTTTATTTTCCTTTTCCTGTTGGGCATTTGTTTATCAGCTTTGAAAAAAATGACTTTTCAGGTCTCTTTCTAAGGTTTTATTCTCAGTTGAGAAGTTATACTTGCATGTATCTATGGGGCAAAAAGTAATGCCATGATTTATATAATATGATACAGAATAAATAAAGCAAGCTAATTAACATACATCTTGTCAAACTGTTTGCAGAGAGGTAAAAATATTTGAAACCTACTTTCAGTGATTTTTGAAATGTCCTAAACATCTTTTACTAACTTTATAAGTTAGCATACAAATTCATGTGTTTTCATCATGGAATTCCTCTGCCAAGTCCTGAATGCCTCCTCCTCCATCCAACTAGTTCCTACTGTTAGTATTCTGTCTAAACTCCACCTCCCCAGTTACCTGGCAACAGCCAGGTATGCTCCTCCCCACAGTTACCTGGCAACCGCCAGGCAGGCCTGATCCACTATAAAAGGGGCTGCTTGCCCCCCTCCTCACTCTCTTACTCTCTTAATCTCTTCCTCTTACTCTCTCTCTTACCCTCTTTCCTCTCTGTCCCCTCCCCCACCTTCCTCTCTCTCCACGTGGTCATGGCAGGCCTCTACTTCTCTTTTCTCTTATCTCTTCTACCTTCCTCTCCCCACCTTTACCCTATCCCCTGAATAAACCTCCTCCCCCTTGGAACCACGTGGTCTGGAGTGGTCTGTTCTGAGCTGCGGTCGGACTTCTTAAAACAACTAACATTGGTGCCGAAACTCAGGTACAAATACTTCAGGGACCGCTGTGCTGCCAACCACCGAGCTGCTAGCTGCTGTGGCCAGGCAGGACCGATGCCACATGGCCTGCCTCTACCACTGCCACCATCATTTCTACGCCACGTGGACTCCATCGCTGCTACCTGCCATCACAGACCTCGTGAATTTCCACCACTGCTGCAGACTAACTACGCCTGTGGCCCACCACGTGGTGCTCTGCCACGTAGGAGGCAGCCAGACAGGCCCACACAGACCTCGTAGTTCCACTTTCCTGATACCAGACTACATAAGCCTGCAAACACACACCGGCATATTGATTGGTAAGGAGATTCCAATCAGAGGGAGGGACCCTAGACGCCCAGATAAGGCCTGGCCAGCCTTCCCTGGTCTGAGAGGTGTTGGCATTTGTCTGCCCTAGTCCCTATGACTGGCCTCCTAGCTGAACTTCTACTTAGGACATTGGCCGCTGGGTAACCCCCCCCCCCCAAAGCAGTTTACATTCTCCCTCCCTGCTCTGAGCTCTTGCAGCTGCCGGAAATCCTGGTACCAGGTTAAATTGCTTTTGGCCGAACTCCAGGAGTTCAGCGGGGCCCCTAGGTAGTCTCGTGACGACCTGCTTACCTAGGCTGTTGCCTGATTTTCTTGCCGTCTTTCTATAGGGACACCGATACGTTAGCTTGGTAAGCCCTCCCTGTCACCCAATGGGCACTACATTGTCTTTGGCCACACCCTCAGACACCCCACTGGGTTGTCTCCTTAAAAACCTCAGATCTCTAAAATTAATGCCTGCTTTGAGGCCTTCCAAATTGATTCATCTCTGCAATAAAGTCTGGATTCAGTACCCTCTAGATAATGGTTTAAAGTGGCCACTTAATGGCACGCTAGACCCAATCATTTTAAAGGGTCTACATACATACATACAGCAGTCTGGTAAATGGAAAAGTTCCCTATATCCAATCATTCATCTACTTTCAATCTAATCTCTCCATGTGTTCTGCCTGTTCCCCACCTCAGTTTTTTTTTTTTTTTTTTTTTTTTTTTTTTTTTTTGCCATCCACCACTGATCAGAGTAACCATCCTCATGGTCCCAGGAAAGATTTCTTGAGCTCAGAGCTAACCCTTTCCTTCCCTGACCCTTGTTCTAGAACTGCCCTTGGGTGAGACACATCCCCTCTCCTCTTGAGACAGTTTCTTTCTTGCAGCTGAGTACCCCAGGCCGGGCCTGGACAGACTGTTCTCTCTTGAAGGAACACTGGCTCCAAGCTCTAGTCCCTAGCGTGTCTCCCCCAAGGGTCAGTCCGCCGCCTGCTGATGGAGGCCTCTTCCCCATTTTGCCTTCTTCATTTGTGGCTGGCTATAACCATTTGGCTCAGCCAGTTTGCCTGAAATGCAGAGGGTCCAGGACCCTGCTTGCTCCCTTACCCTCTGTTCCTTAGCTCTGCTCTGGGACTTGTTTCCCCCAAGCACAGCCACCCGAGCAAAGGGCTTGGCTGCCCGTACACTCGAGGGAGGCTCTCCCTCCCTCTCTGCCCGGGACCTGTAAAGTGAGTGCAGACCCTAGCCGCCAAAAGGCACTGGGCAGTGACTTCTGGCTGCTAACAGAAAGTCCCGCCCTACCGCCATAGCTGACCCGACCTGCAACAACTATGCCCTCAGCTGCAGGCTCATAGCCCCAACTTTCCAGCCATTTGATCGTATGCCACTATTGCCAGCTTTCTTATTCTGTTCCTAGCCAAATGTTTTCTTGCTAATACTAAAATGTCCTTTTCTCTACCTACAGAACCTGCCAAAGCTACTTAAAACTCTTTCCTATCCTGTCTTAATAGATTTTTACTACTGCTATTAAATTCTATTCAGTTACAACCAAACCTTATGGCTCTCAATCTTGTCAAAAGTCTGCTAATACTATATTTAAGTTTATGGCCGACAGAACTCCCAAAGCCTGTCACAGTTGACCCAAGATGGTTTCAGAAGACTTGGACACCTAGAAGATACAGCCTGGACTGTATGCGATGATACAGTCACTAACAAATGCAGTGGGCTAAACTGGATGCTGTGAGTCAAATGACTTGGCTAAAACAAGGTAAGTCATTTCTCATGTCACACGTATCCATTTCACAGAGAAAAAGCCCTGTGTCTTCTGCGCTTGGAAGCCAAACTGACTTTGCCCAAGAGACTATGGAGACCATGGGAACTGTTGGCTAGTGGACTCTGTCATTTTTAAAAATAATATATAACTGGTACATTATTGTTTACTCTTTCAGACTTCTGACTACATTGACAGCTAAGCTTTCACAGATATTATCTGTTACCTCATTAACTAAACTCAGTTGCCATCAATTAAATGCTTCTTATTTCCTCTTCTTGCTATGCCACTGTCCTAATATTATCTGAGTTCCTATAAACTCGCCTACCTCTAATAAAACGTGCCACTATACGATCCAACAAAGGTTCATCTTGAAGACTGTTTGTGTTATTAACTCATGCTGTTATCTCTTTTGTAAACTTATAAGCTACAGGAAACCCACTCAGATCTACCTTTCATGGACCAAATAGACGCCATCTGGATAAGCATATCTGCCTAAAGTTCCCACTTACCTATTCCAAAGGGTGGGATCCCTCTGGGCTTCAAATGTACATCTTAGAAAAAATTTCTTTCCCCCAAATGTACTTAATCTTATTCCCTACATCTTGTCAAGTCCAGGCACATCCAGAACAACTCCAGAGAAGCAACCTCTAGATGCTCCATCTCCTGGCACATACACAGCTGCTTCTACTGGACCTGCTCCTTCGACCTGTCCTCAGATGGCTCCATAGACCCTGGACAGCAGGAAACAGCCAACTCTCCTACGACCGGACAAACACCCCCATACCCATTCTTCTATGTTCCCTCTAGAGACACGTTGCCCCCAATGCCAGCAGGAAGTAGCCAGATATCACAACGTCCCTATTCCTGCTTCACTGTCATCTCTTTCTAATTTTTCTTTTTTAGTTAAACCAAAAAGGGAGGAATGTTAGTATTCTGTCTAAACTCCACCTCCCCAGTTACCTGGCAACAGCCAGGTATGCTCCTCCCCACAGTTACCTGGCAACTGCCAGGTAGGCCTGATCCACTATAAAAGGGGCTGCTTGCCCCCTCCTCACTCTCTTACTCTCTTAATCTCTTCCTCTTACTCTCTCTCTTACCCTCTTGCCCTCTCTCTTACCCTCTTGCCTCTCTGTCCCCTCCCCCACCTTCCTCTCTCTCCACGTGGTCATGGCAGGCCTCTACTTCTCTTTTCTCTTATCTCTTCCACCTTCCTCTCCCCACCTTTGCCCTATCCCCTGAATAAACCTCCCCCTTGGAACTGCGTGGTCCAGAGTGGTCTGTTCTGAGCTGTGGTCGGACTTCTTAAAACAACTAACACCTACCCTTCCCCCAGTTTGTCTCAACTTCTGCTCTCTTATCACATGTCATTCTTTATGCTGCCTATTTCCCATTTCTCAAGATTACTTCCTCCCTTCTCATGATACCCTTTCTAGTTTTGTAACCTCCATATACAGATTATATATAAAATTATGTTTAAAGTATAAAATTATTATGATTATTATAAAATTATACATCATATACCTAATTTTCAAAACTGTGTTCCACATGTAAAATATATAGAGTTGTCTTTCTGAGTCTGGCTTATTTCAAGATGATTTCTAGTTCTATCCATTTTATTCTACAAATGTAATTATTATTTCATTTTCATTATAACTACATAAATTCAATTACATAAATTACATAACATGTTTTTTAAATATTTATTTATTTTATGTGAGTACATTGTCACTCCCTTCAGACACACCTGAAGACACATCAGATCCTATGGGTAGTTGGCTGGGAACACTCTGTGTTCCTCCAGGGTAAAGTTTGGCACAGCTGCTGTGGCTCCACGGTTCCTCACGGAGTGGTTCTAATGACACAAGAAAGTCCTTGGGTTTTTATAGGCTTTAATGTCATGGTGGATGGTGGATGGATCTGGATGTACCACCACCACCCCCCCCCCCCCCAAAACTCAGAGCAGACCTGAGTTAAATAGGGAGGGAGAGAGGGGGGAGGGACGGGGGAAGAATGCTTAATTGGCTCCACCCTCTTGCCTTCAGGTACCTCATTAGTATGTAAATCTCTCTAGGGCCTGAGGCCTGTTTCTGATGGCCATAGACCTCTCTGTGAGAGGGGTTGTTGGAAGGCTGAAGCTAAATGAAAAGAACCAGGGACTGGGAGCAGAGCTGAACTGTTGTCCAATAAGGTTCCGGGGTTCCAAGCTCCTGCTCAACCAAGCACCCAGCTGCTTCTCACAGCCCACCACCCCACAAGATCCCATTACAGATGGGTTGTGATGCCACCATATGGTTGCTGGAAATTGAACTCAAGACCTCTGGAAAAGCAGTCAGTGCTCATAACCACTGAGCCATCTCTCCAGCCTATTAAACATTTCATCCATTTATCTGTTGATGAACATCTAGGCTGGATACATTTCCTTGGTGCTGTGAATAGTATAGCAATAAACATGGATATCAAGCTTTGCTGTGGAATGTTGACTTACAGTTCTGTGAGGATATACTCTGATATGTGATAGCTGTATCCCACGGTAGCTCTACTATTAATTTTTTTCAAAACCTCCACACTGATTTCCATGGTAGCTGCACTACTTTACATGCGCACCAATAGTGAGTAGGAGTTTCTTTGTCTCACACCCCCACCAGCATTTACTGACATTTGTTTTCTTCATGTTAACCATGCTGACAGTTTTAATTTGTGTTTGTCTGATAACAGAGTATTTTTCAAATATTTGTTGACCACTCATATTTCTTCTTCTGTGGACTATTTTAAAATTTTATTTTTCCACTGACTAGATGGGAGAGGATGTTTAATATCTGAGTTTTTACATAATCTGGACATGAAACCCTGGCTATACATAAAGCTGGCAAGGATCTTTCTCCCATTCTGTAGGTTATTTTCTCTCCACTGATTGTTTTCTTATGCTGTGCAGAAGAGTTTTAGTTTCATGCAATCTCATTTATCTAGTCTTAAGATTATTTATTGTTCTAGTAAATACTTTCAGAAAGTCCTTGCCAATACCCATATCTTAACATGTTTGTCTTGCCTGTGCTCTTCTCTAACAGTTTCAGATCTGACAGCAACTTCTTTCATCCATTTTGAATTGAATTGGATTTTTGGGTTGGGGGTTGTTTTTGTTGTTGTTTGTTTGCTTTGGTTTGGTTTTTTGTTTGTTTCCCTATTTGTTTGTTTTGGTGGAGTAAGATCTGGGCTCATTCTAAATATGTATACACAGTTTTCTTAGCACTGTTTATCAAAGAAGCTGACCTTTCTCTGGTGTGTGCTTTTGACAACTTTGTCTAAAATTAGGTGGCTATAATTGTGTGGGCTTATTTCTGAGTGCTACAGTCTATTTCATTGGTTTGTGATTTATTTTTGTGACAATATTATGCTAACTTTGATAATATGGCTCTGTAATATAACTTAAGGCCAGGTGTGTTATCTCAAACATTCATCTTTTTACTTATGGTTGTATTGCCTTTTTATAATCCTTTTTGCTTCTATATATCTTTTAGTATGCAGTGTTTCTAGTTCTGTAAAGAATGTCATTGGAATTTGGGTGGAATTGCACTAAATTTACAAACCACTAAAATTTAAAATACTGAAGAACAAAAGTGAAGAAGATACTGAAACAGGAAAAGACGCCCAGACTTGGGTTGGCAGAAATAGTTCTGTGAAGATGGTTCTATTGCTTAAAGTGATCTATAGGTTCAATGCAATCCTCTTCATTTTTCCTGATTCCATTGTTCTTGGACAATTTCATACATGTATATAATACACTGTCTTCACTCTCACCCCTACCCTCTTTTATCCCCTTCCCAGCCCTGCTATCTGCCCCCCCCTTCAGCTTCCATTCCCACAGTTCAGACTTTGTTTTGTTTTGTTTTGTTTTGTTTTGTTTTGTTTTCCCTGATCTTAACCAAGAGCATCTAAACAGCCAGGATACAGGGCAAACGCTGTGAAATTGTCTTCAACCACTGAAAACATAACCTGCTGTCTTTTATGCTTTAGACTAGGTTGTTTATGTACCATCATTACATTACTAGCATATTCTAGACAGACTAAACCTTTATCATGGCCAATTAGGTCTGAACTTATATTTCCAGGCTGCCAATTATGATCACTTCTTTCCTACTTAAAAACTAATTTCTTTAAAGGCAGATCTAGTGATTAACTCCTAAGATGTGTTTTGTCTGTGAGTATCTTTATCTCTCTTTTATATCTTATGAGCAGCTTCACAAAACAGTGGATTCTTGGTTAGTAGGCAGTCTTTCTTTTATTTTTCTTTTGAATAGATCCATTCCCTTCCTCTTGGTTCGCAATGTCTTTATGTAGAGTCTTTTGAATGTTGTACTTGATACTCCTCTTATTTAAAAAACTCCTTTTCCTTTAACATTTTAAAATATATTTCTAATGTATCATATTAAGTGCTTTTGTACCTCAGTCTAATTTGAGGCTTACTGTACTCTGTGATTATGGATATTTGGTCACTGGACACACAGGTTTGGGGAGCTTTTTGTCATTATTTCTTTGTCACTTTGTCTGTTCCTACTACTATTATTCCGATAAAGGAACTCATCAGTAAATGATTCCTAATGACATATGGCTATACCCATAAATCAGTGCATCAAAGAAGCCTTTTCTTGCTGTCAATGGGAAATAACACAGAAACCTGCAACTGGACAATGTGCAGTGTGACACACATACTACTAAAACCTAAAATATACATACAAAAGAAAGAAGCCATGAAATATTTTCTTTCAGAGTCTAGCATTTTTCTTACTATAATAATCTCTAATTGGATTCATTTTCTACAAATGTCATGATTCCACTTTTGTTTGAAGCTCATTAAAACTCTACCATGTATCTGTACCATATTTTCTTTATCCATCCAACTATTGGTGGGCATCTAGGCTATTTCAATTTCTGAGCTATTATTGATAGTACAGGACTGACCATGAGTTTGCTCTGGAATAAGGAATAGACTGATCTGTACATGTATGATATCACAAATTTACTATTTTGAATGTTCACAATACAGATGAATGACATGGACTGAAGAGATCACTGCCTGATCTTCCAGAGACTTAAGTTTAATTCTCAGCACCCAAATAGTGGCTCAAAGTTTCAGTAGCTCTAATGCCATTTTCTGGCCCCTGTGGGAAGCAGCTGTGCATGTGGTTCATAGATATATGTGCAGGAAAAATGTAACTATACACATTAAATAAATAAATGAAAAATAAAGTTAATAACATATGTTCAAATAATATGACAATTATTCTGACCTGGTCATTGTACATTCTATACATGTATGGAAATGTCATATCAGTGTGTGTGTGTGTGTGTGTGTCTGTGTATGTGTATGTGTGTATACCTATACATATATATTTACAGTGTGTCAATTTAAATTAAATATAGTTTAAGTACACATATCTGTCTCATAATATTCATGTAAAGTAACACTATGATTAAGGTAAACTAAATAGCTCTTCTCCATTCTCATTTCAAAATCTGACTTTAATTCATTGATACCTTCCTATTCTTCAGCTTGTAGATATCATCTGCTTGCTTTCAGGTTATCATAGGTTGTAGTACAAGAGGACTTATTTACTCTTCTAAGGCCTAAAAATGGGATATATTACTTGCATTCACTTTCAACTTGACAGAACCTACTCAGTGGCTAAATCAGTCTCTAAACAAGTAATGGGAGGATAAGCTAGTCACTGTGTTCTTTTCAGTTAACCAGTGGTCCTTGACATCAATGAAACATAAGACCCATCCATATTTGCTATGTCCATACTTAAATCTTTCTGGAAAGAGGAACTGACCCCAACATAAGTTCTAGAATGGCCTATCCCTTTTTAAATCTACATCTACCACCCAGAAAAAAAAAACACAAACTACCAAAAAATGTTATCAATCTAGACAAAATAATAGGCAAAAGAAAAATAGGAGTAAACAACTGTATCACACACCCTAATACATTAATCCCATGATTACATGGATATACAAATTGTTCAAAGGAGTATTGCACTATTTCCTAGTTCTTTGGAATAGAGGGGGGGAAAGATTTTAAAAATTAGTAAAGAAAGTAATTAGTTAACACCATCAAATTCTTCCTCTGACCAAAATATCTCACCATTAGCTTGCAAAGTTATAAATTTCCATCACTAACAACAGTCTTCTCCTTCCCAAATCTATCTCCAGAAAAACTCTAAAATTAATTGTAATGTGACTGACCTCTGCAACAGAAGGTAAAATACGTTGTATGTTTTCTGGGTTAAGTATGAAAGCTCTCTCACCATGTTAATTATTGTTTGGACTACAACCCTGGCATTTGTACTCTACTATTTCTTTCTACCTGTTTACACTTATTTCAATAAATTTAAATGAGGTTAAAAGCACATAACCAAGGCATCTTAACTTTGTATTTATATCTTTAACTATACATGACTCCGCCAACTTAGAGTTCGACAAACATCAGATCATGTTCTAATTTGCTTAATGTTGCTGTGACAAAACACTCTGACCAAGATCAATGTTGGGAGAAAGGGATTTATTTGGCTTAGAGTTCCAGATAACAATTCATCACTGAAGGAATTGAGGAGAGGAACTCAAGCAAGAACTAAAGCAGAAGACAGAGGAATGTCATTTACTGTTATTCATCTCTGGCTTGTGCTCCTCCAGCTTTTGAATACAACCCAGACCCACCATGTTATGGATGGCCAGACCACAAGTGCACCGATATAATTATTCTATACCAGCACAGTAATCAAAATGCAAAATTAACAACTCACACTTTCCTAGCACTTACCTCCAGTTCAACAGCTAGTCTACTTTAAGGATATTGTTTCTTGTTTAGTAAGCCTCCTCTGTAAAGCTGCATAAAAACAATACTCATGTTTTTAAAAAATTGTTTGAGAACAAACTGAACAGCTATAAACACCATTGATACTCAATTCAACCAACTCCCTATACAAATAGAGTGGAACTACACAGAAAGAGGCCTTGTCACACATTAATATATATTAGCATGATCATTCAAGGTAGGCTATTTGGCTTCAGAGGCCAGGTTCTTATATATTCATTCATTCATTCATTCATTTATTCAACAGAAACTAAATAAGTACTCATTATGACCCAAGGAAAGTTCTAGGTGCAATGACCAAAATAAAATATAGTTCATTTCTGGCATAGTTTGTATTCTAGTAGAAGAGTAGGGAAGTACCTAGGAAATAAATGCTATAAAGATAATTAAGGTAGGAAAAAGGATAAAGCATAACAATGTTCATTAGACTCCTCTGGTACAACAGAATTCCCTTGGATTTGTTCTTTATTTCAGCCATAGAAGTGGTAAGTAGTTTCATAGAGGACTCAAGCAGCTTCAACTGGAGTCAGTGTGACACTGTCTTGTTTGTATTTATTTATTTATTTATTTATTTATTTATTTATGTGAATACACAGTTGCTGTCTTCAGACAGACCAAAAGAGGGCATCTGATCCCATTACAGATGGTTGTGAGCCACCATGTGGTTACTGGGAATTGAACTCAGGACCTCTGGAAGAGCAGTCAGTGCTCTTAACCACTGAGCTGTCTCTCCAACCCCGTGGCACTGTCTTGTGATAACTGTTCACTGGGGCTCCTGAATCCTGCTCCAGGTTTCTCTTCCTACTGCCACTTCTATCTTGAGCTTCCTGATAACTTTTGGCAACCAGCCCTGTGTTATTCTACATTAAGTCCCACAGTTTACGTAGCCACTTATACATAGAGAATGAGTAGTTGATGAGAAATTTTGCCTCCTTTATAATCCCCAGAACATGTTGATGATGTAAACACTGTAAAACAACTTCAGATACCTAGCAGGATTCAAAAAGCAATTGTTAATCACTGTGGTCAACTCTCTTAGTAGTCATTATATTAACTCACCCCTCCCTTATGTGCTTCTCCTCCTCTTCATTCCCGCTTCCTGAGATCACATCTCCAAAGAAATAACTTACATAAAAACTATTGTGATCAACATTTAAGCAAATTCCTTAAAATGGCAAATGGTCTCTACTCATTAGGTGAAGATCATTGCAGAGATTTATAATATCAAATGCAACATCCTCGATGTCTGAGAACATTTGATGTGTTTTGGAGCTGCAATAATGTCCCTGAGGCTGTAGTGTAGCAAGCAAGAAGAAAGAGAGTAATAGAAGATAAGTCAGTGATGCCATGGAGACACTTATAGATCACCAGGATGAGGGGGATTTTCTCTGAGATAAAGGAAAAATCAATTGGTGCTCTCTATAAGAGAATGATATAATTTGACTCAAGTTTTGAGAGGGCCATCTGGCTGCTATGTTGAGGACAAAACTGGAGAAGACAAAGGTAGGCACAGGAAGGGCATTTAGAAGATAATTGAATCTAGCTGGGAAAGAAAATAATGTCTTAAATCAGAGTGGTAGCTGTCAAGGTGTTAAGAAGAAATCCACTTCTGGATTATTTTGATGCATAACTAAAGAAATTGCTAGAGAATTTGGTGGGGACTATAAGGGAAGAGACGAGCCAAGGATATCTGCAGAGCCCTATGGCTGAGCAATGAAAGGATTAAACAGTCCATTAACTGAAATACGAAAGATTGCAATAGGATCATGTTTGCAGAAAGAATCTTAAGCTTGAAGTCTGGACATTAAAATTTTAGATTACTAACTGAACATCCCAATGGGAATATCAAACAGGATCTTGGCTCTGCAAGTCTGAAGTTCCTGAAGCAATCTGTTCTAGAAACCTAACAGGAGAAAGTAAGGCTGTGAAGGAATGGGCAACAAAAATGAATGGAACTCGTGCAGGGAAGAAATGGATGATGTGAAGAACAGACATGAAGGTCTGGAGAAGAGTAGTATTGCATTATCTTCCTGGAGAGATAAGAACAAATGTCTAATTACACCAACAAATTGCACCAGCAATAAATCAAAAAATTATTCTATTCAAGCCTGACTTAGTGAATCAATGAGTTTATGGAGGTCACTTACAAGCATATAAGTAGAAGATTACTTAGAAGAGCATGGATGACTCCCACATAGCTGAGTCACTAGAGAATTCTACCCCAGCATAGATGAGAACTTCCCCATATCTGCAAGATGGAGTCCCTCCCTTAAGTTAACTCTCCTCCTTCTACATACTCTGCCACCTCCTGGAATCACATGTACCTAGGACAAAATTATATGCAGCTGGGAGGGGGACATGGAAGGTAGGGACTAGTTGGAATCTCACATGGGTATCTAATTGACTTTTCCTTCCCTCTCTCTTCTTCCATAATGAACTATCAGTAGATCTGACCTTGGTAAGAATCTCTTGGGAGTAGTCACTGCTGCTTGAATTAAAAAGATAAAATGGCTAGCCGGGCATAATGGCTCTTGTCTTTAGTCCCAGCACTCAGAGGCAGAGGCAGATGGGTCTGTGTGACTGAGTTCAAGGACAGCCTTGCCTCCCTAGTGAGGCCCTCTCTTGAACATACAACAAAGAAAGGGAGGGAGGGAGGGAGGGAGGGAGGGAGGGAGGGAGGGAGGGAGAGAAGGAGGAAAGAAGGAGGTCTGCCACAGTCTCTGTGAGTTCATATGTGCATCATATGTGTTGTGTCTGGAAGACAGTTTCCTTGGAGTCATCCATCTCCAGAGCTCTTACAATCTTTGCACCTCCTCTGGGTGGATTGTGTGTGTGTGTGTGGGGGGGGGTAGAAGGATCCGGGAGGAGTTGGGAAAGAAGAAATTCTGTTATAGAATACATTATGTGAAATTTTTCAGTAAAAATGATAAAATAAATGGGTTATAACACACATGGGGGGCACTCCTGTCTCATTATGACAGGACAGCATTCCACTAGAAATAATCATTTTGAAGTTTAGAGTAAATCTTCCTGTGTCTACTCTCTCTTGTGTGAAGAGTAAAAACTCATCTACTCCTCTCATTCCTGTCCCTAACCCACTCTAGCAGGGAAGATTTGAAAACTCTTTTGCATAAAGAACTCTATCAAAAGATAACCTAGCCTCCATTATCCAACCAAAATTGAAGTGGATCGTCAAACTTCACTGGCATAAGTGTCAGGATGAAAGCACAGGACCATAAAGGAGGGAACCTGTACACTAAAGTCATTCAAGCATTTCATGAACTCCTCCTATATGCCAGACAATGTATGGTACCTCTGTGGTATAGAAACGAATCCTTCAAAAGCTCTGCCTCCAAAGGGAGCATCACTAGTTGGCGATTTCACTTTGCTGGTAGCCCCAGCAGGTGCTGAGGCTGCTACTAGGTGAAGCCTTCCTGCCCCTGTGTGTGCCCTTTCTCTTTAGCTCGGCTTCTCCATCTATCCATTGAAGGAATATAACCAGGCTTAGGCACAACCAGAATCACAACCTGGGGCTTTTTGGTTTTTTACTATATAGGACTTGAAGACTTGGAAATTTTGACTCAAACCTTTTGTTCCAATTGTTGATTTACCACACAAATGCATTGTAAAACAGAAAACATATATTAAGTATATCATAGCCATTGTACAAGCATCTAGAGAATATTGGAGCCAATTTAACCTGTTCATTTTTTTTTAGTCCCAGGCTCCAGAGTCACTGTTAAAACCAAAGGACTCGCCGGGCAGTGGTGGCTCACGCCTTTAATCCCAGCACTTGGGAGGCAGAGGCAGGTGGATTTCTGAGTTCGAGGCCAGCCTGGTCTACAAAGTGAGTTCCAGGACAGCCAGGGCTACACAGAGAAACCCTGTCTCGAAAAAACCAAAAAAAAAAAAAAAAAAAAAAAAAAAAAAAAAAACCAAACAAAAAAAAAAAACGAAAGGACTCCTAGACTCCTACCTTTATTGCATTTCCTTGGAACCACAGTGACATTCAGTGGCCAGTGAAAGCTGAAAACAAGTGGCAGAGAAAGTATTTGTACAAGAGGCAGAGAAAGTATTTATATTGATGCTCCAGAGAGACATAAAGTAATTTTTCTAAGAACTTTCTTATTTCCGTTACTTCAATCTAACTGGCTCTGATTATTGCTTAGGAAAATGTGTCCCAAGAGCTAATAAGGGACAGGTTGGACCTAAGCCAAGGCTATCATCAAACACAGACTACTTGTTCTCACCAATGAACAAACAAAAAAAATAATTTTAGGGTCACACTGCCGTTTAAACACTCCTGTTTTATCCAGAGATCAATGTCATGGCTAGCCTGCATCAAAGAAGCTTCTTACAGAAAACAACTGAGGCAGACTCAGAGCTGGGTAAAGTCCCAAGAACAAGTGACAGTGGAGTGCTAGGACCTAAGTGTCAGCTATATCAAGTCCTCCTGGAGGACTTGATAACATCAAGAAAGAGGGGCCAAAGAGAATGTAAGAGCCAGAGGAGGAGATTGGTGGCAAAAGAATGCCCTAATTTCCCTTATTAAATTCCCTCATTAAATCAAGTTCTACCTTAACTACCTAGTGCAATGGTTTCCAATCCTGCATACTGACAGGAAAGGCAACAAGAGTCAAATATAGAATCTTTCATCAATTCCCCTGAAGATCTGAGTGTGGGAAAATGGGATGGACAGAGGCACTTCAGGTAATAACTAACTAATAGGAAAGCAAAGCTTGAGCCTGCTTGAGCTGCAGACACTGGCCCCTGACCTTGGTTGAGGCCAATACTACTATATATACACAGGCAGGGGAAAGAACAATTAAGAAAGTACTCAGGGAGGGAGCACTAAGTGCCTTCTCTGTGTAAGGTACTAACCTGGATACTTGTACATGTTCTCCCTGTTATTTGTTTGGTTGCTTGCTTGTTTTATTTGAGCCAGGGTCTCACTCTGTAATAAAGGTTGGCTTGGAATTATTACATAGCCTTCAATGGCCTCAAACTTCAACCTCCTTCCTATGTGTGCTTCTTACTCTTATAATCCCCAAATGCCTTGCCTTGTGTAATTTTTAGGACATCTCTAGGTGTTAAGAACAATTATCCCCAATTAACACTATTCACACAGATTCCTGGAACTACAGTGTCCATTTCAGCTGGATTTTGATGGCTGTTTAAATAAAACTCTTTGCCTATCACTGGGGATTCAGACAGTCAGGTGTCTTAACTCTAACCACTCTGGGGACCTCTATTGTAGAAGACAAGCTTTCATCAAACTGTGATTTGCATAAGTTGGCTCCATCTCTGTGTCGACCTCTTTCTGTCCTACTACCAACATGCAAATTCCATTTTCTCTTGAAACTTTCAAAGCACCTGTCAGTGCTCACTTTCAAGACTGGTCATGAGAGTCAACTGCCAGGTATACATGGACACCATTCCTCAGAGACATCACTTTCAAAATCAGAATACTTGCAAACACCAAGCCCATATTTCCCCACCGAGCAACATAGGAAGAATTCCGCTTTAATTGCAATCTCTTGTTTGTCACTCATTTATGATAATTACCTGGTGCTTTGAGACATTTGAGTTTGAGAACTTCCAAGTTCCTCCCAGCTCTACAATCTTAAATTTCAATTCTACATTCTCCTAGGTTCCCTTACACTGAAAACATTGTGGATTGACATGGGCCTTCATGAATGGCTAATTTAGCAACAAGCTGGGAAGGCATTTCATTTGCCCTCTGACTGGATTTTCTAAATAGCAGCTCTACGTCTCCACACTGTGAAGACATTATTCTCCTCTACTGGAATGGTGGTAATTTCATTATGCCATGTACTATTATCATCCTGTCAAAATGAAAATCTTCCAGAGAGCAGGCAAAGGCCTTATCAAATCAACTGGAAGTGATTAAGGGCAGTTTTAAAAAATAGAACAATTATACATACACTGTTAAATAATGCAAAGAATGAGAATCCAACTAATCTGCAGATTTTCAGAAGTAAAGTTTACAATGTTGCAATTCATTGACTCAATAGCAAATCATCAATTCATTAAATGTTTAAAGCATTTATCAAAACTGTGAATGACAAAGCAATCAGAGACTTGAATAATTAGACTCTGAGTCTGTTCTTTGTATAAAATGCAAATGCACCCAGCACAATATAATTTTGTACTTAATGTTACTCATCTAATCAGCATATTCCTGCCCCAATGTGAAATCTTTGTTTTAATCATGAGATACAACCGATACGGAAGCTGCAAAAAAAAAAAAAAACAAAAAACAAAAAAAAAAACCTCATTTATATAATCATAACAAGCATGTTATCATGGTTGTCAAGATTAATTAAACCTAATTCACTCTGTTTTCTAAACTTAAATTTGACATAAAGCACTTTGGAGAAAGGCAAACATGCTAAAGAAGTGCAGAAGTATAGGTACAACAATGAATTGTCAATGTCTGTAGTTTGGTTTGGTTAGATGAAAGAACTAGCTACCACTGATTATAAGAGACTAGACCACTAAAACAATTTTAAGAGATTAGTAGAGTGTGAACATTCTCTCTGCATAAGCTTTAAACTTTGGCTCCTAGTAAGTGATAATTCCCACTAGTGCAATTACAACAAAAGAAAAATCCTCTATTAACTGACAGTTCTGGGGAAGACATTCTTTCCTAAGGCAAGGGATGTCTGTATTTCATATTACATTGACAATTTGATCATCTTCCAGGATAGCCAGTGTTCTGCCTACACCAGTGTTTCTCAAACTTCAGTATAGATCAGAAACATTTGCAAAAGCTGTTAAATATACATATCTTTGGGTCTTACCACTTGCTTCATTCAAAAACTCTCAGCAGGGACTGGAGTGATGGCTCAGTTGGTAAAGTGCTTGTTATATGTGCTCTAAAGCCTGAGTTTGGATCCCGAGAAGCCACATTAAAGACCAGGTAAGGCAAAGTTTGCCTGTGTCCTCATTTGCTCTTCTGTTACTATGATAGACACAGCCAAAAGCATTGTTTTTCAAGGAAAAGAATCCTTTATAGTCAAGCATTGCAGGAAGTCAAGGAAAGAGCTTCTAGTAGAAATCATGGAGCAATACTGCTGACTGTCTCTCTTTCCCTGGCTCGCTCAGCTCCCTTTTGTAGACAGCAATCACCTTCCCAGGGGCAGAACCACCTTCAGGGGGCTGGACTTTCCTACATCAATTGGCAATAAAGAAAATGCCAAACAGGTACGACCATGAGTCAATTGGATGGAGATGATTCTTCAATTGATATTCCCTCCCTTCAGATTCCATGTGTGTCAGCTTGACCATTAACGCTCTATGATAGCTTGTAATGCCAGCAACTGGAAAGACAGAGACTGGAGAATCCCTTGGGCTTTCTGAACATACAGTGTAGCCAAATCACCATCTCTAGCACTCACTGAGAGTTTATCCCAAAAAGTAATGTGGGCAAATCAGTGGTTACACCACTGAAGATCACACATGCACATGCACATGCACATGCACATGCACATGCACATGTACAAGCACAGGCACACACACACAAATCACTTATGCTTATGCAGGAAACCATAATTAAATTCAGTGAAAGCAAAAAACATTAAATTAGGAGAGGGGATTTCAACAGTAAAGTGGGATGGATAAGAATCTGCAATGGGGCTGGGTGTCCAAAATTAGTGTATATATGTATATATGTATATATGTATAAAATTGTCAAATAATGAAGATGTTAGAGATAGCTTAGCTGGCCAAGAGCACTTGCTGCTTTTCCAGAGTACCCAGTTCCCAGTACTCATGTTGGACCACTGACTGCAACTCGAGCTTCAGAGGATCTGAAGCCTTCTTTTGGCCTCTGTGTACTCATACACACATAGAATACACTCAACCTAAACACATAAACATAAATAAAGTTTTAAATAGGAATGACTAATAAGATGGAAAGGAATTAAGAAAGACTTCCAATGGCAACCCCCACAGATAACATCTTGCCTCCACATACAAGTGTACAGACACACACACAACACACACAGAACATACACACACACTCACCCCTCATCCAGACCCCCCCTCCCAATCTGTATTTTTGACAAGAACAGTAAGTAGGTTTTCAATGTAGTAGTTAGTCAAAGAACCTTTGGAAACATTTCCACATAGTGTTTTCCTTCTAGCTTGGCATTACATTACTTGGAATCCTTGCATTATGAATCTTCCCAGCATCTCTCTCTGGAGTGCTTTCTACACGCTCTATTTAACCTCCACTTATGCTCTCTGGCCTAACCCCATCTCATTAGCCTGAACTGGAAAACAGCATATAGTTCTGACTCTTTCTCCATATTTCTACGTCTGGCATCTTCACGCACGCATTTTCTTTGGAAAGCACAGGAAACTGCACCTTTTCTCAAAGCTTTCAGCCATTCTTCCTTTAAACAGTTTCCCAAATATTTGGGAGCAGGAACCACTCAAGTAAATGTACTCAAACCGCCCGCCCAACAAGAACAACATTATCAAAACCTTTGGTGTCCACAATGTTATTCTGCAGAATAGACAAGGAAAAGAAAAGATGCCAATGAAAAGGTGCAGTTTGTCTTTTCTTGAAAGTTCAGTTGTCTGCTGATATGAGCTATGCAAGTTATCATAAGATGACTATAGTCATCTTGTCTGTGGTCTTCATTATCCTGCCAAATAACCTTGGCATGCATTCTGAGCCCCATGAAACAAACTAAGTCATTAAGATAAATCATCTAACACTTTGGTGCCAGCTACTGATGTTCAGATCCTTTCCTTCTTTCCCCCTCCTTCCTTCCCTCCCTCCCTCTCTTCCTCGCCTCCTTCTTTCTTTTCCTTTCTTTTCTCCCCCTTAACCCACTCTATGGCCTTTTCACTACATATCCTACTCAAACCTCACACTGAAAATCCTGATAACTGAATCTCCCAAGTCCTGAGAAAAACAGGAATGCACCGCCACACTGGGTTTCAGTCTGAGTCTTAACATTTTTTTTACACGGTACTGGTATTTTTGCATGTGATTTTGTTTTTAAGGAAGCCGTGCTACATTTTGATTGGCAATGGTTCAGTCTATGTTAGCATATAAGCCTCTTCTTCCTTATCTTGGTGTGTAGGTCTCTTCCTCTCTGGCTGGCACCAACACAAGCTCCTGTGTCCCTAATAAATGTTCTCTGTACAATCCTCTCAGAAAGCTCCTGCTAGTTCTCAAATACCAGGCCTTGCTCACTCATGGAAAAACTACCAAGTGTGAATTCACTGTGAGATATTTTCCTATCAGTGCCTGGGTCTTACCTTACATCCGTGTTTTTATTGGTTACTTTATTTATTTACATTTCAAGTGTTGTCCCCCTTCCTGTTTTTTAAAATAACTTTTTTCATACAATATGTTCTCATCATGGCCTCTCCTCCCTCATCTCCTCCCAAATCCTCTGTACCTCTGTACCCATCCAACTCAATGCTGCTCCCCCTAGAAAACAAATAGGTAAAAGAAAGAAGCCAGAATAAAACAAAACAAACAGGGAAAAAAAGAAAAAGCACAAGGAACAAATACACACACACACACACACATACCATAAGAACACAAAATTGGAAACCATAATATATAAGCAAAGACCAATAATATTCTTTAAAATGGCCAAACAAAGCATTATAAAACAAAAACTTCAAAAATGCCACCAAGTTAGTTCTGTATTGGTTATCCACTGCTGGACATAGGATCTGCCCTAAGTATGGTTTGTATATACAGTGAGACTTCATTGGTGAAGACTAATTTTGTCTTTTTGAGGGGTTGTCCATTGGGTATCACTTCTGGGTTAAAGATGGAGAGTCATGTCCACTTCCTTTCTCAGCACTGGGACTCTGTGTGGCTTGGACTTGTCTTTTAGTTCATATGTGAGTGAGTCCTTCCGTGTCTGAAAGGTAATTTTCTTGGTGTATTCCATCCTCTCTGATACGCTTGTGATCTGAACTCTGGCACTACTAACCTTTGAGGCTGGATAAGTCTTTGTTGTGACAGGGCTATGCTGTGTTTTCTGGTTGTTTAGAAGCATAGCTAGAGTCTACCTTCTATGTGCCAATGTTACATCAGTACAACCAAAAATATCTCTTGACATTGCCAAATAGCTCCCTAGGGGAAGGTAAACAAAACCATCCAGTGTTCAGAGCTGTGGTTCTAAACCAATTAAGTTAGAACTGCTCTGAGTGCAGCACAATGTTCTTAAAAAAAAAAATACCCCCAGGTGATTTCAATTTACAACCAAGGTTAAAAGCCACTACTTTATTGAGATCATCTAGCCTTTACATTCTCAACTCTAAAATGGGGGTGGTAAGAATATCTGATTCATAAGTTATTCTCAATATCAAAGAAAATATTTCTGAAAATAAAGGTAGTGTGGTATGATTTCTCCCATCTACTGTGAAATACTTATCCTGGGCTTATAAAACTGTGGTCCCATAGCCATCACGTCACAGCTTTCCAGAGGGGCCATCCAAAGTCTTCTGGATAGCAGGAATTATGGTCATGAGTCCTTTCACAATGCTGAAGTTGTCATAGATGACCTTGGCCAGGGTGGGGGCTAAGCAGTTGGAGGTATATGTCTTAGTCAGTGTTTTATTGCTGTGAAGAGACACTGGGACTATGGCAACTTTTGGGAAATAAAGCATTTAATTGGGAATTTACTTAGTGTTTCAAAGCTTTATTTAGTTCATTATCATCCTTATGCCAGGGAGCATAGTAGCACACAAGCAGACATGGTAGCTGAGATTTCTACATCTAGATCTGCAGGCAGCAGGAAAAGAGATAAACACTAGACCTGGATTCAGCTTTTGAAAAATGAAAGCCCACCCCCAGTGACACACTTCCTCTAACAAGACCACACTTCTTAATCCCTCTCCTGTAGTGCCACTCCCAAATGACCAAGCACTCAAATATATGAACCCATGGAAGCCATTCGTATTCCAACCACTAAAGTATAGTAGGCATTGTTGATGATGTTGAGTGAGTTGTCATACTTCTCACAGTTCACACTCATCACAAACACGGAAGCATCAGAAGAAGGGGAAGATATAACGATCCTTTTACCACTCCCTCATTTCAAGTGGGCCCCAGCCTTCTCCATGGTGGTGAGAACACCAGTAGATTCGACAACAGATTCAGCAGCATCACCCAATTTGATATTGGGAGGATCTTGAGACTGAAATATGAAGAAGGCCTTCCCATTGATAACAAGTTTCCCATTCTCAGGCTTTACTGTGCCATGGAACTTGCCATGGAAAGAATCATACTGGAACATGTAGACCATGTAGTTGATATAAATGAAAGGGCCATTGGCAGCAAAAATATCTACTTTGCCAGAGTTGGAGGCAGCCCTGGTAACTGGGTACCCAGTGCATCCAAATTTGTTCACTCTGACTTTTACCCTAATGCCTCATGGAAGAGCCAAGATCTGTACAAGATGTAGCCGTCTCTAGAAAGGAGTTGGCATAGGAGACTATATTTCTAAAAGTAAACTTTCAATTCATATCTGTTATATTAATTATGTACCCCTACAACTTTTTAAAGTCCTAAAATATAGAACATAATAGATTTTAAATTTTGTATTTATTTTTAAAATGTTATACATATGAGTATTTTGCCTGCATGTGTACCCTGAGCATTTCTGATGCACATGGAAACCAGAAGAGGGCACCATATACTCTGGAACTGAAATCACAAAGCTTTCCTGTGCGTGCTGGGAAAGGAACCCAAGTTCTCTGTAAGAGCAGCTAGTGTTCTTAACTACAGAACCATCTCTCCAGCTCCTCCCCTTTTTCTCTAGCAAGATATTTTCAAAAAGACTATTAGAACTAAATAAAATTCAAATGCGAAGAAGAACTGGAGTCAGGAATAGAAATGGGATTAAAAATGAAAAGGGATTCCCAAATCATCTGTACTTAAGATTATTGGGAAATTTTAGAGGTATTTTCATTAATGTTAGGAAGAAGGTAAAAACAAATTTGCCAAGAATATCATCTTGCCACCTCACACATTATTATATTGAAGGTGATAGACAAGGCAATAGAACAGGAAAATAACTAAATATGTTAAAATTGAAAAGGACCATATAATTATGATGAGGAATATCCACCAACAACTTGACTAGATTTACAATAACCAGTCAAAAAGGCAGAGGCAGGAGGATATCTGTGAGTTTGAGGTGAGTCTCATCTACATAATGAGTTCCAGGACAGCCAAGGCTACATAGTAAAATCTTGTCTCAGAAAGAAAAAATAGAATCACACATAGACATACACCTGTGTATAAGTATAAAAGTGTTTTCAGAAAGTTTTAACTAAAGATAGAAAACATACCCCAAATGTGAGTAGCACCAAGCAATGTGCTGGCATCCAGGGATGAGCAAAATGAAAAAAGTTAACTAAGCATTCATGTCTCTCTCCTTCCCTGGCTCACACTTCAGACTTGCTTGAGAGAACTGTAGTGTTCTGCCCTAAAAATATTCAATTATGTTGGAAAAAATCTTTTCAAGTGCCAAGGAGATACCTTCGTTATATGTGGAGTGGTGGGGTGGTGGGCTGTGAGAAGCAGCTGGGTGCTTGGTCAAGCATAAGTCTGGGACCCAGGACCCTTATTGGATGGCAAGAGTTCAGCTCTGCTCCTAGGCCCTGGTTCTTTTCATTTAGCTTCAGCCCTCCAACAACCCCTCCTACAGAGAGGTCTATGGCCATCAGTCACCAGGAACAGTCCTCAGGCCCTAGAGAGATTTACATACTAATGAGGTATCTGAAGGCCAGAGGGTGGAGCCAATTAAGCATTCTTCCCCAGCCCCTCCCCCATTCCTCCCTATTTAACTCAGGTCTGCCCTGGGTTTTACTGGGGGTGTGCATCCAGATCCATCCACCATCTGCCATGACTTTAAAGCCTGTAAAAACCCATGGACTTTCTAGTGTCATTGGGGCCGCACCATGAGGAACTGTGGAGCCACCGCAGCCATGCCTAACTTCCCTGTGGAGGAACCCAGAGTGTTCCCAGCCAACTACCGCCTGGCATGAGGAACCCTCTCTGCATTCCCAGCAACTACCTACAGCTGGTGTGACCAACATGGGACACAATCATTCATGCAACCAAGCAAGTACAAAAACCTCTCTCCCATGGAGTGCTGCCAGGGCCTCTTTCTTCTCCCCTTACCCTCATTTCTCTCAGCTGTGGGCTAGCCAGTCGCACTCCCACTGTAAAGTGAAAAATTATAAAGACCATTTTATGAAATATGTGTAGACTTTTTTTGCCTTAGATCTGAGCAGAAAAAGTGCAGGTTCCAGAAAGTGGAACTGAAAATAAGATTTCAGGCCTTCACTGCCCAAGAGCACATTCTGGGTGGAGGACATTATCCCTGAATCAGAGGACACTTGCTGGATTACATTCCTCAAGCCTCAGGCAGTAGGCCCACTTGTGGGTGGGAAAAGCCCAAAGCAGGAAGACACATTCCTGACCATAAAAAAAAATACAAGCCATCTAGGTGGGGCTGTGACTGGAGGAAGTGAGAAATATTTAACCTGAAATAGTTGGTAATGATCGTTTAGGGTAGGTTCCTCTGAAATGTTCCACTGTTCTGGGTTACCCCGCCCCCTTGGTCTTTCCAGTGTTACAACCTGTTGGTGTTCAAACTTTGTAAATCAACCAATCATGTGTAACCACGCAAAAATTCCTCCCTTTCCCTATAAAAGAAACCCCTCAGCTTGCTGGCCTTTTGTCAAAATTCTGTTCCTGCGTGGACAAGTAGTTTTGACCTTGGCTAGCCAATTCCCCCAATAAACCTCTGCTGATTGCATCCAGGTATGGTTTCTTGTGATTCTTGGGTGGTCGTGATTTCCTGAGACTTGAGGAAGAGTCTCCTGAGTTTGGGGGTCTTCACCACATGCCCCCTGGTCTCGGTCCTTCAGCGGCCTGGTGGTCTGAGAGCCCAAGGGCTTGAAACCAGTCAGTCCCTGATCACCTCTGGGGCCCAGGGATCCCCAATCCAAGAACTCTGCACCCCCGAGGAACCGGACTGAGACTTCACCATGCCAGGCGGGGCCCTGCTGCGTTAGCCTGGTGCCCTGAGCAGAGTGAACTGAGTCAAGACTCCCATGCTCCAGTCTCTTTGGAGCCGTGGGAATCACAACAGCCCAACAAGATTCAAGAAGCCATGCCCATGCCCACTTGTTAATCATTCCCCACCGATTCAATCAAGCTAGCCAACTCTGCCAAGTGAGTGACTCTCACCCCGTGAGGCCCCACCAGAGCTCTCCCTCTCGCCCCTCTTGGCTGCAGGCTGGTCCAGCCTGCTTGCCCCCAGTCTCAACTCTCTGGCTCTCTCTCTTTTTCTCTCTGTCTCTCCCTCTCCTCCATGTGCTCTCCAGCTCAAGGGCAAAATGGTGGCAACTCCCTAGCCTCTACTTTTTCCATCCTCCAGCTCCACAGAGAGGACTCCTTCACAGCTAACAACTGTCTTTCAGGCCACAGCACCTGCCGTGACTCTCGTTCTAAGACTCTTTCCCTTAAGTCAGAGATTCCCTTTTGTTTTGAGCTTTCAGGAGCACTGACTTCAGTCTTTGCTTGCTGCCTGCTAACATAGGTTTCTCTCTCCACCGTGTTCTCCAACTCAACAAGATGGCGGTGGCTCCCTAATCTCCACTCTCTGCCCCTCCCCCAGGAGTCATTCATTTGAGAGCCTCTTGCTAACTTCTCAAGAACACTGTCTCCGAACTCTAGTTCCCAGCGTTTTCCCCAGAGGGTCAGCATTTTCCCCAGGGGGTCCATCTTTCACACTAGGCTTCCCCTCTTTCTCTGTCATTTGCATCAGGCTACAACTACCGAGTTCAGCCTGCTCTCCTGAAGCAAACCCCGTTTGCTCCCTTCACCCATGTGTTCCTCACAGTTTCTTCCTGGTGACTAAAAACGCTAGGTTGGGCCTCGTTGCCACCTGCCAGCTTCTCCCAGGAGCTGCCGCTCCAACTCAGCTCCCATGTGTCTCCTATGACTCAGTCTTTTACACAGAATCTCACTGCTTCTGACTCTCTAACAAGCCCCTATGTTTCTTGCTTTGAGCTTTTTTTTCAAGGTTGGCCTTTCTTCTCTACATTTAAGATTCCTAAGAAAAAGGGGAATACCCTGACTACTCTGCTAGAGCACAGATGCCACACGGCAGAGCAAGGCCCTCCCCCCACTGCTTCTGAACCTGCCATTAATGCTTCTTCTCCCCAACAAGAAGACCTGCAACAATGTTCCTATTTTTCAACCAAAAATTTTAAATGTTTCCTTTTCTCCCTAACAGGAACACCTAAAGCAACAATGTTCCTGCTTCTCAAAAGAAAAATTTCTTGTCTTTTTTTGTTGTTGTTTAAATGTCTCATTTTCTCTCTAACATTCATAATATATGCCCAATATTTTTTCAACTTTTTAAGATTTCTTTAAGGTTCAAAAGTCATCTAATATACTTCCACAGGTTAAATCAACATGCTGATCACCATTTTCAGCTCTTAATTAAAAACTAGTTCCCTTTTACAGACAAACTGTTGCTGCCTACCCCAGATACATAATTAACATGTTTTTCTTCCTCAGCCATCCAAAACAGACTCAAAGGTACATTCCAGGACTAAAACTTCCCAAACACCTTTACTTTTCTAGGATCTCAAAGACAGACCATGATGTGCTTGCTCCCAAGTAGCTTAATACTGACTACTCACCCTTTGCAGACACTCCCCTGCTGGGGTGCTGCTTCCCTGTTGTAATTATCCTACAGGTGCTCCCACAAGTCCAACAGAGAAAATGCTATCTCTTGGAACCTGCCTGGGACGCCAAGCTATCTTCTTCCAGCCACCTCATCTGACTGAAGACACCAGAGACACACGCTGAAACCCAGAAATGACAGATCCAGATCTTCCAGCTACAGATGAATTCTTTTGCCAAAGTCAAATAGCTAAAAGCTACATGTTAGTAAGAAAAACATAATGTCTATCTAGATTAATCAGATGTTATTACCCTCAAACTGTACTGTAACCTGTGTTTAATTGTTTCAATGATCCCTTGCCTTCCTAACCCCCACCCCCAGCTCCCCTTACCTTATGGCTTAATTGTGCCACAGCCTATGTCCTTCATAGTGTTTTCTTTTAACTTCCTCATCCAAAATTTTCACTACAAATGACAGTTCCCCCCCCCCCTTCTTTTTAAACAAGAAAAAAAGGGGGAGTTGTGGGGCAGTGGGCTGTGAGAAGCAGCTGGGTGTTTGGGCGAGCATAAGTCTGGGACCCAGGACCCTTATTGGATGACAGGAGTTTGGCTCTGCTCCTGGGCCCTGGTTCTTTTCATTTAGCTTCAGCCCTCCAACAACCCCTCTCACAGAGAGGTCTATGACCATCAGTCATGAGGAACAGGCCTCAGGCCCTAGAGAGATTTACATACTAATGAGGTACCTGAAGGCCAGAGGGTGGAGCCAATTAAACATTCTTCCCCAGCCCCTCCCCGATCTCTCCCTCCCTATTTAACTCAGGTCTGCCCTGGGTTTCTGGGGTTGCACAACCAGATTCAACTGTCATCTGTCATGCCAATAAACCCATTTTGGAAACCCAAGGACTTTCTCGTGTCATTGGGGGTGTGCCATGAGGAACCATGGAGAAGCCTTTAATGAGCAGCTGTGCCTAACTTTCCTCCTGGAGGAACCCCCTGTGTTCCCAGCCAAACTACCAACAGTTATAAAGCTTGTTCACATGAAATGGGGTTAGGAAATTGTGTTCATACCTTCAGACAGACATAGATAGATCCTATACTTATTGAGCTTATTGGTCAGCCAGCTTAGCCAAATTGATGAGCCTCAGATTCAGTAAAAACCCTGTCTTTAAAACTATGGTGGAGGGCAAAAGAGGCAAACACTCAATGTAGAACTCTCAAATCTATGCACAGATGCAGGAACAACCATACAAACATGTGTACACACACAGTTTCTGTTTGTTGTTTTTTTGGGGGGATAGCCTTGCTATCTCAGGATAGCCTTGACTGACATGGAACTCATTTTGTAGACTGTTGTGTGACAATTTTCTTGCAGTGACAAAATACATCTATTCACCCCAGATTGGGAGCCCACACACAACAGAACAAAGTACAAATACCATCAAAGTCCAACTTGGTGAACCAATAAGTTTTTCCAGGGGTTACTTACAAAAATATGGGTGAGGGGTTACTTAGAGAAACAGAAATGACTCAAAGACAGCTGTATCAGCAAAGCCAACCTATGCATGGCTGACATCTCACAAAAGCTGGGAACATGGAGCACACTGAACAGCCTGCAGGCAGCTCAACAGGTTGAAGCATGTCCTTTCCAAAAGACTCAGTTAGTCAAACCTCTTCTGAGCAGCTCAACTGGTTTGTACTTCTAGGCACCTGGTGTGGTCTCAGAGTCTTCTTGCAGTTTGGATTTTCTGAGTCATCTTTATAGCTCTTCTGAGAGGGACTCTCAGCTTTTATGGCTTACTCTGGAAGGGAGGAGCCTAGTAAGTCTAGTCAGTTTCAGAGACTTCCTGAAGATAATTTGAGTTGTTTACCTCCCTGTTTTAGGAAATTCCCTGAAGGATGATATGTTTCAATTTCATCAGAGAAGACTGCTGGGACACGGGTTTAAGCCAATAGAAAGTCTTTATTACCTGGCGGGCAACTACACAGGGTATTCAGGATCCCAATGTATCCCCAAGCCTATCTCAGGGAGAGCTTATAAGCACACGCACATGCACACGCACGCGGGCACGCTCTCTCTCTCTCTCTCTCTCTCTCTCTCTCTCTCTCTCTCTCTCTCTCTCTCACACACACACACACACACACACACACACACACACACACACAGAGTGTTCTGTGTTTACGTACTTCCATTAACAAGAACAGTTAGCCAGAAGCAGAACTATAGAAACCAAAATACAAGATTAGCACATTAAAGACTTTCCCAGAACTATGGACTTTGATGGATTAAGTCTTTGTTCTCATTTTGGCAGGTGGTGCTGTCTACATGCTGAGTTTTGCAGCCTGAATGGTACTTCCATTATGGAGTCAGTTTTGCTAAGGTCTGGTGGCCTACTAAGGTCTGGTGGCCTACTAAGGTCTGGTGGCCTACTAAGGTCTGGGGCCTTGTTATCCAATCTCAGAGAAAAGTGTTACATAACACTGGGCTAGCCTGGAACTCATGGAGATCCTCCTGTCTTACATGATTTCATACCTCCTGGTGGGTGAGTATATAGTCAGAAGTCTGGACATCTAAAATAATTTGCAGGTGGGCATTCATTCTGTTTCTTCGGGATGAACAGTCCTGGCAGAGCAGAGGAAGGCAGGGATGGCTGCTATGGTGAAAGGAAGATGCTGTGCTTCAAGGGATGAAGAAAGGAACTCTAAGCCAAATACAACTACAGAAGCCCCCAAGGGTAAAGCAACAGATTCTCTCCTAACACATCTGGAAGGAGACCGGCACTTCTGATGCCTTCATTTAAGCACTGGGAAATGGATTTCAGATTTCTGACCTGAAGAACAATATGGCAATGATCTCTGCAGTTTAAAATCATTAACCTTGTACAGATTTGTAACACCAGCTTGAGGAAATTGATCAATGGTGAGATGAGACCACCAGCCCCTCAGCACAGATTGATACAGTAGTAGCCAATGTTGCTGTAAACCAGTGTCCTGTCCACAGTGTGGACTTTTGTATCACAAATGTCAGTTATCCATATTCTAATTTGTCTTTAAGAATAGATTACATGAAGTAGGGAAATGGTTTATATTACAAATATTGACCCTTGAGAACGGAGGAGGGGGTGCTTTGTCTGTCACAAGACAAAATGTAAAGCACTTCTATTTCCCCAAAGTTACAATGACCTCAAGGACAAACATTTATGTCATTAAAAATTAGCCTTTTCACGAAACACCATCTTACATAAAAAGAATTGCTGCCATGCCAGACATTCAGGCATAGAAGCACACGTGTACTTCCATCACTCAGAAGGTTGAGGTGGGAATAATATGAGTCCCATGCAAGCTTGGAGATACAATGTGTCTTAGTTTCTTTTCTATTGCCATGAAGAGACAGCATGACCAAGATAGCAGTTTATAAAAGAAAGCATTTAACTGGGGGCTTATTTAGAGTTTGAGCTCGAGTCCATGACCATCGTGGCAGGGAGTGTGGTGGCAGGCAGCCAGGCATGGCGCTGGAGCAGTAGCTAAGAACTCGCATCCCGGTCTGCAGACAGGAGGCTAATTTAGAGAAACACTGCACTGGGTACAGGTTTGTTGAGATCTCAAAGCCCCCTCCAGTGTCCCATCACCTAATCCTTGCTAAATAGTCCATCAGCTGGGAACTAAACATTGAAATACTGAACTTATAGGAGCCATTCCCGTTCAAACCACCACACAGTAATATCTTATCTTAAATGGAATCACTAACAAATTTGGGTTATTCAGTTTTGAGATTTCAGCAGACATTTCTCTAAAATTAACGAAATAAACCTGTCACTCCAAAGAAGGTAAATCAACAGGGTTAGCAAAATATTTTTTCAAGCCTCCAAGTAAAAATTAGAATTTTGAAAACGCAAAGGGATTTGGGATAACATGAATCAATGTTATTTGTCTCACTAAATGTTCCTTTTGTTTTGAACATAATTTTCTTTATACCACTTAAACTTAATTTTAAAGTTGCATACCAAGACACTGCTTCATACATATGGCATACATTTCTCTGTTTTTGTTGAACCTGAGAAGAATCTTTATTATTTAAACACTGCTATTGCCTACTAAAGTACTGGCTGCTATTCTAAACAGTTTCTGTCCTTTCCTGTGTTACTGGGATGATGGGAGTTATCCTGAGTGGCAGCCTTATAACTTATGGTATTAGCCAGTTGTGGCTGAAGAACAAGTCTACACAAAAGAGAAAAAAAGATATAAATAAATAAACAAATAAATAAATAACTGCTATTCATGCTTCTGCTTTTCACACACATGTGTGCATGTGCACACAAATACAATAAAGAGCAATTTGGGCATAACATCTTTATGGAGCAAAATTAGCAAAATTACTATTAAAAGATACTGGAATAAAACCAAATTCCCTTGTGGAGAACTACTTTCCATTAGAGACCTCGCTCACTTTTTCTAGGTTTTCATCTACTTTTCACTTGAACTCCTCATGCTATCTGCCTCCCTGGCAAGTCTGTTCACCTCCAAAGCCTTAGGTAATCTCTTCCTGGCTTTCTTCACCTTCTGAATCAATCTCTCTCTCTCTCTCTCTCTCTCTCTCTCTCTCTCTCTCTCTCTCTCTCTCTCTCCATCTCCCACTCCCTCCTTCCTCCTCCCTCTCCCTCCTTCTCTCCTTCCCTCTCCCTCCCCCCTTTCCTCTCCCTCCCCCCCTCCCTGAGCCCCCACTCCCTCTTCCCCTACCTTTTCCCTCTACCCCCCTCCCTCTCCCACCCCACTACACTCTCTTACTCTGTCTCTGGATGTCTATGGAAGCTACCCCTTTGCTGTGATAAATAGTGGTAGAAAAAGGCCTACTGGAATCATCTTTGTGATGGGGAGTGGCCAGAAGCAGGCAAGTGTGCAGATTGTTAGCACCACTGACCAGGATTCACCCTGCACCCCTGAATGCAATCCTTTTTTACAGTATCTGTAAGATCCAGTGAACTTAAAAGTTCTGCACTGAGGTTTCTCCAATGTCTCTTCCTCTAGCCTACATCTGACCTTATTACCAGGCTGGGAAGTTATTCTAGTCTCTGTTTCTGGTAAGATACCACTCATCATCCTCACAAGTAGTATGGCAGTTACCCCAGCTTTATGATTGCCCGTAGCAACCTGGACTTCTCTGTACTTTGGTAGACACTAGGGTCTGTTTCTTGCGATCTTCGCTCACCTTTGAACACAAAATGTGAAATCTGAACAACATGGAGGATGATTTTCCACTGATTATGGAGAATTTTCTCAGTTCATGTGGACTTCCCCCTTCTCCTTTCTCCACTCAGAGTGTGGGGGTCACAGTCATTTGTGTAAGTTACCATAACTCAGACTTCTGGAAACCAAGTGTGTATGGGATGGAGACCAGAGTTGCACTCTTTCTAATTCCTAGATGTTGCTGCTTATGCACCCTTTTTGCACACCAGGATGCTGTGACATATTCTACTTCCAGCAAAGGTTTCCATTCAGAAATATGAAGGCTCCTCCATGGCTGTGGAGCTTGTTCTGAGGGCTTTGCCCTGGAGATAGAGGCGAGGCTTGAACAGGCAGAGTCTTGTCTTATTTGTTTCCCTTGCCCAGTGTTCTGCCCCCATCTTTCCTGCCCTTCTTCTGCTTGTCTCTGTCTCCTCATCAAATAATACTTAGGGTTCTCTGGAAGAACAGAACTGACATAATGAATATATATTCAAAGAGGATTTATTAGACTGGCTTATGTAGTATGCTCTAAGTAGTCTATGTCACATCAGAAAGGTTGAGAATATGGTAGTTGCTGGATCCACAAGACTGTGTGTCTCCATAGTCTCGATCTGGCAGAGTCCTGGCCTGGAAGATTCCTGTAGAGCAGTGGTTCCGAACCTGAGGGTCTCAGTCCCTTTGGGGGTCAAATTACCCTTTCACAGGGGTCACTTAAGACCATAGGAAAACACAGATATTAACATTATAATTCATAACAGTAACATAATTACAGTTATGAAGTAGCACCGCCCATAAAATTTTTGTTGGAGGGAGGGTCACTACAAGAGGGACTGTATTGAAAGGTCACAGCATTAGGAAGGTTGAGAAGCACTGGTCCTTAGTTCACGTTGGAAGCCTGAGAAGCTGGTTCAAATATTATTGAAGGATCAACAGTGGCAGCCACAGAGTAGATGAACTAAGTCAGCAGGCACAGCAAACCCCAAGCCAGAAAACAATCGATGAGCTTGCTTTCTTCCATAGCCTTTCATCTGGGCCACTGACAGAAGGTGCCACTCACGTGTAGGGTAGGTCTTCCCACATCAGTGAAGACAATCAAGACACCTCCCACAGACATCCCACAGGCCAACCTGATGTAGACAATCCCTCATTAAATCTCTCTTCCCAGGTGATTCTAGGTTGTGTCAAGTTGACATTTAAAATTAACCAGCAGAGTACACCTCCGTTTCTACCACACCTGAATTCCATTGCTCACTCTCACCCTGCTCAAGATCTAGTCCTCTGTCTCATGGTCCCACTTCTTGTTTTGTCTACTTTGATAAACACACACACACACACACACACACACACACACACACACACACACACACACACACACACACACAAAATCACACCACACATTATGAATTTAAAATATGTGATGTGTTTTTCTGAGTCTGACTTATTCTACTCAATCCTTTCATTTTCCAGAAAATGTTATGAAAATGAATACACTAAATTATGTCCCCATAAGTAACATTTAAGGTTCCTCTTTCCCCACACCCTTGTCCATATTTATCCTTTATTTTCGTGCTACAATCCATCCTGACTGGGGTGACATGGAATTTCAGTATAATCTTAAATTGCACTTCTGTTGATAGCTAAGGAGGTTAAACGCTTTTTCAAGGGTAAAATGATCACTTGTATTTCTCCTTTTGAGAATAATCTCTTCAGGTCGTTCATCTATTATTTGAATACTTGATTTTTGTGTTTAGTTTTGTAGAAACTTTATGTGTTCTAGATATCAACCACCAATCTGATGTATAGCTGGTGGTGTTTCTTTCACATTCTGTCTCTATTTATTAATATCAGTGAAGAAATGAACTTGCCAACAAGATTGAGGGCAAACAGGCAAAGTACAAGAAGGCGTGACCCAGATTAAATGTGAACCTTTCCACCTCAAAAGATCCAGATTTAGGGAGGGTCTTCCCATTTTAAATTATCTAACTAAAACAAATCCCTCACAGGTGTTGTTTAGCCTGCGCTCCCATTTATGCTGCTTGCCTAGCTACCGGAGGGCATAGCTTGTGGGCAGAGCCCATTGAAGTTATGCTTGGCCGCTCTCTTCAGAACAGGGTGGGGTGGAAAACAAGATTTCTGCTGTCTAATTTGAACATTAATGGCATCAAGAGTTCATGAGACAGGCAAACGATGTAGAACTGAAGCAATACATGTTGCAGGGCAGGCGTTGCTGCAATGTGCGCCTTTTCCTCAGTCTCAGATATTCCGCAATTTAGATCCCACACAAAATCACATGCAACCACTCCTCCCACTCCCAGTGCTCCTCCTTGCCGAAGTAGTGGTGGTGGGGATCTGAACAGGAAGTGGCTTCTATCTTTTGTACTCCAGAGCACCTTCTTACCGCATTCTTACTACACGGGGCTCTCAGAGGTTGTAGTTCAGAGCCCTTGCCTTGTAGCTTCTTGTAAACTACTTTTCTAGACCAACAAAGGGGCTGGATCCTCTAATGACCCTTGCCATGGAAAAAGGCAATGACCTTTGACTTTCAAAGCCATACGAGCAGACAGGACTCATGTAAGATGGTGCCCAGTCACTGCACAGTAACCAAATGCTGGCGTGGAAGTGCCCATTTCCTGCACCAATGAGCTTTGCAGAGCCTGGGTCCTGTCTACTTAGGGTGCTCTTCTTCACAGCGCTAAGGTCTGTCTTTGTTGTTTTCTGAATCTCTCTTTTTGTTGTTTTGTTCCGGTTTAGTTTTTTGTTTTTCAATTTCTTCTGTTTATTTATTTTTATTTATTTCTTCATTCACTTTACATCCTGACTGAAGGCCCCCTCCCCTCCCAGTCTCACCCTTACAATTTGTAGCAGGCCTCCATCTCATAGTGCTATGATTTAGGAAAGGGGGGGGAAGCAAATTTCATCAAGCCCACAACTTCTAATTTCTGTTACTTCTAAGAAGGGTGGAAAAATCTTAACAGTAAGTTCAGTTAAATATGTTATTATTATGAAAATGCTTTGAGACCAGATTTCTTTGTGATCAAGATGAGATCCCTCTTTAGAAGTTGTCCAGGGTTACAGAGACGATTGCCCCTGAGAAAATACCCAGAACTTGAAAATAAGGGAATATGATGCCCACATGACTTGATAAGTATAATGGCAGCACATTTTCTTCCAAGCTTCATTGTCAGTCAGCAAACTGACTCAATGTTTTTAATTTTCACTAACTATCGACAACTAATTTGAATCTAGAAGATGTTAGTCTCATAAAATTAAATGTTAACTTTCAGATACTACTGATATGCTTTGGCTTGCAGTCAGCTCAAAAAGCCTCAGTGCATTGCAGAATAAAACATTAGCCAGAATTGAACGTAAATTAGTACTCTTATTTTGGTGCTTCTCCCACCCCCAAACTGATAACATCAGTTTGTATTCCTCAAATGTTTTTGCAGCATTCCTGTTTATCTATAGAATTTTTTTTTTCATTAACTGAATAAAAGTGTGAGCCTGGGTATGGTGAAAGATTCCAGTTTAAGGCTAGCCTGAGCTACATAGTGAGATACTTGCTTTAAAAAAAAAAAGTGAATTAAAGACAGCCATAGGGACAAGAAAGGACTGAGAACACAGAGCCTTGGAGTCAGCCTGTAAGACAAAGGACAAAAAGACACCCTCCCATGCATCTAACACCCAGGAGCGATTTCTTGTGCTCCAAGTCTTCTCATTTGAGCATCAGGGCCTGAGAACAGAACTGGTTTTGTGACATCCTCATGAGTGCCCCCAAATATTATGTAGCCTCTTGGAGACTTGTGATCAAAGTGAAAGATTTCTCCTCTGCCATTTGTAAGTCTCACCATGCCTAAAATAAAGTCTCCTCCTGCCCCCCAAAAAGTAAGACCATTTTTTATTCAATATTGACATCTACTCCAAAGAGTTTGGCCTTAATTCCTCTCCATCCAATACTTAAAGTTATATATTGCACATCTACTTGCGATGGAAACGAAGAATTTAGAGCTTACTTGGGCCAGTAAGCAGTCCAATTTCACCTGGACACATTTCATAGAGATGTTTATTCCCATTTGAGCTCTGTCATTTGAGAATTGTCTGTTCACTTACTTAGTCCCTTAATTGATCTTTTTTTTTATTTCTTCCTGTTTTGGTTTTTTAGTTCCTTATATAATCTACATTAGAGGTTCTCAACCCATGGGTCACAACCCCTTTGGGCGCTGAGCAACCCTTTCACGGGGGTTGCCTAAGACCATGAGAAAACATATATTTACATAGCAACAGCAAAAATTACAGTTATAAAGTAGAAATGAAAATAATGTTATGGTTGGGGGTCAGCTCAACGTGAGGAACTGTATTAAAGGGTCTCAGCATTAGGAAGGCTGAGAACAACTGCTATGTATATTAAATTTCTGCCAAATCGTATAGCAGTTACTTTTCCTGTTTCTGTGATTAAAAAAAAAAAAAGACAAAATCAACGTAAGGGATAAAGGAGTTGTTTTGGCTCATGATTTTAGGGTGCACTCTACCATTTCAGGGTAGTTATGACAGCAGGTGATTCAGGCAGCTGATAACATTACATCTCAACTCAGAAGACAGAATGGTGAATACAGGCACTCAGCTCACTTTCTCCTTTTTATACAGCCCAGGATCCCAGCCCAGGAAATGCTACTACTCACATTTAAAGTGGGTCTTCCCACATCAATGAACCTAATCTATACAGTCCCTCACAGTCATGCCCAGAGATTTTTCTCCAAGGTGATTAGACCCTGTCCAATTGACAATCAATTTAAACCATAACAAATGTACTTAGCAAAGACTTTCTAATTCAGTAGGCATTCCGTTCATATACTTAAGTGTTTCTTTTGCTGTGCAAAAGTTTTTCAATTTCCTGAGGTCCCAGCTGTCAATTGTTGGTGTTAATTCCTGAACAATTGATCCTTTTTAGGAAGAATTTGCCTGTACCTATATCTTAATATTGTTTTTCCTATGTTTTTATCCATTAGTTTTAGAACTTAGGATTTTTATATTAAAGTCTTTTGTATATTTGGAGTTGATTTTTGTACAGGGTTAGAACTAGGGATCTAGCTTTATTATTTGACATATTTTTACCTGATTTTCCCAGCACCACTTATTAAATAGGTTGTGTTTTCTCCAATGCATTGTTTCGGACATCTTTACCAAAAACAAGTGACTGCACTAGCACCGATTTAAATTTGAATCCTATATTCTATTCTATTGATCTGTGTCTACTTAGGTGCCAGTACCAGGATGATTTTGTTACTCAAGCTCTGCTAGATAAGTTGAAAACAGGTATGTTTCAACCTTGGCATTATTAATCATTTGCTAAGGGTTACTACGGCTCGCCGGGCAGTGGTGGCGCACGCCTTTAATCCCAGCACTTAGGAGGCAGAGACAGGCGGATTTCTGAGTTCGAGGCCAGCCTGGTCTACAAAGTGAGTTCCAGGACAGCCAGGACTACACACAGAAACCCTGTCTCGAAAAACCAAAAAAAAAAAAAAAAAAAAAAAGGGTTACTACGGCTCTTCAGAGAATTGATTGTGATTCCATGTGAATTTTATCATTGGGTGTTTTGTTGTATTTCTGTGAAGAATGGTTTTGGAAATTTTGGTTGTGATTGCATTGAATCTGCAAATTGGAAATAAAAATCTTCTCCAGTGGGTGGGAGCTAGAAGGAGTGGCAAAAATTCATGCATATGTCTTTGGGTATAATAATGCCATGTAAGTGTTCAATTATCAGTTGATTTAAAAAAAAAAAAAAAGCAACCACATTGGACACTGTGACATAAGATGGGAAAGTTCTAGAGTCACAGATGTTGGAAGAGTGCATCCAAGCTGGCTGAGGTAAGCTGATGGTGCCATTAGCAGCTCTCAGCAACAGAGGAAACAACAGATCTAGGGAAATGACAATGGGAAAAGGCAGTTTACAATGTGATGGATGGACAAGCTCAGTTTTATGTAGGTTCTATGCGTTCATGAGTGCAAAGGTGACAACATGTCCAGAGTAAGTCTTTACAATGCACCTCTTTATCTCTCAGCAACTGTGAAGACAACTCTTGAATGGGGTTGCTTTTCCAGTTTTTGTTTGTTTGTTTTTTATGTTACTGATGTATCTTGTCACTTTACTCAAAATGCTTATCAGATCTGAGAGTTTTCTGGTTGAGTCTTTAGGAGATGCAGATTAAGAATATCTTGACTTCTTTTCCTGTTTGAATCCCTTTTACTTTTTTCTCTTGTCTTAATGCTCAAGATAAGATTATCTTTCCCAAGAAACAGCTAGCTCTTTATTTCATAGATTCCTGGTTTTTGTTTTGTTTCATTTTGTTTTGTATACATGTGCTTTATATTGATGTTTTTCATTTATTTCCTTTTTCTCTTTTGAGAAACGGTCTCCAGCCAATGTAGGTCTCAGACTACCTAGGTAACTGATGATGTCCTTAAATTTCTGGTCATTCTGCCTCCATCTTCCAAGTGATGGGGATTATTAGCACACCTTGTTTATGCTGTGCTGAGAATCAAAGCTGGTTGTACCATCCTAGGTAAGCACTCTGCCTACTGAGCTCTAGTCCTGGTTTCATTGATTCTTAGGTTTTGATACTGTTTCTCATTTCCATTTCATATACTTCTGGCCTAGTCTTATTTCTTTTGATCTACTAGTTAGGAGTTTGCCTTGTTCTTGTTTTTCCAAAGCCCTAAAGTATATCATTTATTTATTTAAGATCTCATTTTTAATGCAGGCCCATAGACCTATGATTTGTCTCTTAGGATTACTTTCCTTATATCCCATAGGTTTTTGTATTTTGTGTTTTCCTTTTCATTTGCTCCCTGGATTCCTTCTTGGTTTTTTTTTTCCATGATGCATTCATTGTTCAATAATATGATGTTCAGACTCCATGAGCTTATGCATGTTCTGTTTTTCTCTTGCTGTGGATTTCTAGTTTTATTCCACTGTGGTCAGAGAGAACTATAAGTATTTATTTCAATTTTTCTATATTAGTTTGTATTTGCTTTATGTCTTATTGTATAATCTATGTTAGAGAAGGTTCTATGAAATGCTGAAAATAGCATGTATTAGTCAGTGTTTGGATGGAATAGTCTGTAGAATGTCAAATAAGTCCATTTGGAAAATTATTCCCTTTAATGTAAGCATTTTTCTGTGTTTTGTTCTGTGGACCATGCTCAATCACTACTATTACTCTGAGACTAGAATATTGTCTGCAAACTGCAAAAAAAAAAAAAAAAAAAAAAAAAAATGTCACTATGAAAGGATACCCCCTAAGCAGTAATAATCAAATAAGAAATAAGAAATAATCACAGCTTAAACCAGAGGGGAAAGGGCCAGGTAAAAAAGAGAGAATGAAAACACAGCATGGAAGAGCAGGCTTCTAAGTTGGCATTGGGTAGTAAACAAAGAAAGACTGCGATATGATATGAATAGCTTTCCTTAGCATGAGGAAGGGGGATTGGATAGGAGGTTTCTGGGTGGTGAAAGGAAGTGGGGTAAGGGGATAAAATCTGAAATATAATATATTTATATTATAAATATAATATAAATATAATATATAAATATAATATAAATATAAATGCATATAAATATAAATATATTCGGTAAATATAATACCCAATTTTAAAAAAAGAGATGAAAAAAAGGAAAAAAGGAGAAAAAAGAGAAAAAAAGAAAGAAAAAAGAGAAAGAAATAGGAGACCTAATAACACAAAGGGAAGGATTTAGAAATTTAGGAGGCAGTTTATGGTAATGGAAACAGCATCACAGAAACTGGAAAATCACACCCTCATAGAAGGACAAGGAGGGGGGATGGGATAAGGGGTTCCTGCAGGGAAGGGGATGAGGGGATAAAATTTGAAATGTAAATATTACAACCAATTTTAAAAAGGGGAAAAAAAAAGTTGTTAGAACCAACATCTTTTTTAAAAAAATGTCAGCCCTCTAGGGGAAAAAATTTTTTTTGATACTAAAACTTGTTCTGAGAATTGTATTTTGCAGAATACACAGCCTCGGTGTATCTACTCATCAAGCATACTGAGCAGACATGCCCAAACCTCTGATGTCCTGGAATTCCATCTGGATGCAGTGAAGACACAGCATCAGAGGTTTATCAATTTACTCTTCCCCCTACCCCTCTTCTAATATCTCAACGCCCATAATCAGCTTGAAGAAGTTAAAGAAGAGTCAGCACCCCTATTCCCTGGGCTTAGGGAGTAAGGTGGTTAATATTGGTCTGTCTTTCTAGGGAAAAGTAGTGGTTTTGTTGGAACAGGGAGGACTAGCTAGGACTTATTGCATAGCCATAACCTATTGGTAGAAATCTGTATAATTAATATCAAGATGAAGCTATAATTTCTTAAATGATACAAAATTTACTTTGATTTCAAATTTAAGGTTTTCATTGGTATGAGCTTCTTATTGATATAAAAGTGAGATGAATATTGTTACTCTCATGGGCACTGTGCCTGTATAACACATTTAGGAATACAAGGCTTAGACCCAATCCTTCTTTAACTTTTTTAACTGATTTGGGATGGTTAACCTATGAGTTAAGGGACTATAGCAAATTCAGAGCTTTGAGTTTATTGTTAGGGTGTTTTCCATATTTTATTTATAAATAGCTGAGAGGAGTTAACAGACAACAGTCCAGGTTACCTTTCATGGATAGTTGGTTTTCAAAACGTCAGAAGTCCATAGAATTGACGTTACAAATATTTATATATTAATGTTCAGTTTGATTAGAGACCTGTTTGCTCCTGACAGCTTCCTGTCGTGGATTCTAAGAATTTGAGCATCCTAGGAGATACTCCAGTTGTGTGGTGACAGCCACTAGGCAAGAATTGCCTCTTTCCATCTACAGACAAATTACTGTCCAGAAAAGGACACACTTGTGGAATAGTTGACTTATTATATCTGCCTAGACAGAGTAATCAGCCCTTAATAATTCTGCATCACTAAGGTCTGTCAGATGATTCTGGGCCAGAAGGCTGAAGATCAGATGCTCCAATGTTTTGTAGTATAGGGACTGTCCAGGTGTTCAGCAGTCTCTATAAATTGGCTAAGTTTTAGAAGCTATGTTTATTGCTTCCCATAATTTCAGTTAACTCAGTCATTCTGGATTTCTGTTGGGGTTGAAGACCTATAGTCTCATAGCCAATCCTTGCTATTTACTTTGAGAGAAAGATGTGAGTGTAAGGTTTTCACCTGACATTCATTCTAAAGCCAAGAAAAAAGCCAGGTTCAGAACTAAGTGTTTTAGTTAGGAGGGATGACAGAGGTTCTGGTTAGTCAACAAAATGATGGACTGGGTATTAGGTCTATCTTGTACCTTACTGACACAAATTGGTATAGTTACGCTCTAATTGTACTTTGAGAGAAAAGTTTTATTTTAACAGGAAGGGTGATATGTAGGTGATATGTAGGCTCAAATCTTTCATCCAATTGTCATACTCGGTTTTCGCGCCATGCGCAGGCGCATTCTCAAGTAAAGCTTCCGTGAAGAACCAGGAAGCAGAAGCCTGCGCCATCTTTTAATGGCAAATTCGGCTCCTCACATCTCCCCCTTCCTTATTAAACTGCAACAACAATCGAGGACTGTTAGGTTGCCGATCTAGCCCACCGTTCTACCGATAGGCGTTCAAGGCAGTTAAACAGTACGAGACCCTCCACACCTTTTATCCCGTGCAATGGGAACCTGAGACCTGGGAAGTGTGGAGGACCACCACTAGGATACCTGGTGCAATGGGAACACGAGCCCTCAGGATATCCTGTTAAGTGATGGTGTCTCATTGTTTAAGCAGATTCAACCAGGCTTGAGGGGATGTTCCCTGCTCCACGGCAAGCAATGCTTGCGTGATCACCACCTTATCCTTTTGATGTTGTTGTTTGAATTTGCAGAGCAACCAGAGGGTAAGCAGCACTCCCCCAAAGATCATGCAGCCAAATAACCCTACCCCCACCTCAGTCCCCAAGTCCAGGGAATTGGGGCGCTGACTCCTCATTAACTTCTTCAAGCTGAACATGGGCGTTGACTTTTAGAAGAGGAATGAGGGGAAGGGTAAATTGAAAGCATCTGAAGTCTGTCTTAACTGCATCCAGCTGAAGTCCAGGGCATCAATGAACATGCAGGTGATAAGATTCATTCTCCACAGCTGTGTATTCTGCAATATACAAATCTCAAAAACAAATTTTAGTATCAAGATAATTATTTTGATTCTCTGAAATCTAGTGTTCTGGAGGCCTACCTCTGTCATGTCTGAGCCATATAATTCTGGAAGACATAGCTACTACCTTAATGACCTCATTAGAAAACTCATAGAAAAACCTTTTTTTCCAAATTAGCCTTTCCTTAAGCCAGTAACCAGAAAAACCTTTACATTGAGTTTTTATACAGAAAAATATTATACAACTCAGAATCACACCCATTTTGAAAGTTAAATCAATTAACATTATCATTCTGCTTAGCTCTGTCTAGAGCAGCCTTCTATTTATTCCTCGCATCTTTAAAGCCTTTTTCATCTGTTTTTACTCACTTATTTCTTGCCCCATTTTCGTTACTATACAATCACCTTTGTTTCACTTCTGAATTCAGCCAGCTCCGTCAGTCGACTAGTTCTCCAGCGCAGAAGTGAGGATGACCGCTTCCAATTCCCGTGGTGTCCTTCACTGTATCCCGCTTACTGGAGCTCTAACATTGAGACTCTGTCCAAATTAACCTTTCCTTCTTAGTTTTCTTCTCTATCCTAGTTTTCTTTTCTATTTTATTAGCGCTCTCTCCCTTTTCTGCTTCTGATAGGCTATCTTGTTGTTAAGCCAAACAAGATCCACCATACCTTGCAGAAAAGCGTCTAGACTCTCCACGCCATCAGTTCTGAATCCTCTGCGAGCCAACAGGGTCCTTCGTGACTGGTCAAAACTCTGAGATGTTCGGCTTCATCCCGGATTTCGGTTCCACTTGCGACGCGCTACCTCGCCGATAAGGAGCACGCCACACTCAGGATTCTTCTGACAGCATTTATTGAACAGCTCTTCAAGATGGAGAAAAGGGGAAGGACTCCAAGCTCAGAAAGCCCGCTGCTTAAATAGAGCTTTGTGAGACGTGCAGATCCCTCATTGGCTCAAATCTTTCATCCAATTGTCATACTCGGTTTTCGCGCCATGCGCAGGCGCATTCTCAAGTAAAGCTTCCGTGAAGAACCAGGAAGCAGAAGCCTGCGCCATCTTTTAATGGCAAATGCGGCTCCTCACATGTGTATCCTATATATATATGCAGAGAACCCAATGCAGATCCATACAAACTTCTTTAGTGTTTATTAAGCGCCAATATTAGACAGTTCCTCCACGTGTGGAGCTCATAGTCCCAAATCAGTTGTAAGAGCTCAAAGGGACCAAATAAATCCTTAGAGGGACAAAGAGGAAAAGCACAAATACCACAGACTCACCAGTCACCAATTACACTTCCATACCAGCCAGCTACCTCATATTTTTGAGGCAAATAAACTATGAAACCAAGTGGACTATTGAGTAGCCACTTAGAAACCAACAGTGACATGTTAGTCCTGTAAGAAACCAAAAAGAAACCTGCCAGACTCCATTTTGAAGGCAAGAGACATTTTGTTGTATTGTTAAACATGTTTCCTTTTTACTGTAAAAGCTAGGTTTTTGTTTTTCTAAGTTTCTGTTTCCCGCCCAGAGTGTGACATGCCTGAACTCATGACACTGACTTGTTTTTAGAACACCTTGACCCTCCCTAATCAGTGACCATGTGATGACTGTTTTGTTTTTCCTTTTGAGATTTTCCACACCTAACTGCCACATTCTCACTTCTATAAACCTGCCTTGCAACTACTCATAATTTTACTCATTAAAAGGGCCTGAGAAACAGACTCTGGCTCAAAAAAATGTGGTAGTAGTCTCTTCGTCTTGCCCAGCAAACTTATAACTTGGAAATTTCTTTTTCACAGATCAGCCCAGGTTGGAATCTTAAAGTGGCTAGGACCATTTCTTCCCTTCCTCCTTCCTTTCAAAGACCTATGTCAGATGACCGTGGCCCCCTCCTGGAATCAGGCTTCATCCTTTTCTCTAACTTTTGCCTATGTAATACTTTTCTTCCCAACCTCTCAGTGTGTTCTGAGGAAATACTAGAACAAGATGCTGCCCCTAGGGAAATCACATGTGTTTTCTGTGCTCGTGATTGATTGCCCCCTCCCCTTAACACTGTCACTTAATTGATACCCACATACCTAGAAGCCCTTACATCTAATTGTGAGAAGCTCATATACCCAGAAAACTAGTACATGTTTTGGATCCAAGGCCTTTGAGTGCCTACAGAATCATATTACAGACAACTGCCTAGCCAATCTAAGTATATTCAAAACTAGGCCTAGAACATGAACCCCTGCCCCCCAAAGAACTGATAGCCCAGTGAAGCCTCCAATTAAAAAAACTAATGTTTATCATATTGAACATAAGTCTGTGCCTTATAGCATTCTAAGAATGTTACATAAATTCTTATTTAGTCTAGATCATCCTGATAAAATGATTGTTTTTAATATTAGTCTCATTTCACAATGTGAAAACCGGTACAAAATCTTTTAGAAAAAGAAAAAAACAAGCAACAACAACAACAACAGAAAAACAGCAATGAACCCAGAATGCAATGATATCGACCAGCCAGGCAAGATGTGCTCACTGGTACCATACTAGCATGAAGGGGTAACCAACTATTTCCTGATTGGATTTGGGGCCAGCTTTACAGCATGAATGGTATTGTAAATCTGATCAAAGCTCATGTCTTGGTACAGCTGACTACTACTGTTGTTTTGCTAAAAGGACACATAGTAAAACTGCTTTCCAAATATGTGTATGCACGCTCATAGATGAGTGCTGTGATCAACCTTGGTTAGAGGAGCTTCTCTCTATAGTGGGCACTGGTTAACACAAAGATTCTTAACCAGTCAAAGTGCTGAGAAGAAATGACTGTCAAGTGCTCAGCTCTAGATAGGACATCTAGATTAACCCCCTACAGCTCAGAGCATTTCTGAAGGAGTATAAGAGACAGAGGATAGGGAGTTTTATTTATTTTTTTGATTTAAATTGAAACCATATTTCTACAGACACTTTTTGTCAAGGCCAAGCAGATTTTGTCCTACACGTAGACTTGAGTATAAAAGGAAGAACTGCTTGGGGCTGGAGAGATGGCTCAGCTGCTCTTCCAGAGGACCTGGGTTTGATTTCCAGGACCCACACAGTGGCTCACAACTGTCTGTAATCTGGTCCCAGGGGGTCTAATGCCCTCTTCTGGCCTCTATGGTAGGTATCAGGCATGCATATGATGTATAGACATACGTGCAAGCAAAAATTAGATATGCATGTTCAAAAAAAGAAGTACTTCAAGGATGCTAATTCTTGCCAATCCGATATATGCTTTGTTGTGTTTACAGGTATAATTAGACATGATAAAAATAACAAGAGAGGAGATACTGGAGGTCTCAACTAAAAGTGTGGCAACCTTGATGTGTGACCTGTTTCCCTCACCCCCTGCCCTGATTCTTAGATACTTTTTAAAGTTGTAATGGCCATTCTTACCTGGGTCAGGCTTTAAAAGCTTAATTTCTTTGATATGTTGCTAAATGGAGGTGCTTAATGGAGGAAGCAGAAGGAAAGGAGAAGGCGCTGATTGGGCATGCTGCACATAAACTGGATAAGTATGCAATTGCAAATCAGACATAGCCTTTATTTCACGGATATGAGCTAGAAAATAGCCCATTACTTAACCCCTAGTTTTAGGCTGACCTTGTTTTTGTCAGATAACAGCAAGATGTCATTTAACTTGAGTATCTGACTGACTAAAATGCTACTAATTTTTTTTTTTTTTTTGGTTTGTTTCGAGACAGGGTTTCTCTGTGTAGCCCTGGCTGTCCTGGAACTCACTCTGTAGACCAGGCTGGCCTCGAACTCAGAAATCCGACTGCCTCTGCCTCCCAAGTGCTACTAATTTTTTTGTACCCACAAGTTGTCTTGTATTAGAACCTCAATGATAGATATTGCCCTATGTTTATGGATTTTCTGATCCTAATTTTATGTAGTATGAAATACTGCCTATCTCAGGTTTCATATACTATTATTAACAAATAACATTTATGAACTATTATTGGGCATGCCTCTGCTAGACACTACCATCTATGTACATTTTATGCTTTCTGGGATAATTGATCCAAGGCATCGATAACAAAGACAAAAATATGCTTATGATTTTTAAATTTATGATTATTTATTTATGATATACAAGAAACCAGGTGTAAAATAGTACATGCATCTAGAAAGCAGGTACATTTGCAGAGGACTGTGTCTACTTAAGAGTGACCTAGGACTAAGTATGATGGATGAGGTACTGTTTTCCACAGATTGATCTAGAAAACAGGATTTACACCCGGACAGCATAGGTGCTTGGATGCCATGGTTAACTATGAGTACTCATGGCCGAAAATGTCACTTGGATTCCAGACCAATGAAGACGCAATTAACCACACTAGTCCAGGACTAAGTGAGATTCGGGAGGCAAATTCTATTTGGCTATGATTCTATGCTGCCTTAAGACATTTTGTGGTGGGAGTCTTGTTATTCACCTTGAAAAAAACCAAGCATGTGATATCGCTAATCTTTTTATTCCATTGATCAATAGTAATCTTACTTTCAGTATCTCTATAGATGAAAAGCTGTTGCCTGTATATATTGTCTTGTGCGCCTCTACTTCTCTGATGAAGTAAATAAATAAATAAATAAATTACACTTCCTTGCCTGGTGTGCACAGTGGTTTTTTTTTTTTTTCTCCAATGAACCAAATCTTCACAGTACATGTAACACACCTAAAACAGGGCCTACTCTGTAATAGGTACTCAATAACCAGCATTAGTTTTAATTATTATTGGTAATATATTTATAAGTGTACAAACTAGGAATCATCAGAAAGAAGTTCCCACTTAAAAATATTGAACCTGACTCACTTCGGATGAGTTGTTAGAGAGATCTTAGAACTCAGGTAATTTGAACATAGAAATAGCATTTGGAAATTAGAGAATTTAACCAGCATGAAATCCCAGAATTTCTGTTCTTGTGTGGATAAATCTCATTTATAGACTTCTTAATTCTGTGGGTTATAAGTATATTAGATCCTAACAACCCATGCCTTCTAAGGAATATTTTGAAAGAAAAAACTTTTTCAGGATCAGAGCTCACAGGTGCCTCACAACCACCTGTAGTTGTGATTCCACGTGGATCTGACACCCTTTCTGGCTTCCCAGACCCAGACAGATTTATGTAATCAAAAATAAAACGCTTCTTAAAAATTAAATCGTGCTTCTATGTAACGACACAAAATACTAAGCTAGTGTATTACAGCTTCTGTACAACCAGCCTGAGAAATCTATATCCACAAAAATGAAAAATAAAAACTCAAGGGCAAACACAGCTTTTAAAACAGGAGTACGTTTCATAATATTTGCACCATAGTAACAGTGACTGTATTGAGCCTCTGATTTTTATAAATGTGCTTATACAAAAGAGAACTGCCAGGAAACATACAAGGTACAGGGGAACTAAGCAGATCCTCTTCTCCAGCCTTTCTTCTGCACTCTGTCCCTTTGTCTTACCCTGAAAGACCCCCTGGCAAAGCTGGCCATGGAATCAGAATAAGCAATTTTCACTCTCCTTCTGACCCTCCAATCCCAATTCACCAGTCTTATCCCCAGCTTGGTAGCAGACCTCCTTCTATGGTCTTTCCTTCTTCTCTGTTCCCAAACTCAAGACATTAAGTAGATCCTCTCCTACAGCCCTCCTTCCTCACTCCATCCCTTTGACTCACCAACACTCAAGATACACTCCCCCAGAAACTAACAGGACACAATGGCCAGGGGCTCAGATGCTCCTGGCAGACTAAGATCCTCCCTTCTGTGGGCCCTCTGAGGCCCCTGCCCTTTGAGTTGATCATATCTTACATGCCAGTTTCCAATACCTAGAAACAAACTTACTTGGGATCCCAATGATCACACCTAACAGAGACTCAGAACTATTACCGAACAGGCAACCCACAGGCACCACCACACACTCCTAGGATCCAGACAGGGCAAGAGAAACCAAGGAACAGAACCCCCACCCAACAAAGGCAGGATCATATATCAACACCTACAATTATAATCATCCCAAACTCAGATACCTAGGACATCATAAAAACACCAGGACAATAAGTCACCCCTAGAACCCAGCAACCCTACTACAAACCCTACTACAATAGACACTGAGTACTGCAACATAGCTGAAGGACAAGAAGAACTTCAAAATACTCTTTCTCATTATGTTACAGGTCCTTAAAGAGGATATAAATAAATTCATTAATGAAAATACAGGCAGAGGAATGAAATGAAGAAACATTTTCAAGACAAGAAAGTAGAAATATAATCAATTGAGTAAAACAAATCTGAGGGCAAACAGCAAATGAATGTTTTAGGAAGTCAAACAGGAAATTCAGAGGCAAGCCTCCCCAACAAAACACAAGAGATGGAAGGATCACAGGCGTTGAAGACACCATGCTAGAAAAAATGATAACACTGTCAAAGAAAATTTAAATTTAAAGAAAAAGGTACAAAATATACAGGAAATCTGGGACACTATAAAAAGACCAAATGTAGGAATAATAGGAATGAATAGAGGAGGAAGAAGAGGAAATCCAAGGTCAAAAGTACAGAAAATATACAAGAAAATTACCTTAAACTAAAGAAGGCCATGCCTACCAAGATACAAGAAGCAGACAGAATACCAAATAGGCCAGACCAGAAAAGAAACTCCCTATGACAAATAATAATCAAAACACTAAACACACAGAACCAAAAAAGACTATTAAAAGCTACATGGGGAAAAGAGTAACATATAAAAATAGACCTATTAGAATTACACCTGACTTCTCAATGGAGACCCTAAAACCTGGAAGGGCCTGGAGAGACAATCTACATATTCTGAGACTACAAATGACAACCCAAACTACTATACCCAGCAAAACTTTCTATCACAGTAAATGGAGAAAGGCATTCTACAATAAAACCAAATTTAAGCAATATCTATCTACAAATCCAACTCTACAGAAGGTGCTAGAAGGAAAACTTCAACCTAAAGAGATAGGTTAGTCACATCCAAGAAAACAAGGAATAAATAACCTCCAACAAAGAAATCCAAAGAGGAGTAAAAATACTCAATTAAAACAACAAAGAAATTGGAATCAACAAAAACTGCTCAAGGATAAATCTCAACGTTAATGTTCGCAACTACCCCAGTAAAAAGAAAGAGACTAACAGATTGGGTTCAAGAACAGTATTCATTCTTCTGCTGCATCCAAGTGATAACCTTAACATCAAGTATAGACATCACCTCAGGGTAAAATATGGAAAAAAGATATTGTAGTCAAATGGAATTCAATAAGGAAGCCAGTGTAGCCACTTTAATTTCCACAAAAAAAGACTTTAAAGTAAAACTAATCTGGGGAAAAAAAAAGTTTTAGCTGGGCGGTGGTGGCGCACACCTTTAATCCCAGCACTTGGGAGGCAGAGGCAGGCGGATTTCTGAGTTCGAGGCTGGCCTGATCTACAAAGTGAGTTCCAGGACAGCCAGGGCTACACAGAGAAACCCTGTATCAAAAAACCAAAAAAAAAAAAAAAAAAAAAAAAACCTAATCTGAAGAAAATAGGGAAAGAAACTACATAGTTATCAAGTGATAAACTACACCAAGAAAATTTGCAATTCTAAACATGTATGTACCAAACAAAAGGATGCCCACACTTATAAAAGAAACACTACTGCAGCTAAAATCACTTATTGACTCACACCCTGATAGTGGGTGACCTCAATACCTCATTCTCACCAATACACAAGTCATCTAGACAAAAACTAAACAGAAATCCTGGCGCTAAATCACATCATAAGCCAAATGGACCTAGGAGATATTTACAGAACATTTCACCCAAAGATAAAAGAATATACTTTCTTCTCAGGAAATCATGGAACTTTCTTGACAGTTGATCACATATGTAGACATAAAGCAAGTCTCAACAGATAGAAGAAAATTGAAATAACACATTGTATCCTATCTGATGACCACAGATATCAACTACAGAAAGAACAGCTTACAAACCCATGGAAACTGACCAACTCACTACTGAATGAAAGATGAATCAAGAAAAAATAATTTTAGAGTTGAATGAAACCTAGTGTAGTAGCACACACCTTAACTCTCAGCACTCAAGAGGCAGAGGCAGGGGGAGCTCTGAGTTACAGGACATACTTGTCTAGAGAGCAAATCCCAGGACATCAAGGAACACAGAGAAACCTAGCCTTTAAACCCAAAGACAGAGAACTGAGCATTTCCCTGCCCGAGGGAATGATCAGACACTCAGGAGAGACACATTGTGCCCCAGGAGCCATGATCTTTAACCTTGAAAAATCCTCTATTTAACCTTCTATGACACATGTCTCTCAAGGCAGCTGGGTCAGGCCAACTTCATGGTTCCTTGCTATTTTTTCTTTATTTTTTATTTTATTTTATTTTATTTTATTTGTATTTTAGGGCATGCAAATCAATCTTTAAAGGAGACAGCAGACATGGAGCAGCTCAAGGCTACACTGCATAATGCTTTCCTGTTGAGGACCGCTCTGCCCCACACTTGAGGGCCAAAATGTTGGGGACCACTCTATCAATATTGGAACCCGCACTGCCAAAAGCCTTAGGGATTAAATTGCTAGAGCCCGCACTGCCCCAAGCTGCTCCGGTCTGCGGGTCGGGGTTCAGCAAGAGAGAGAGTGAGGACAGACTCGAAGAATGGAGACCAGACAGAGAGTGATTCAATCCCATTTATTCTTCAATCTCTCTTCTTCTCTCCAAGTTCCAAGTTTCCAGTCCCCAAGTTTCCAGTCTCAAGTACTCTTCCAAGTACAAATATCTAATAATTTCTTCTGTCTGCCTCTTGCCTTTTATATGTCTCATTTCTAAGTCATGCCTTTAAGTCTTTCTTCTTAAATCCCAATATTTTAGATCCTCCCTCCTGGTGACACCTGAACACTCCTGAGCTTAGTTACAGTCAAGGTCATTTGATAACAGCCACAAGGCTCTTATTGGAGGGACCATAGCAAGACTGAGTCTGACAATTTTATTGAAAGAAATCAGACTTTTATACATTTATCAAAAGCAGAATATAATGGCAATTGCCAGGTTCAATACAGTTGTACATACCAGGATACAATGAAGTTTTGCAAGCTATTCAGGGTACACAAGACTAATTGTCCTGTCAAGCTTCCATGCTTCTTTGACTTCTGAGGGAACATATAGAGAAACACAAAGAAGCCTGAATGTTTCACTGCCCGAGGAAGTGTATCATTCTCTCAGGAAGACATATCGTGCTCCAGGAGCCAGGAACTCTAACCTGAAAAACCTGACACATGTGTCTCAAGGCAGTTAGTTCAGACCAACTCCACGGTTTCCTTCACCATTCCATGAGATGGAACCCATGTGTCTTCTATTGCTGTGAACAGACACCATGACCAAGGCAACTCTTCTAAAGGACATTTCTCTTTTTTAATTTATTTTTTATTGGATATTTTATTTACATTTCAGATGCCATCCCCTTTCCCCATTTCTTCTCCCTAGAAAACCCCTATCCCATGCCCCCTTCTCCTTTTTTGCTTTTATACAATTTTCTAATGTTATTCCAAGGCTTTATAAGTTAAATAATGCTCAATAACAAAATGCCCATACATCAGAAGTGTAACCCAATAACCAACCTAGATATATCAACTATCTTCGACTGGCAGAGCACATGAACATCTACCTCCATGTTCTCGTTCTCTCTCTCTCTCTCTCTCTCTCTCTCTCTCTCTCTCTCTCTCTCTCTCTCTCTCTCCACCTAGCTCCTACTCTTCTTCTTTTCCTCCTCTCCTTACTTCTCTTCTTCCTCTTCTTACTCCTCCCATCTTAGCTCCTCCTACATATCACCCTTCCTGTTAAAATAAAACTTTTCTCTCAAAGTACAATTAGAGCGTAACTATACCAATTTGTGTCAGTAAGGTACAAGATAGACCTAATACCCAGTCCATCATTTTGTTGACTAACCAGCACCTCTGTCATCTCTCCTAACTAAAACACTTAGTTCTGAACCTGGCTTTTTTCTTGGCTTTAGAATGAATGTCAGCTGAAAACCATCCACTCAGATCTTTTCTCTCAAGGTAAATAGCCAGGATTGGCTATGAGACTATAAGTCTTCAACCCCGTCAGAAATCCAGAATGACTGAGTTAACTGAAATTATGGGAAGCAATAAACATAGCTTCTAAAACTTAGCCAATTTATAGAGACCGCTGAATACCTGGACAGTCCCTATACTACAAAACATTGGAGCATCTGATCTTCAGCCTTCTGGCCCAGAATCATCTGACAGACCTTAGTGATGCAGAATTATTAAGGGCTGATTACTCTGTCTAGGCAGATACAATCAGTTGACTATTCTGCAAGTGTGTCCTTTTCTGGACAGTAATTTGTCTGTAGATGGAAAGAGGCAATTCTTGCCTAGTGGCTGTCACCGCACAACTGGAGCATCTCCAAGGATGCTCAAATTCTTCTTAGAATCCATGACAGGAAGCTGTCAGGAGCAGATAGGTCTCTAATTAAAATGAACATTAATATATAAATATTTGTAATATCAATTCTATGGACTTCTGACGTTTTGAAAACCAACTATCTATGTAAGGTAACCTGGACTGTTGTCTGTTAACTCCTCTCAGCTATTTATAAATAAAATATGGAAAACACCCTAACAGTAAACTCAAAGCCATGAATTTGCTATAGTCCCTTAACTCATAGGTTAACCGTTCCAAATCAGTTTAAAAAAAAGTTAAAGAAGAACTGGGTCTAAGCCTTGTATTCCTAAATGTGTTATACAGGCATAATGCCCATGAGAGTATAAATATTCATCTCACTTTTATATCAATAAGAAGCTCATACCAATGAAAACCTTAAATTTGAAAACAAAGTAAATTTTGTACCATTTAAGAGATTATAACTTCATCTTGATAATAATTATACAGATTTCTACCAATAGGCTATGGCTATGCAATAAATCCTAGCTAATCCTCCCTGTTCCAACAAAACTGCTACTTTTCCCTAGAGAGGCAGACCAATATTAACCACCTTAGTCCCCCTCTCTTCTATCTGTTGTATTGTGTTGGTGATGCTTGCTGATGCTTGCTGACTCCTTATTTCTATCCTAGGTTTTCTATCTCCAGGTTAGTCTCCCTTTGTGATTTCTTGATTGTTTCTACTTTCATTTTTATGTCCTGGATCGTTTTGTTCAATTCCTTCACCGGTTTGGTTGTGTTGTCTTGTAATTCTTTAAGGGATGTTTGTGTTTCCTCTTTAAGGACTTCTACCTGTTTACCTGTGTTCTCCTCAAATTCTTTGAGAGTGTTACTTATGTCCTTCTTAAAGTCCTCTATCATTATCATTAGGAGTGATTTTAAATCTGAATCTTGCTTTCCTAGTAATATGGGGAATTCCAGACTTTCTAGTGTGGGCGAACTAGGTTCTAATGATGCCAAGTACCCTGGATTGCTGATGCTTATATTCTTGTGCTTGCCTTTTGCCATCTGTATCTCCTTAGTGCTACCTGCCCTGTCTCTGACTAGAGCCTGTCTTTCCTACTATCTTGGTTGTATCAGAACTGTGTGGAATGGGTGTTACTACTGGGGTTAGAGCTGGGGCCCAAGATCTTCTCAGTGCTCAGGCACAGACAGGAAGGAACCGGTGCTCCAGGACAGGAATAACTTCCTGGGTCCTATTGGGTCCCAGTTACTCCCTGTTTGGGGCGTGTGTTGCTGTCTCCTTACCTAAGATACTTCCCAGGTTAGAGCTCCTGGGAGGCCAGCTTCCTCTGGGTTCTGTGAGATTGGGAGCAGAGCTGCCACCTGGGATCTGTTCAGTGCTCAGGCCCCCTAAAGAACATTTCATTGGGGCTGGCTTATTGGTTCTGAGGTTCAATTCATTATCATCATTGCAGGAAGCATGGCAGCATGCAGGTAGACATGGTTCTGGAGGAGCTGAGAGTTCTACATCTTGGTCTGAAGGCAGCCAGGAGGAGGTTCTGACTTTCACACTGGTTGGAGCTTGAGCACAGAGACCTCAAAACCCATCCCCACAGTGACACACTTCCTCCAACAAGGCCAATCCCCATGGGCCAAGCATTCAAACAAATGGAACTATAGGGGCCAAACCAATTCAAACTATGCCTGACACTGGCTGGGTTGCTAAGTAGGTAGACCAGGGACCTAGGGAAAAACCAAATACTATTGTTCAGCTAAAGAAATGTAACAGCAAAATGACTTGTAATGACATTCTCCTCATAGCTGAATACCTTGTTCCGCCATCATCAGTGAAGCTTCCTTCTGCAGTAGATAAGAACAGAGATTTAAAGCTGGACATTTTTTTCCCCATCTAGGAAAGAAAGTCTTCAAAATACAGCAGGACTAATGGCTATAAGAACTCACAAAGACTGGTAGCATGCATGGGACCTGCACGGGTCTGTACCAGATGGGCTCTCAGCACTGTGAGAAGTGGACACAATGTCTCATCCCTAACGGCAAAGTGATCTCCAAAATAACAACTACTCGTCAATAAAAAATTAGTTTTCTCCAGCAGTTTCATTGGGGATACAAACCACTTTAAGTCCAGGCCCATGTCCAGCAGGAAATGGCTAACACAAAAAGAACTCAATGATATTTGTTTTCCCCTCATAGTGTTTTGTATTGACTTTCCCCACTCTGCACTCTAACACCTTTCTACCCTGATCTTTTATTTATATATTATGGCTTCCAATTTTATGTTTTTAAGGGATTTATGTTGATGCCGGTGTGTGTATGAGCACACGTGTGTATGAGCACACATGTGTATGTGTATCTGTATTTGTTTTTTGAACTTTTACTTCAGCTCTCTTTTTTTTTTGTTCATCCATTCTGTCCTGTTTTATTTTATTTACTGTTTGTAAATGCCTGTTTGGTTTCTAATGAAGGTGAGGAGGAAAGGATGTGGATTTGGATGGGTGAGGAAGATCTGGGAAAAGATGAGGGTGGGTAATCATAATCATGTATTATATGAAAAAAAGCCAATTTCAGTAACAAAAAAGAAAGGAATGCTATCATAAATCTCAGGTTATATACCCTCTTGCAAATCTTCAAAATTGTTTTACTGGACCAAATAAAAAATCTTCAAAAATCTGTAGGTCTGAACCACTTTTGCTGTAAACTGAGTTGGGGGAGGGGAAATCATAACCAACTCAGCCACTAACATTCAGGGTCATTCAAAAATACTCCCATTTTGTTTGCTTTTGACATGTTACACTACATAGTCCTGGCTGACCCGGAATTCACTAAATAGATCAAGACTTTGAACTCACAGAGATCCATTTGTCTCTGTCCCCCAAGTGATGAACTAAACGTGTGTGCCACCAAGCTTGATACTTCCTACTGTTTTATTTCCTGGGGGAAAAAAAAAAAACTTGACTTCTTGGTGAATGCAAATAAATCTTTCTGTCTTCAGTGACAAGAAAATGCTCTGAGGAGGCTGAGATCTTATCAGAAATATAAATATCCCCAAGCCCACTAATAAATCTAAGATTAAGACCTTTGCATAATGTGACAAACCTCAAAGCCAGCCACTCACTAAAACTCAGATTCTGCATATTGGACGACTTTCATGGGTATCAGTAGTATGCCATCCTACATCACTTGTAAATAATCGATTCAAACTGGGCATGGTGGCACACACTATAATCTGTACTCAGGAAGCAGAGGCAGATTTGTCAAGGCCAGAAAGGACAATGCAAGGCGGCTACCAAAAATATACACAGAGCAAAAAGCTCATTTCATGACCAGGAGTGGTGGCACAGACATAAAATACCAGCACTGGGCAGGTGAATCAGAAATATAAGGCCTCCCTCAGCTAAATGGTGTGAGGCCAGCCTGAGAAAAAATAGTCATATCATACTACCTACCACTAAATGTCCTGTTTTATTCACCTTCACTCAATAATTGTGCTATATAAAAGGTAGTAAGAAGTGAGCCCTGCCTTACCCAGCCTCCTCAGAACATCTTACTCTACTTAACATTATGTATTGTTGTCTGGATCCACTAACAAAAACGGATGGTCCATGAAGGCAGACACTTCCATTCTGCTTCTAGGATGGAAGAGGCACTTAAAACACCCTGAAGGAATCTCCAAAAGGAGAAATACTCTAGATCAGGCCTGAGATAACTAGAGCCTGCACACCAAGTCCAGGTTCGATTTGGTGGTGTGGGGGTTCATTATAGAAGACTTTGATCTCCTTGGTTTAGCTGTATTCTTAGGTATCTTAAGTTATCACAAACAGAACTCCAAATAATAATAATAATAATAATAACCCTATCCAAAAAAATAAATAAATAGGGTACAGAATTCTCAACAGAAGAATCTCAAATGGCCGAGAAGGACCTAAAGAAATGTTCAACATCCTTAGTCATCAGGGAAATGCAAATCAAACAACCCTGAGATTCCACTTTACACCAATCAGAATGGCTAAGATCAAAAACTCAAGCAACAGTATATGCTGGTGAGGATGTGGAGAAAAAGGAACATTCCTCCATTTATGATGGGGTTGCAAAGAGGTATAACTACTCTGGAAATAAATCTGGTGGTTCCTCAGAAAATTGGAAATAGTTCAGACCCAGCTATACCACTCTTGGGCATATACCCAGAGGCCTCACCATATCACAAGGACACATGCTCCACTATGTTCATAGCAGTTTTATTCATAATAGCCAGAAACTAGAAACCCAGATATCACTCAACAAAAGAATGGATAAAGAAAACATGGTTTATTTACACAATGGAATACTATTCAGAAATTTAAAACAAAGACATTATGAATTTTGCAGGCAAATGGACTGAACTAGAAACTCATCCCAAGTGAGGTAACCCAGACCCAAAAGGGCATGCATGGTATGTACTCACTGCTAAGTGGATATTAGCCAACAAGTTCAGAATATCCATGATACACCCCACAGACCCAAAAAGTTAAAGGCAGGCAGGCCCAGATAAGGAAGCTTGAATCCCACTTTTAAGGGAGAACAAAATAGTCATGGAGGGTAGAGGGAGGAAAGAACCTGGGTGGGTGAACAGAGGACAAGGCTGATAGGGAGACAGGATCAGGCATGGGGAGAGACAGGAGAGACCCAGAGGGCCAGGAAAATAAATGGAAATATGCACCTGCCAGGGCTTGGGGATGAGTAGACTCTAAACAGTCCCAGAGACCCAGCATGAGGAAGGATCCAGGAGTCAATGCAAGTGACCTCAACAGATAATGCCCAACCATTGGGTTATGGAACCTAGAGAGACAACCTCCAGTAGCCCGACATGACCCCCAGTAATAAAGGGTTGGGGCACCATCCACCTAAATTTTTGACCCAAAATTGACCATGTCTTTAAAAAATGCAGGGACAAATTTGGAGCAGAGACTTCAGTCACTTCAGACCAATGACCAGCCCATTTCGAGACCCATCCCAATCCCTCACACTATTAATGATGCAATGTTGTGCTTACAGACAGGAGCCTGACATGGCAGCCATCTGAGAGGCTCTACCCAGCAGCTGACTGAAACAGATGCAGATATCCATAGACAAACTTTGGACAGAGGTTGAGGACCCCTATGGAAGAGTTACAGGGCGGACTGAAGGTCCTCAAGGAGACTGAAACCCCACAGAAAGACCAACAATGTTAACTAACCTGGACCCCTGGGAGCTCCCAGGGATTGAGCCACCAAACCAAAGAACATACATGGGCTGGTCCCAGCCCCCCGCCCCCCCCCCCCCCAACTTAGCAGATGGCTGCCTTGTCTGCTTGTCTGGCCTCAGTGAGAGAGGATGCACCTAATCCTGCAGAGACTAAATGGACCAGGGTGAGGGATATAGAGGTGGGGTATTCTCTTAGAGGTGAAGGGGATGAGAGGGGGGAAGAACTCTGCAAGAGGGGACTGGGAGCAGGGCAACATTTGGGATGTAAATAAAGTATTTTTAATAAACAAACAAACAAACCCTTGATATTAGGTCAACTCCAGTCCCTCAAAGAACTGTTCTGCTGATTTTCTGAAAAGACAATTACCCAAAAAGGAACATCGGAACGTATATTCTTTTGTCAATTCTAAGATAGGGTCATCACTTCATAATCCTCTTTTTAAAAAGTATAACCTTTTCCAACTCTGAAAATTCTGATTTGTGTAGATATAGTCTTCAAGATATTGAGAAAATAGATAATATTAGGCATGTTTTCAGTCCAGAGCTTACCCCAAGTGCAAAAAAATAATTAACAATGGTTCCATATTACTAGATGTTACTTGACAATATAGCCCATGCAGAAAAAAAATTTAAGGGCCAAAAGATAATTAAATTAACTTTTAAGTTATGCTAAATAAGTAACAATATACACAATGATATAGTCATTTGAGAAAACTATTGTTTATTTAGAAAAAATGGTTACACTGGTAGAATTCAGTAGATAAAAAATTCTCTTAAAAATGTCACGTGAAACTTTTCCAGATGAAAGTTTAGCAATACAAAGCTCCGGTAGCTGTAAAATTAAAACACAATTAATTTTTTATTCCCTTCTACCCCCAAGATTTCCTAATTACAAGAAAAAATGGCAAAGGACAAGTGAGCGCTGGTATATTTTTCTTTGTAAAACATGTTTTAATGTTGTACACATACTATATAAAACGATTCTTAGGCGTTGCATAAGACAGTGCTCCACTTTATTTTTAGTGACTAATATTAAAAACAGGCCAAATAAATTAAAACTGAGTTCTAAGATGAGGTAAATTCAAAATCATTCAGTAACTGTTTATTTTCAGTTTCAACATTAAAAAGGAAGCATTTCAAATGGGGAGAGGGACTTGAAACCCAGGCAATATTTAATCAAAAGTGAAATTCTGTACACATGTAACCTTATTTGCTTATTGGGAAGTATATGCAGCACATTGTGCTAAAATATGGAATAATTAACACTTTCAGCCATTACTGAAAATAAACATGTAGAAATTAAGCAACAAGTTAAAGTACAATAACATACAACACAACAGTTTTAGGTTTTCTGCATGGAGCAATAAAGCAGGTAACTGAAAATGGGCCTGCTTCGTTCACAATTCTCAGAAGTCTACTCAGTAAAATACAATTCTGGTCACAGCTGTATGATTTTATTTCATTTTTTCCACCTGAAAGAAACAAACTGGTTATACAGACAGACAAGGAGGAGTGGCTGAGGGGGAATGAGGAGGAAGGCCAAAGCAAGGCAAGAAGAGGCCAGAGAGAGAAGGCCAGAGAGTGATCAAGGAGAAAGGGGGAAGGAAAAACCATTTAGGAAGAAACTTCAGTGAATTCTATCAATAACAAAGACCTGGAGGAAGTTCCCAGAAAATGAGGAAATATTTCTGTGTCTCTGTCTATTCTTAGAAATCATTGAGACACTATGAATTTTAAGAAACATTGAAACATTTTCTGTGTGTGAAAGGGTGGGAGGATTCTGGGGTAGAGAAAAAGATGAAAGAGTAACAAGTACATTCTACAGGCGCAAGGAATAATGTATCAAAAATAAACAGAACAGTTAACAAAGGAAAGGAATCTATTTTACATGATCAATCAAAAGAAATAGAAAATGACATCGATTTTTTTTCACAAGGACACAGTTTAATAGTGAATTATATTAAGATGCAATGTCTGCTAAATTATAAAAATTGCTTTAAAAATATATTGACTCAATTATACTTATTTCCTTTCCTTTATGTAGACATTTTTCAAATACTGTATAATGAAATAAATTCAAAACATGATCATTACAGCATGTGGCAAATAATTTATCTGCCTGACATTGTTCTCAAATTTTAAATTAATGCTTAATGCATTAAAATTTATTAATGAATATACTACATTCAAACAGTTCCAAAAATCATAACTAGAAGGGGCCTTAGAAAATAATTACACTTCGAGGCCAGCCTGGTCTACAGAGTGAGTTCCAGGATAGCCAGGGCTACACAGAGAAACACTGTCTCGGAAAACAAAAAAAAAACAATAATCAAAAAAAAAAAAAAAAAAAAAAAGGAAAAAAAATTACACTTGCATGAAATGCTAAAAACTTAATTTATACATCATTTCAACACAGCATTCTGTGCATACTGTGTATAATATTGATGTTGTCAATTATAATTTTGGATACACCAATGTTGACCTTCTAACTTTATTACTTAAAGTAGAATTGTTTCTGTCCCTCAATGAATAAATGGGTAAACAAAACAAGATACACGTTCATTCTATGGAATACTTAACCATTAAGAAGGAATGGATTATTGACACATGCTACACCATAGATAACTCTTGCTAACATGATGGTAGTTGAAAGAACCCTGGCCCCTAGGACATGATATTGCACAATTCCATTTATATGAAATGTCCCAAAACAGGCAAATTCATAGGCAGAAAATGTGTCAGTAGCTTCCAGTGGCTGAAGAAAGAAGAGAGATAAGAATGACTGCTATCCTGCACGTTCTGAGATTAGATTACTGTGATGACTGCACCACACAGTGAATGTACTAAATACCACTGAATTGACCATTTTAAAATGTTGACTGAATCTCAGGGTTTTAGACTGAAAATGAATAATGTTCCAATAAAGAACTTCATGGCATTCACATGACCATACTGGTGAGAATAAGAAATGGATCATTAATCATGATCATGTGTATGTAATGTTCCAATAAAGAAAAAGAACATCATGTTATCCATATGACAATAATCAGAATAAGAAATGGGGTCTCAATTATGATCATATCACACTATGAGAATTCCTTAAGGACAAGAAAAATTCTGATGACATATTTCAGGGTACATATTAAATGATAAAAAAAAAATGTTTTTAACGTTAAAACACAAGGATCTTTCCCATGAACTGGAATTAAAATTAAAATTTTATAAGAAGCCAAAACCCTCCAAACAACATAACCACCCCAATGTTTTCACACTTAGAATTCACACACAACGGCAACCTATCTACATCATTAAGGAATTGGTTTAAGGAGGCAATTTCCTCTCCTTTCTGAGAAAGAAAGATGAACTAAAAGTTAGTGAATTTTCCTCTAGATGCTGCTTCTGGATGGCGTATCCCACATAAAAACTGTATGCACGGGGACTTTGCTCCAAGAAATTGCCTGCAAGTGAAAATAATGTCCTGAAAATCAGTGACTTTGGAATGTCTTGTCAAAAGGATGGTGGTGTGTATGCATCTTCTGACTTAAAGCAGATTCCCATAAAATGGACAGCACCAGAAGCTCTTAATTATGGGAGATGTCATTCTGAGAGTGACTCATGGAGCTTTGGCATCCTCCTTGGGGAGACGTTCAGCTTAGGGGTCTGTCCACACCCTGGAATGACAAATCAGCAAGTACAAGAGCAAGTGGAAAGAAGACACTCAATGTTAGTCACATAATCTCAACAGTGTCCACATAATCTTTTTCAATAACACTGAGGTTTAAGGGTTACAACTTGAAATCCATTCCAAAGCTCAATGAACTAACATACTTATAACCCAAGAAATTTGAGAGTATGAAACAGGAGGATCACAATGGGTTAGATGCTAGCCTGTGCTATATAGAATTCTAGGACAGCCTGAGCTCCAAAGTTCCTGTCTCTAAAATCCCAAAACACTAAGAAGGCATAGTGACAAAGCACTACCGAACTCAGAGTTCAGATTTTGTCCTCCATACACACACACACACACAATTGCATTGTCATTAATACTGAACTTATATCAAATATATGCAACATTCTTCTAGGTTAATTTTAAATAATGTTATTTTTAAAATGTGCAACATGTTAACAATCATAAATAAGCAAACTTAGCTTATAATAAATAGGTGACACAGAACCCTATTTTTTCCCAGTTAGGATTTTGTTGACATTGCTCAGTAAAGTCTGCTGTCCATCACACATACTCTTTTGAAGCTATTAACTGTATTCTTAATGTCACATAGAACACAGTCAAACAAAAGTATCCTTCTATTCTGCTGAGAGAAGATTACATGTATAAACATCATTTTATATTAGTAACTATCTCAATGTTCTCAATTCTTTTTATCTGATTCAATATTCAGATGTCTCTTAAAATAGCCTTTTGATGGTATTTTAAAAATTTTAAGAGAAATTTTAAAATACAGACCTGCCCAAAAGTAGCTAACTCATGGTTAAATGTCTACTTCAAAGGAGGTAGCACAGCACTGTGTTCCCTGCATTTGCTGTCATTTGAAGATTTCGTGACTAACCCCTTCAATGCTTATCCCTCTCCTTCTCCCTCTCCAAAGCTGAAGCACATATAATAGTGAAGTTGACATTTAGAATATCAAAGGAACATTCACAAGGAAGAAGTTATAAGGAGAAAAACATAGGGACAGGCATCCTAATCTAGTATTCCACCTGCAGGTACCCTTACAAACTTTTAAAACAAACATAATCCCTGGGATGTTCTGTGTCAGTGAAATGTAACACTAAGTTAAAGTTGAGAATCTTTTAAGCTGAAACCTAATTGCATACAGGGTTGCCTGACAGAATGAAAAATGTACAGAGAGGATAGTCACACACATGGGCAAATGTAGGAGAACCTTTTATAAGCCCTTACCCCAATATAGAGACCTTAAAAATGCAAAACAAAATAGCACCTTAGTGAATATGTGTCTACCTGGAGAGGAAAAGCAAGGAAGTACAGAATTCTTTCTAGCTTCAGGTACTTAGTGCCTATGAGTATTGGTTTATAGACCTACAACTAGTACTTCCAAAGACTATAAATGGTAATGAAGAGAAAATAGTGTGTCTATCACTTCGATCTCCTAACAAGACATTTATACATATTAAATGATTTGCTATATGTAAACCAAAATAAAAAACAAAAGTAAATTTTCTCTCATTAAGTATCCTCAAGGATATAAAACAATCATTAATTGGTATGGTTTCCCTTCTATCAAAAAGTGTATATAAGTAAACCACTAGCTTGATAGCAGGGGGAAAAAACTCTTATTTTTTTTTTCTAGTATTGTTTCTCACCAAAGTTTTCATTGATTAAATCATTTCACATTGCAGTTACTATTTCTGTATACAGATTTCCATATACAGTTAATATAATGCCTAAACATCACAGATAACAAAAAAATCACAAGCAAAGCATGTGGATGTGTAGTATACTCATACAAACGTGGGAACTAGTAACTAGGACAAGCTCACATATGAGTAATGACTAGTTCCTGAGAATAAATTCATCAAATACTCTATTTCTTAATATGAGTTACTACCATATTCAGACAAGTCTTGGAATGCCAATGCATTTCTGAAATTAGGAATCTGTGAGAGCTTAGGAGGCCAGTTTCCCAAGTACAAACCAGAAAGAAGAAAAGGCTAGACTAGGAATTATAAAATCATATCTACAGGGGGCTAAGCTATAAGGGAAACAAAATTAACCATGTATGGAATATTGGAGTAAACAGCCTGCCTCTTCCTCCCCCTGACCACCTTCTCCACAAAATCCTTGTTCTGTGGGGAAAGTATGTAGGTCAAAGTTTGATTGCTACCATGAAAAAATCAAAACACAATGTCAAATGTCTCCATTCATCAAATGAAACTAAAATTCTGAGTAGCTGATTCTTCTGAATTGCTAAAGAATATTAAGATATAGTGTTTTTGCAGAATGGTACATGCATATAATCCTAGCACAACTGATGCTGAACTGGGGTGTAGGGGCGTGGGGGGTGGAGGGGGGCATTGATTTGATAAGCTACACAGTGAGTTATACACCACCTTGTAATACAGAGTAAGCGCCTACTTCAAACCAACCAACAAATAAATAAAACAATGCTTTCTAAATGTAAACCTTGGATAAAACTAAGGCTTTACATAACAAGACAAATTTTTTTTTTCAGGGACTAGATACTTTTGGTATCAGACTTACAGGAAATAGAATTAGGTGAAAAAAGTAAAAAAGTAAAAAAGAAATTGGGGCTTGCAGGAATGGCAGGCTAGAAATACAGTGAACTAAAAGTATGGACAGAAGAGGGTATGAGTTGTGGTCACATATACCAGGTAATAAGAAATAAGTCACAGAATGGCTGTTAGATAGGGATTTAATTAGCAAGAGTTTTTGTTTGTTTGGTTTTCCCCCCTTTGGTGTTGAGGATTGAACTTAGGGCCTTGTACATACCAGACAATCTACCACTGAGCTGCATCCTGAGCTTCAAGCAAGGATTTTTAAAGATTAAAGTAAAAGAAAATGTTAAAGGCAAAAGCAGCTAGTGATGTTCAAGGAGAGGTAGAATTTGAACAAAGATCTTGCAGATAAAAACAAAATACAAGAGTTTGGGAACTAAAAAAATAGGAGAAAGGACAAGAGACTCTAAAAAGAAAGTAATCTAAATCACATTTATGTACGATATTCTCTTGATCCTAATGCACCCAGGGTGACAGGTACAACAAATCAATTTAACTTCTCAGCTGACTCCGTAAACTAACTTAAAATCAGTGAGCAGATAAAATAAATAACCAACAATAAACAAAACAATGCTTTCTAAATGTAAACTTTGGATAAAACTAAGGCCTTATATGACAAGAAAAATTATTTTGCTTGCTATGCAGCATGATTGCTAATTAAATCATGGCAATGTGATGTATTGGAAGCTCTTCTTTCTGCAGATTTAGGAAACAAGTTAACAGGGGAACAAGAGAGGCAGACTTTGGTACACCCTGGAGACAGACAATGGAAATGCCTACCATAGGAAATGATAAGGTTTTTTGATAAAAAGAAAAATGAAAAAACTTCTCCAACCACAGAATGAGCCCAAATACAGAGGTAACCAGAAAATAACCAGAAGAAAACCAATCATAGCCTCCCAAGAGTAAGAGTCTGTCCCAGAAGGAAATATGTTGGACACACACAATTGTCAGCAAGCTAAATATACCTGTAAAAGCTTATCTGCTTCTAGATTTACTACAAGACCAGCAGTCAAACAGCCAGTCCTTTCCAATCCTATTGCCCCTGACCTTTTGTTCCCAAGGGATACTCCATGGCCAATGTAAATATAACTCATAGAAATCTATATCAAACCCTTCATGTGTAAAAAAGCAAACTTGGGTTCTGAGAGGAAACAGATCACAGTGAAAGTTGTCAGTGACCATGGTTGATCTGTTCCAAATGAAAATTTGATAGGAAGGTTTTTGTTTCTTTAACAGCATGTTAAATAAAAACAAGTTACACGGCTTAGAATAAAAAAACAATATATGGTATGCATAGTATTCAGTATATTATATAAAAATATATTATATATGATATATAAATATATATTATGATTCCCCAGGGAAGTCAGAAGGATACCTAGAAGACTATTTCTTTTACAATTTTCTTAATTAAGAAATTAAAAATAGACTATTAGCAGGCGAGGTGGTTCATACCTTTAATCCTATCACTCTGAGGTCAGAAGCAGGGAAATTTCTGTGAGTTCAAGGCTAGGCTGATCTACATAGGAAGTTCAAGACCAGTCAGGGCTATATAGTGAGACTGTCTCAAAATAAGAAGAAAAACTATTAAATGTTAAATGTTCTTTCCTATTCTTGCTCATCCCGCTCTACTATTTCAAAATACGCAAAGAGAAAGAGTGAACCAAGCACACCTTTTATTAGGTCCAAATTCCTGCACTGCAACTAAAATAAATATGACAAAACCAACATCCTAAACCATATACTGAAGTAGCTCCCAGACATTTCTCACCCTTAAATAGCATTAAGTAGAGTTTGCCTTGTATCAGGTTCCATAAATTATTAGAAGTAGCTCAGGTTGGAGATAAACAGTGGGTGTCTCTATTAGTATTAAGAAGAGACAATTGCAATGAAAGCAAAAAACAATGAGCAATAAAGGAAAGTCAACTTCAAATATGTCTAACTGGAATCATTAATGGAGGGGAAATATCATCCTACATATTTCAATAATTCTAAACCATCCAAAAGTAACTATTCAGATGCTGACTTTAAGTCCTCAAAAAGAAGAAGCTATATTAGAATATGCACAGTCTGTCCACTATGGTGGTCATATAATTTATGTAATATATTTAAAACATTTTATGAACCATAGAAAACAAATACAATACCTTGAAAATAAGTTTGCCTATTTAAAATCTAGCTAAAAGTATAGAACGTAATTTCTGACTTTATAAAAACGTGAGCAATGGCAGAAAGGCACGAAAACTTAAAAGGCACAAAGAACAGAAAACACTAAAGTTCTGCCCATAGTGTCAACTCTTTTCTAATGCCTCTGTGACCTGCTTCAACTTTTCAGTTTTAATTTCTTCACCTGTAAAGTATAAATACCACCACTTATTGGGCTACAGGTGCTTTAAAAACATAATTAATTTTCCAGAAACGATGGGACTAGATGGCAAAGAGAAAGCCAGGTGTTCTTAAATACATCTTAATGGTTTCTTAAGAGTAACTAATCAGCAAGCTAGCAAGCTTAAAGTGAAAAGAGCTTTAAAATAACTGCAAATTTTCTATCTATACACAAAAAGTCTCTGTTGTTACAGTCAGATAAAAATTCGAGTAGCTGTATCCTGCAAAATGGATCTAGTTCCTTTACCATTCGCAGACCTCCTTTAGGTGTATCTCTAAATAAAAAGGAGGGGAAAAATACTCACCTTGGTTGAAATTGTTCATTATCTGTGCTTGTCAGAGGACTTATGAGTAAATGACAAATTAAGGGTAAACAACTTTGGGGCAGGAAGAATAGTGTCCTATCTTTTGGTATGACCCCTTAGGTTTCTAAGCCTAATTGGCTCTGATCAACCTAGTAAGCTCAAGTACTGAGATCTCTGTTTACATGTCCCATCATTCTGCACTTCTCGTCACCATCCTCCCCGGACCAAGGGATTCTCTGTTTCTCTTTCTTGTCTTGTAAGAATACAAAGGGATAGCAACTACTAGAATACAAGGAGCCTATATAACTTTTGTCATAAAACATCTGTCACTACAGAATCGTTTTTTTAAACAAACTCATAATCTCGTTTTCAAGATTATACCATGAGAGTTAACTACAGATATCACTTTAAAAAGTAGTAAGTAATAAGACCCTGCATATTTCGATCACATAGAAGAAAAGTTTCATTCTTAAACATAAATAGTACCGTATCCTTCTACTACAGTGAGTGAAATATAAAGACAAAAAGGATATTGTTTCTTCTCTTCCTTTCCTCCTGAACTATCCCGTTTTTCTTTCTTTTCTATCTTTTCTTTATCATGCCTGGATTCCTATGAGGAATGATGAAATTAGTTGGGAAAGGAAAAATCAAATACATTTTAAAAAAACAGCTTGAAATTCCCTTTTATCATCCACCAGCCATAACTTTTCTTCAAAAACTTGCTTAATGTGACTTCAAAACCACATGTAACAAAAAGAAAGGACTATTGAACTCCTCCAAAAGTAAAAACATTCATAAACCACAGGGAAGTGTGACAGCTTATAAAACAGAAAATGATATTTGTAAAAAATGTATAGCAGTCACATATCCAGCATATCTAAAGAAATCTTAAAACTGAATGTCATAAAATACTCATTTTGAAAATGATATGAAGAGATTTCTCCAAAGAAGATATACAAGGACATGGAAAGACAGACATTTGGTACCATTAGTCACTGAGGATACAAATCCAAATCACAATGAGTACCACACACATCCACCAGGATGGCTATGAATAAACTAAAATAAAAAGGAGCCAATGTTGACAAGGATGAACAGAAATTGCATCCTGATGTATTGCCAGTGGAAATGCAAACTATATAACCACTGTGAAAAGTTTGGCAGCAATCCAAAAAGGCTAAACAAAATTATCTAATAACCTAAAAATTATATTCCTAGGTATATCCAAGAAAATTGAAGGTAGTAAAATGAACTATTTCATACCAGTACACAAATGGTCATAACATTATTCATAATAGCCAAAAATCTGAAACAATCTAAAAATCTAACAATTGGCTGGGTGTGGTGGCTTACCCTGTAATCTTAGCACAAGGGAAGCTAGGGCAGGAAGACAGCCTGAAAGTCTGAGGGTAGGCTCAAGTGCTGAGGAAGCTCTAAGCCAGCTTGGGCTACTAAGGGAGGCCCTGTCTCAAAACATAACAAAAATCCACCAACGAATGATTAAATAAATGTGATATCTTCACACAATGGAGTATTACTTGGTCATATGATATTAAGTAATGGTAGATACTACAATATGGAAGAAGAACCTTAAAATCATTCTAAGAAGGCAGACACAAAAGACTATATTACTTTATAATGTTACTTATACAAAATATTAAAAATAGGTAAATCTACATAGACAGAAAGATTAGTGGTTGCCAAGGACAGGGGAAGGCCAAGTGAAAAGCAAATGTATCATGAGCCTATGCTTCCCCTTTGGGACAATTAAAATATTTGGCAAGCAGACAAACACCAAACGTCCAATACTGCAAATATACATACCACTTAATTCAGTGGTTGTCAACCTTTCCTAATGTTGTAACCTTTTAATATAGTTCTTCATGTTGTGGTGATCCCAACCATAAAATGATTTTTGTGTAATTGTAATTTTGCTTTATGAATAGTAATATAAATATTTTGGAGATAAGGGTTTATAAAAGGGCCTCTGCAACCCACAGGTTAAGCACTATTGATTTAATTGCTTTATTCTGTTATCCTATGTGAACTTCATCTCAACTGAAAAATATTAAAAGGAACAGACTATCTTTGGAGGCATACAGAATTAAATTATCTACCATTTACTTTTTAAAAACTGCTTTTTAAAACTTATAAATACACTACACATTTTTAACATTTATAATAACGCTTTGTAAACAGTTTACAACTTTGTAGTGTGTTAGATTTGAGTATCAATCATTAAGTATATAACAGAATGTACTTTATACATATAAATATACTTCAAGAATAAGAGAAACTAAAAACAAAGAACTTTGGATAGAGGAAAAAGTAAACATAAAGAACAAGAACGGAAGTGGTGAGCAGGGTGGTGGGAGTGCACGCCTTTAATCCCAGTACTTGGGAAGCAGAGCTAGGAGGAACTCTGAGTTCAAGGCCAGCCTGGGCTATAGAGCAAGTTCCAGCACAGCTAAGGCTATACTGAGAAACACCCCCCCCCAACTGAAGTGCTAAGAGTGAAAAGGAGAAAAAAGAACTTCAGAAGTGTACTAATCCTAAGTTCACAGTAATTTAAGGTACATCTAGCTCAAATTTTCTAACCAGAGAACCTGTTCCCTTCTCAATCCTCCTGTTCCCATTCCAAAATGAACAAATGATTATCTGGCAGGAATATATATATACATACACACTGAAGCACTGAATTTATAGGGTAAGTATTTTCCTCACAAGGTCCTACCCCCAGATGAGGAGCCACATGCAATTAATGGCTACTTTGAAAGGCAGAGACCAGCCTTCTCGAAGGACAAGCCCTCTGAACGGTTCTCCAATCCCAAATTGTCAGTCCTAACACATATACACGTGAGTAGCATTAAATGGACTCAGCAGACACGTAACAGTAATAATCATAAAGAGGTCATGAAGTTTAGAGGAAGTTGGGGAAAGACACAGGAAAACAGAATCAAGAGTTTGGGGGTGGAAATGATGGAAATATAGTACTCATATATGACAGTCTCAAGGAATAATAAAATACACTGAAAAGTATACAGTTCCTTTGCATTCCTAATTTACCTTTTTGCCACCAGAGGAGATTTTATCCATCTTCTCAGATTTAAACGAATCACTACTGCTTTTTTCTTTGCCTGAAGATTTTGACTTATTTTTCTCTTTGTCTTTCTCATTTGGATATTGAGACTCACATGGACTCTCACTTTTGTGTTTTGAAACCCCCACTAAAATTACAAAAGAGAATAATGAAAGGCTTTTCCAGTTCACTCTGACGACGGCTTCCAAGGCATTAGTAAGTCTACCTACTTGTTCCATTCTCCTCTTTCCGCCTCTTTGTTATGTCCGGTGGCACTTCACGGTCATTGTTTGAATGATCCTAGAATCAAGAATTGTGAACTACATTGATCAACGGTTGTAGTTTTTATTTTGTTTTGAAGTATTACTTTTATACAAGACAGACATCACTAACTAGCACTGGAGGATATTTGCAGTGCCACATATGTGGTAAAATGGCATGATTACTAAGCTGAAGTTCTTTATTTACTATAGAAGATACAAACACACTTTAGGATGAAAATACCAGCTAAAACTTAAAACAGACTGCTGTGGAATAAAGCAGTATTTTCTAAAAGCAGAAAAACACATTACTATACACAAAATAAAGCTTTCCAAGCTAATTTTTAAAAATTACAAACCCTTTTCCGCTCTTTCCTGTCCTTTTCATCTTTTTTCTCTCTTTCTCTGGATCTTTCCCTTGACTTGTCCAAATCTTTCTTGTCCATTTCTCTCTCCTTACTCTTGGACAGTGGTGGAGGATTATGGTTAATGTAGAGCTGTTAAAATTAAGGCAATATTACTAAAGATTATTAGTTTTCCAGTAATGGCAGCCATCGGTATTTTTGTTTACTAAACAAAAGATAATAGGTAATTATATATAAAGTCAAAACTAGTTATTATCTACTTGTTTTATGAGAGCCAAAATAAAAGAATGTAACATATTTACAAAGGCTTTAACCCTAGGCATTATAAAGAATCCCATTTTAACTCAATTCATTACTGCCTCAAGTAACATTTCCAGTAAATTCACAAACTAGCATTCTCCTTGTCACTCTAGTATATAGGAGTTCATATGTAAAAAACAGTGACAAGACTTTCTCTGCTGAAAAAGACAAAAACAAATCCCTATGCAGTCAGGATATTTAAAAGTCTTACCATCTACTAATAAGCAGTCAATGACAATGGGCAAAAAAGGTATAAATAAAACCTAGCCATGATTTTGCTAGTACATCCATTTTGCATAGATATAAACCAGGCAGTGATTATCTCAAATACTTTTGGAAATATAAAGACTGATGCATATTCTCTACTTGTAAAAGTACCACAATTCTATCAAATAATCACAACTGTGAATTCTGTCTCACTGGTTCTAAACAGCCCAGGTCAGTCAGGTCAGCTGATGGTGACTAGACTCGGAAGACTAAAAAGTGACAGAACAAATACTCTCCGTAAGAAGGTCTACTAGTGATAAAACAGCTAAACATTAAGGTTATTCTAATTCCAAATGAGAGAAAAATCCTACTTCTGAAAGTTGGAAATATAGAAATCTACTATAAAAGAAAATGTTTAGGAAGTAGTCAGAAAAAAATCAGATGCCTAACTTTATGGCATTTAGAACTGTGGTACAAGTCTATGTTTCATTTGATACGTTCAAAGAATAATGAATAGAATTCATTATGCGGCTAATTCTAGATATATCCTAGGAAGAAACAGAACAGTGAATGCAAGGTGAAATAATTTTACAGTAAGGAATCCTATGATAATCTAAGAAATGCAAGAAAAAGAACCATCAATTTGAAGTTTAAACACTTATTTTTAAACACCACCAAACCTTTTGAATTCAGTTGCCTAAGAAATGTTATCAAAGCAACAGAGTGGATTCTTTAAAAAAAAAATCTATGTTTAAAAGCTGAAGAGTGACTGAAACAGTCAAAGTGTTTATTGATAACAAAAATTAAGAGAATAACCTATTGTCTTAAAGTACTATCTAAAGGATACTTTTACTGGGTATGCCTTAAATGACACTTAAAATGTTTTTCTAATTGTGAAATTTAGTACATTTTCCCCATATTTTAATATCATTTATGGACTAGATAAGATAAATTCAATAATATATTTAACACTCAACAATTTCATTAAAGTACTGCTTTATTTCTCCTACTACTAGAGTACCCCCATACACTCCAAAAAAAGACATTTTTTCAATGCTTACTTGAATTCTGTACTGTAAGGAATTAAGAAACTTCTCTAGAACTTCTGACATTAATACTGAAATATTTCACTATTGACAGTCAATGTCAGTTAGTAGTCAATGTAGTTAACTGATAAACAATCCAATTCTAGGTTTAGAAATAAAGCAATTAATTTTCTCCTCCCTGTCTTTCTAATAATTGTGACAGTACCTTTTACTACATCACCTACTGAGTAGAATTCATACTTCTTTGTTTAGGCATTCTAAGCATGCTGCATAATCATCACAATTATATCCTACCATACAGCAACCGAAGGTTCTGTGGCCACCAGTAGTCCCTAACTTTCATCCCTTTTACCTTACTAGAACAATTAATTACTTTTATCTTAAAATTCTCAAGTTTTGAGAGCCATCAGCACCTAAACTATCTCTCAGCTCTGCGATTCACTTTCCAGTAGACTCCTATTCTATTATTATTGTTATTTATATGCTACTTCGGTAATGAGGTTTGCTTACTAATCTCAAGCTATTTATTTCTGTCCATAATCATTTTTAGTACATCTCCAACTAGATGCCTTTTCCAATTTGTATACATCTACAATGAATGTTTAACACATTACTTGCCAAATAATGATATGACAGAACAATCTATATGTAACACTGTAGGATTTTGTTACTGGTTTGATTTTATTTCTTTAGACTGAGACTATTAAGTTCTAGTAAAGAAATCTAGCCAACTCTCCAAATCAAGCCTTGGTTGTCGTAGAAGCATGTTTTTAGCACTCTCTTCATCCTATGTAGCTGCTAGTACTGCTATACCAAAACACAACTGATCAGAAGTAGAACTATGTGAGGTGAAAATGAAAGTGGAAAGGGAACGGACAAGATATATGGATCCTATGTTAGGTTAGTCATCTCTTAATCTCATTAAAAACTAAATCTATGCATTACTTTACTATGAATTGGAAAGTAAAATATACCGAATAATTTTTAAAAAAGAAAATTTGGGAAGCAAAGTATAACTTTAAAAATCAAGGAAACAATTTTATATGTACAAGTAACAAGGTAACATGAAAGACAGACACATATCTTACAGTAAACCTCTAGGAGGTAAAAGCTGCCCCAGAAACAGCGAGGCAAACTTTATCCCAAGTCATTCAAATGGTAATAGATTTTCTATATTACTTAAAATTATAAAATCAGCTACTATACAAAAATACTACTTTGGATCACTTATGAAAGGCTTATGACTTCATTAAAAGTATTTCTTGAGTGGCTAAACCTTACTCTAAGAACTCATGTAAAGCTAAGAATCTGAAAAATTCTTTCATAAATTGTAATTGTATGTGTGTGTGTGTTTGTATCATTTAAAACTTTCTAGTTCCATGTGGAATAATCTATTGAATTTCAAGTGCCCTCAAAAAATTTTCTTGTACAAAAATGTTGGAAAATAGACTTGACTCACCATGTTTAAAAAGTAATATAAACACACTAAAGGAGCTAAGAAAACTTCTGCAGCTATTATTAAAATGGATTAAGAACCAAGAAACTTTAATTTTAGCTCACATTTTCAGTAATGACAAATTGTATGCCACTGGGAATAGCTCAGTCTCTCATTTGTCAAAAAGACACTACCATCTGCCCTATTTAACTCATAGTACTCTTATAAGAATGAGGTGAGAGAATATATATACATGAGAGACTATATATATATATATATATATATATATAATCTAGACATGGAAAACTGACAAAACAATCTTCACAACAAATGCAAGAAATCATAATCTTCATCACTGACAAGAAAATCTAGTTAACCTTAACATCATGTTTCAAAACACTTCAACATATGCCTTAGTAAATAAATACTAACAAATTAAAACTATAACAAGCCCATGAATATAAAACAACCCACACAAGCTACTAGTTAAGGCTCTCAAATACAATCCCAAAATGGCTGCAAAGACTATTATACTACAGTACATTTTTATGATAGCCAATAAAAAGGCTTTACTTTAAAATAAACTGCTCATAGTTTAGCATAGTAAAAAACAAAAGTACAATTTTTTAAAGTATATAAACTTTCAGGTAATAGTTTATCTTAAAAACAATGCCATATTTTTAAAACATGGGCACTTTGGTTATCTTAACCACTAATAATTAGTAAATGTTTGCCCAGAATCCACAGACATTTCAAAATTCCATTTAATCTATAAGTAAGAAACATAAAGCATATAAATAGAAAACATAAAGTAGAAAAACCAAAGTAAAGAGGGTACAGATTTCATAAGACAAAATGACATGATCAACAGTCAATTCAAGTATAATACGAAAATAAACTCCGTAATACGCAAACTGCACACTGTTTTTAAGAATCAGAATACCCAGGAGAGTAGTGTAAAAAGAAAGAATTAATACTGACATATAAGCATAGCCAACAAGTTGAGTACTTCCATCCAGGAGAATGATTATTTTATATTTACTCTATCTCTTGGTATTATGCCACAGCTACTAAAAGGATACTTCAGCAGAGGGAGATATAAAGAAATTTATGGATTGAGATGGATTCAGTTTTTAAAAGTTCTATGAATGCAACGAATTATTTTTTTGTTCTTCTGAGTTATCTATAAACAAAGCAATAAAACTGGCAAGTTTGTTCTGAGAAACTATGAAAGTCTACCTATCACCCATCCCAAATAAACCAGCAACTCTCCTTTTCCCAAATCTAAATCATAAAAGAAAAATGCATAGAACAGCAAGAAAGAATATATAAAAATACTGCCACATCACACATATAACAACGTGTCTATATGGCCCATTGTCATCTGTCTTTTTTTGTTTGTGATCTGAATCTTTAAAGGTGATTCTATATAAACTGAGTGCTTTCTCTCAGCAATCCTAGCATACAAAGATTACTAGGGCAGTGGCCCCTACTAAATAAAAAAAAAAAAAACTTAGCAGTTTCTGGTTTACTTAGGCATGATTTTAAAAGACTCAAACCTTTGCTGAAGAGTCCTTGAGATCGATGAGACTGTCCTGTAGAAAATGAATGGAGATGACAGGTGAGCTGGCATAGTTCTCAGAACCCAGAGGAACTTTGGGAAGTATGTCTGTAACCTGGAAATAAACCAGCTATTTCTTGTGAGGATAAATTCCAGGAAATCACTATCAATATGAGTATCAGCAATCAAAACAAAAATCAAAACCATATAATGGAATTGTAATGTTAAAAATTATAAATATTAAATATAAAAAATTGAAAATTTTGTTCTGATTGAAAATTAAAAATAAATAAATGTAGATGCCACATATTTCATATTAAGCTTTAAGTAATTAAGAGGCCATAAAAAGGCAAAACATTTTTCTCTACCAAAAACTAAATCAAGTAGAAGTTACCATCAGAAAAAATTAACTAATACTTTTATAGTTATCCTCTAATTAAGAGTTCAAATTTTATCCATTTATAACTACAATAAATATAAACATTTTATTCTAGCTAGAAAATTCAGTGGCATTAGAAGAAAAAATATTCTATAAAAAATAATCAATATTTTGTTGCAAAATACCATGATTATTCAATCTCATGTCTCTCACAAGGAAAAAAAAAAAAAAAAAAAGAAAGAAAGAAACCAATTACAGTATTCCACCACAGTGCTCTGGATGAAGAATTAATTAACTTACAGTTTTAAAAGTTCAACGTACTGCAAATTCAAAGATTCCATGAAATTAGATGACTTTAGAATTAAAATTAAATATGGAGCAAGGAATGGCTACCCTGAGTCTTCAAGAAGGCTACACCCACGATTTTGTGCTGCAGTTGAATGCCTGGGGTTTCTCTTTGCTGGGTGGTAGGACTGGATGCCACATCTGCTCTTATCGGAATGCAAGGTTCAACTTGTTGGGAACCCAATGGGTATAAACAAACCTCCAAGGGAAGATACAACAGAAGCTGCATGCTCACTGAATAAACACAACTACAGGAGAACTGATCACCAAGGAGACTTTAAAATGGAACTCCTTTCAAGACTCCTTCTTAGAAGGCACATCGGTATGATGCTCATCAAGAAGCTTGATAAATTCAGAGGTATCTTGTTTATCCTGTATCATTCAGGAAGTCTTCAGTGCTATATAATCTTCAACATTTATGCCGAAAAATAGCTTCATTCTGCTGAAAAGATTCTTTTTGCTTGTAGCTACCATTGCACTCCAAAAAGGACTGCTTAAAGCAGTGAGGCACTTCTGGGTAAAATTTCTCTTGCACTTTGAAACACAATAAAATTAGTGCTAGGTCCTTGAAGTTCTAACATTTTTTTTTATAAGAAAAATACTCAATAGGAAAAATCAGTCCACCAATACAGAAAAATTTCATTTTTTAATGCAATATAAAACCTCCAGTGGCTCCAGTGAATACTTGGCACAAGACTTGAAGGAAGTCAGGACATTGGTATTCCAAACAGGTGAGCCTAATACGGATGCTGCCTTCCTCAGGCTATACTAACCTTTACTGTGGAGGAATGTGATGGAGAAGGATGAGTATCAATTTTGCGGCGTTTTTGTTCTGTTTGGACAAAAAGAAATAGTCAGAATATGGTATGTCTAGTCATTCCAAATACTTCAAAAAATGAACAACTTTTAAGACCAAGTATTTGTTGCACTAACAAAATCACTACCATAACAAGACAAAAAGATAAGCAACAAGCATAATTAGGTCCAAAAAGTAAACAAATATAAAATGGTACACTTGCCCCTGTCAGGCTCCGAGATATCTGATCGGGGAACAGGTGACTTCAAGGACCCTGAAACTGGTGTTTTGTCTCCTCCTTTAACATTTTCCTTTGACTTCATTTCCTTTGCTACATCTCTTTCTCTGGATGGCTCCTTTTCTCTTTCCCTTTCTTGAGTCGATTTTGATTCTACGCTGGGGACGGTGGTCTTGAATTTCTCATCTTTAGCTTTTTCTTCCTTCTTGAACTTCTCTTTCTCTTTGTCAGATTTAGGTGTTCTTTCCTTTGTCTCTCTTGCTTTGTCATCTTTATTTGGCCGCTCTTCCTTCGGTTTTTCTTTACTATCTTTACCAAGTACCCTGGCCTCTGGAGTTGTAGCTGGAGTCTTCTCTTTTTTCTCTTTTTCTTTCTCTTTTACTTTTTCTTTGTCATTTTCCTTAACAGCTTTATTGCTTAAGAATAAGAAAAAACAATTTTTAAGAAAAATAATCATCAAATATACCCCATATTTAAAATTATAAGTGAGCCAGGAGTACTGGTGCATGACTTTAATCCCAGCACTTGGGAAGTAGAGGCAGGTGGACCTCTGTGAGTTTAAGGACAGCCAGGTCTAAAGAGTGATCTCCAGGCCATCTGAGCCTATACACAGAGAAATCCTGTGTTGACATGCAAGTAAGCAAACAAACAGACAAACAAATAAGCAAATAAAAAATCAGAAAGGGCTTCCATTTACTTAAAAAATGCCATGAAACTAAGAGAAACCCTTGGAAAGATAAATAAGGGCTTTAGGATAAGTCAGTAATTCTTCATGTGAAAGAAACAACACAAATTCATGAATACATAATTAAAAGAATGATCAAGAATGGTAATAAGTAATGTTAGATTATTTTGAATATAAACTTTGAGGATAACAAAATAATGACCAAAACCATATCCAGCAAACCAATTAAAAGCACGATCAGTAAACAGACTGCTCACCTATATTGACTACTTTCAAAATTACTATAAGCTTTTCTTATATTAATAAGCCTTACTCAAATTGTCTACAACAAGAACTGTATCCTAAAACTTCCCAAAATTTCACAATCTGTATTTCCCTGAATATCCAGTATCAGTGCAGGAAAAATAAGGATGTTAAACAAAACATAACTATGTAAACTATAAATAGTAATAAATAAATCAACATAGGAGTAAACAAAACTTCAAAGTGTAGTATACATGACTTTTGTATTGCTGAATTACTATCATTCCACTCATGGATAATGAGGTCCACGAAGAGGAATCCAGGAGACTTCCAGGTAAATTGGTAGGTGATGAGCCCAAATAAAAAGTAAACTCCATTCACAGTTAGACACACACACACACACACACACACACACACACACACACACACACAAGGGACGGGGAGAGGGAGATAGAAAGAGAGGGAGGGGCACAGGGAGTCTTACTCCAGTGACAGCACTTACTACCCTCAAATCTACTGACAGATTTCAGTGAAAAATGACACCAATAGCAGGTGGGTGAACAATAGATGAGAATCAAATTCTGTCACTCTATATGATTAAATGAAAAGAAGTAGCCTTAAAAGTATGGACCTCAACTTATGCATAAAAAAGGCAGTGTGGGTGATTGGATTAAAATCCAGATACAATTATTTTGTTGTTTCCAAGAAACATATATCATTGCTAGAAATGCCTACAGAGTGAGCCTCAAAAGATAGAGGTCAATCTACCAAGTGAGTATAAGCCAAAATCAAGCTGGCATAGTTCTTCTGGTAGCTAACAAAGTAGAATTCAACTTTTTGTTAAAAGTTAAATAATGTAGCTATATATGAATGCTTCAAGAATATATAACAATCAAAACCATATGTACTGAATGTTAGACCTGTGTATTTCATGAAACAAACATGTTCATAAACAGTCACATAGGTCTTGATACAGTAACAGTGGATCATTTTGATATTCCAACAGTCAATTTTAGATAGCCATGCACACTAAAAAACAACTGCTAAACTACGCTAAAGAGCAAATGGACTTTACAGATAATCTGGAAAATATTTTACCCATCAGAAACTGAATGCACATCCTTCCCAGCAGCTCATAGGATGCTCTCTAAAAGACCACAAGTATGTCTTAAGAAATGCAAGATTGAAATAATTTTTTTCTATCTCATTAAATCATAGTGGACTATAATAGAAATCAATAGCAAGAGAAATTACACAAGTACTTGGAGACTGAAAAATACACTCATGCCTGACTAATGGGTGGTTGGAACCAAAGAGAAATTTTTTAAATTCTAAGAATCAAATGAAAATTAAACAAGACTACTTCAAATACAACTAAGGTAATTCTAGCTATAAAAGCTTTGATAAAAAAAGAGAAGTCTGAAATAGTCTAATAATGTCTTTAAAAAAAGAACAAAGCAAATCACAAAGCAGCTAATAACAAGAAATAATTGAGGTAAAGGAAGAAATTACTGAAACAGAGACTAAAAGAACAATATAGAGAATTGACCAATCAGAGACTTATTTCTTTGAAAAATTTAAAAAAAATTAGTAAAGGTCTAGCCAAACTAGTCAAAACAGAAGATCCAAGTTAAAGATGAAAAGAGTAAGTTTGCTGTTAATTCCAATGATATCCAGTATCATCAAGAAAGAAAACTCAAAAATCTAGAAAAAAAATGGGTAAAATTTTTCCATATGCATGCACACACACACACGAAATCCAAATTAAATCAAGGAAATACAAGCAACTTAAATAGATCCATAATAAGCAACGAGACAAAAGAGAAGGCAAGAACCATTTAGATTGATTAAAAAATCCTACCAAATCTTTATAAAAGTACCAATGCCAAAGATCCTCAAAGTGTTCCATAAAATAGAAAGTAAAGGAACATTACTGTGGTGGTTTGAATATGCTTGGCCCAGGGAGTAGCACTATTTGAAGGTGTGGCTTTGTTAGAGTAGGTGTGTCACTGTGGGCATGGGCTTTAAGACCCTTATCCTAGCTGCCTGGAAGTATTCTGTTAGCAGCCCTCAGATGAATATGTAGAACTTTCAGCTCTGCCTGTACCATGCCTGCCTGGACGCTGCCCTGTTCCCCCCTTGATGGTAATGGTCTGAACCTCTGAACCTGTAAGCCAGGCCCAATTAAATGTTGTCAGTGTAAGAGTTGTCTTGGTCATGGTATCTGTTCACAGGAGTAAAACCAACCAAACTCATCCTACAAAGTCAATACTACCCTTACATCCAAATTGAATAAATATACAATAAAAGAACAAAACTATGGACAATTCACCTAATAAATTAAAAAATAAACTTTCATGTTTCATTTATTTATTTTATGCAAATGTATGTTTTCCTTGCAGGTATATACGTTTGTGTATGACATAAATGCCTGGTACCCACAGAGGCCAGAAGAAGGTATCAGATCCCCTAGAACTAGAGTTACAAATGATTGTTAGCTGCCATGTGGGTTGGAGGAATTGAACCTGAGTCCTCTGGAAGAGCAGCCTGTGTTCTTAACCTTGATGAGCCATCTCTCCAGCTCAAGATGCAAAAATTCTTAAAATCTTATAAACAGAATTCAAGAACACATTAAAATCATGCACCACGACCAAACTCAATGCATTCCAGGGATGTAAGAATGATTCAAGAAATATAATACAGCAGATAGACAGACTCAGGGTTAGAAATCACAAGATTAGCCAATAACTGCAAAAAACCACTTTCATAAAAACATCCCTCCATGAAAAAAAAAAGCCCTAAGGGAACTAGACATACAGAGACCACATAACAAACCTTCAAAAGCACTTTAGGCAAAGTCTGACTCAACTCATTTAATATAGTGCTCAAAATCTTAGCTAGAGCAGTAAACAAGAAAATGAAGTGAAAGAGATAATAGGAAAAAAAACTTCAAACCATCTCTATTTAAAAATGTGACATGATTCTATCCTTAAAACACCCAGAAGGCTACACCAGAATGTCCTTATATCTAATAAACACATTAAACAAATCAATAGGCTACAAAGTAACATAAAAATTAAAAGCTCTATTTACTAAAAATTAAATTGTTGAAGAAATCATCCACAATAACTACAGAAAACAAAATACTTAGGAATTATCCTGAGAAAATAAAAGACTAATAAACTAAGAAATAAAAAGAGACAAACTGAAGAAGACACTGTCCTATTTGGCTTACAATGCTTTAATTTTATCTTACTTTAGCATTATTAATTTTTTACATGGTGACTTGTTTTCTAATGAGTAAGAAAGATTTGAGTGAGTAGGAAGGTGAAGAGGAACTAGGAGGAGTTAGGGTAAAGGAAATCAGAATCAGAATACATTGTATGGAAAAATATATTAAGTTTTAAACACCAAAACTGACTGGAAAAAGAAAGAAAGAAAGAAAGAAAGAAAGAAAGAAAGAAAGAAAGAAAGAAAGAAAGAAAGAAAGAAAGAAAGAAAGAAAATGAAATCCCATGTTTATGGATTAGGAATCAATATTGTGAAAATAGCTCTAAAATGTGATCTGTATGTTCAACACAATCCCTATAATATTCAAATGAAATTCTTCATTACAGAATTACACACACACATGTACACACACGTACACACACACACACACACACACACACACACACACACACACACACACCTACGACAGAAAAAGAAATACAAAAGACCTAGAACGGCCAAAGCAATACTCAGCAGAAAAGGTAATGTTGGAGGTATTTCAATACCTGCTCCTAAATTATACTAGTGATCCATAGAAACAAAGACAGAATGATAGTGGAACAGGAACAAACATGGAGATCAAACATAGAGATAAGTGGAGATCATTTAAACAGAATATAGAATCAAGAAATAAATGTGCACAGCTACACTCACCTAATTTTCAACAGAAGTATCAAAACACAGATTGGAAAAAGGACAGTATCTACAACAGCTAGTATTGGAGAAACTGAATACTGCTATGTAAAAGAATGAAACTAGATCTCTAGTACTCATTCTGCTCAAAATCAATTCAAAGATCAAACACCTCAATGTCAGAGTTGAAATTAAACTTCTGCAAGGCTAATGAAACAGTCATCAGAGTGAATAGACAGCATGCAAACCGAGAGAGAAAGCTTTGCAAATTATGTCTCAGACAGGGGAATGATATTTAGAAATAAGAATGGCAAATAATTCTCCAAAATTCATCTAATAAATAAACAGGCTAGTAATGAACTCATAAATAGCTCATAAAGTGAATATAAATGGCCGATAAATACTTTTAAAAGTGTTCAACATCTTAGCCATCCAAGACATAAAAAAAACTGCTTTGAACCAGTCAGAATGGCTCTCATCAAGAGAATAAACAAGACAAAAGTTGGTGAGAATGTGGGTAAAACATTACACTTATAACTTGCTAGTGGAAATGTTAATTCATGCAGCCCCTATAGAAGTCGGTGTACATATAGGTTTCTCAAAAACTAAGAATAGAATATCTCAGCTGTTCCACTCCTGAAGCTCTCTAATTCAACGTAACACGGAGATACTCACATTCTTGTTTATTGCTGCACTATTGACAATAAATGGGACCAGCCTACATGTCTATTAACAGATTCATGGATAAAGAAAGTAGGGGGTACATACAAAATGAAATTCAAACTTAAACCAAACTGAAAACTGAAATGATAGCATTTGCTGGAAATGGATTCACCTGGAAATCTTTTGGGTACTTAAAATTGGAAAGGCTCAAAAAGATAAATATCATGTCTTCTTTCATATGTAGAACCTATATATAAGTATGTAAATACCATATACATTATGAAAGTAAAAAAGGACCAAGAGAACAACAGTTTTCATAAGAGAGGAACAAAAGGCAGAAAAGAAGATAATAGAATACATGTGTCATAAGAACAGAAGGGAGATTATTTGGAAAGAAGAATGAGACTAGCAAGAGACAGTGGGAGCAAGGGAGGTCATGGGAGTAAGGGCAAATCAGAATAAAGTATAATGAGACATACATATGGAAATGAAACAATTACTCTGTATGCTAACTTAAAAGATAATTTTTTAAAAGAGAGAACTCTGGAGTTAGGAAGATGGCTATGTTTGTAAAGTGCTTGCCATGTAAGTATAAGAAAGTAAGCTCAACTTCTCTGAACCCGCATAAAGACAAGCACAATAGACCTCATCTGTAATCCCATTGCTCCTATGGTAGAATGGAAGGCAGAGAAAAGAGAACCTTTGAAAGCCTACAGGCTAGCTGGCCTAGTACATGCAGCAATAACGTGCAAGGTGTGGCATAATATCTGAGGTTAGACCTCCACACACATTGTGGTAAGCGTGCATGACCACTTATATATACATGAATGTGTATACACACCCATGGTGTATACACACACACACACACACACACACACACACACACACACAAGGGTCTAGAATTGTAATGTACGACACAGTGTTTCCTACCTGTTAGAGCCACTATTTCCATTACTTGAATTCCCTTTTGGTGTGGTACTAGAAGCCTTATTAACAGCTTTTGTACCACACTGAGATCTCTCCCTTGATTTATCTGAAATAAAAACAAGGTTTTTGTTAGCAAACTCTAAATACAAACTCTGACTTCACAACAAAATGATTAGTGGATAATTAGGAAGGCCCAGGAGGCTGATTAATTCTTAATAGTTACATACTCAGAACTAGGGAATAAAATGCAGTATGAGGCTAGCATTGTAATTATCATGTGATAAAATATTTCAATACATTATTTAGAAGTGTCTACAGACAAGCATACCAGTCTCCTCAGCACCGCTTTCATCTGATTTAGATGCACTTCCTACAGATGATGATGAAGTCCCACCACCAGGCCCATTTTGTACACTGGCAACAGCATTCCTTGGAGGAGGATCCTTGTGATGAAATTCATTTTCAGGTATCATGTGTGACTTTCTACTTTTCAATTGCCCCGAGTAGCTGAAAGCCGCACAAAGTGTTTAAATACACATACACAAATAAAAAAAAAAACATAAATATGGGATTTAGTCAAGTAAAATTAGCAAATTGTTCACTCTGTTACTTGGTTCTAGAAAATAAAGTACTACTTTTCTGTATATTCTTCAAGGTCTTCAGAGTGTTCTAAAAACTTAGTCACTCTTTGAAATTAAACTAATTATTTAACTCGAGAGCCTTTTTCTTTTTGTTACTCAAGATGTGAGAACTATTAAAAATTGTATCTCTCCCCCTTCAAGAAATATATTTCTTTGAAATTATCATCCAGTATAGACCGGAAGTTGATAATCAGAAGTGACAACTCTCACCAGCCTGTGGGAACATGATCGCATAATCTCCCATAATCTCCTGAAGTAAAGCAGAAGATAAGACTTCAACATTATAAGACATTTTCACATCTTCAGAATCCTTCTGTAATCTAGTCTCATAGATCACATTAAAATATAATTGTGTTACCCCATAGCCAATGCATAAAGATCTGGCCTCTTCTCTTTTTCTTCTTGGCATATTTTATTCACTCTTCTTTCCAAAGCCTGTCCCAGATTCAAAACTTTTGGGTACCAAGGAAGTATTTTTGTTAGCACAATCAATATATTCCTGATGTGAGTATATTCACCCGTCTCAAGGCAATGTACTGATGCCTATAACAGATGTTTAAAGAACTATTATCATAAAATACAGGTTTGAAGAGAAAAAAGCCTTTGAAAAATATCCACTATATTTTACCTTGGTTAGTTTGTAATGCCATTTGTGAACAACGTGTCGAAAATTTTCATAATCTAACTGATCAGCTTTATTTCCACCATCAAATCCAGTTGCCCGTAATATGGTAAGGAATCCTGGATAGTTTCCACATTCCTAAGAAAAGTGAGTTTCTCATATTTAGAAGTAAAATTCATCCCACAAAATAGAATAAGACCAGACACAGATCAGTGACTCTTATATAAAAGAAAGGTTCAGCTTACCCAAAGATATTAACTTGAAATTTCAAATTGAAATAGAATAAAAAATGATACTTTTTTTAAGTATCACTTTATAGCTGAATCTTTAATTCTTTTAAAACTGACCAATCTGAACCAATAATTATACATGCAAGTAAAATATAAACATATTTATGAATTATATACCTTTTCATATGTGGCTCTATCACTATGCCACCTGGTCACCGTTTCTAACATACAGCAAAGAAATCTCCCATATCGACTAGCTTCATTTTCAGTGCAGCTTGCAACTGTATAAATTATGTCAGAAAAAACCTAGAGGAAAAATGTTTGAAAAAACATCAAACTAACTGAAAATATTAAAAAACTATATTAAAGCATATTACAATATACAGACAAATTTAGTAAAATATTAACTTTCTCCTATTCACACCTGCAGAGGCTTTTTTGGCAACTCTAGATTCTGTAAAAAAAATAGCAATCATAAAAGAATCTAAGTGTATTTTTATGAAGAAATATAAAATTTATAATAAAAAAGGCTATTGTCATTTTATTACATAATGCTTTTTGGAGACTTAGTCATTCATGACTAAGAGTGAATAGACAATAGGCAAAAGGCAAAGGTGATAAAATTTAGAAATATGCAGCAGACATACTATAACACACATATTTTAAACCCACAAATAACAGTAATGTAAGAAAAAATTCAAGATGGAAAATCCATGACTATGACACTAAAGAACTTCTCTGCTTTCGTGTGGTGTGAATGTATAAAGGCTTTTATTTTGGTTGGAGGTTGTTTCTTTAGTTTTATTTTAAGGAGTAAAAATTAAAGAATATAGAAAGACCCAACTTATCAAGTTACAAGATTATTAAATTCAAATCCTGAGTGTATAGGTTAACCCTGAGTGCAACAGATATCATTTCATGGAGTTTTTATATATAGTAACACATTTAACCCTCAGATCAATCTTACAAAGCAGGTCCCTTTCTATAGATAAGAAAACTGAGGCACAGAGATGTTAAATTCCTTGTAAAAGATTATAGTGTGATAATTTGAATGCACCAGGGAATGGCACTAATAGGGGGTGTGGCCTTCTTGGAAAAAGTGTGTCACTGCGGGAGTAAGCTTTGAGACCCTCCTCCTAGCTTCCTGGAAGTCAGTCTTTCCCTAGCAGTCTTCAGATCAAGATATAGAACTCTCTGCTCCCACTGTATTATGTCTGCCTGGATGCTGCCATGGTTCTGCCATGATGATAACAGACTGAACCTCTGAAACTGTAGGCCAGCCCCAATGAAATGCTGTCCTTCTAAGAGTTGCCTTGGTCATGATGTCTCTTTACAGTAATGAGAGCCCTAATTAAGACATATAGTTTGAAAGAAGTTGAGCTAGGATTCAAGGTCACAAACTTGGCTTTTAAAATCATGTTATTCACTGTACACATAATGCCTCTAGAGTTTATAATACTTAGCTATGTTAATGTGAATTGGTTTTTTAAAGGCTGCAATAAGAACTTACTCGATCATAGCAGAGAAGTGTGGAAAAATTTGGAGTTTTCTGTTGATGTACCAATTCAACAAAACGAGCACAATAAACAGCATCAATTGCTGAAAAAATGCATCGAGGAAATATACACAGCTGTAAAAATTTTGTGATAGTCTCATTTTTGGTAGACTCTAAAAATAAAAGAAGAATATATTAAGCAGTTATCTTCAAGTGCCTGAAGGCTACTAAACATGACAACATTTTAACTATAGTATACACAATGTTATAAAACCACAAATGAGGTGATAAAGATTCCTATGACTTTTACTCTGTGGACATTTATCTATAATGTCCACATTATAGATATATAGTATCTATACAATGATCCTATACAGGAAATTTAAATACTAAGCTATCAGTATTATCTTTACAAACTAATTTTATTTCCCTAGCAAACTATCATCAGTCATTACAGTGAACACACATGAGGTTGATTCTGTGGTAATGAGTAACTAAAGAGAACAGTGAACAGAGCAGAATATGTGCATAATCACTTAAACACTGTCAAAGTTAGAAATGTTTGCTTTTGCAATTTAGCAGCTGCAGGAATAGTCAACCCAAGAACTTACTTGCTAAAAGCCAGTTGTCTTTTTCTAGTTTCAGTCTCTGAAGTACTCTTTGAACATGTTCCATCTGTTTCTTTTCTTCTTCAAGGAGCTTGTCCTGAAGGGCCGTGCAACGCTCCTTTTCTTTTTTCTTTTTATTTGGAGGCTACAAAGTAAAGTCAGATACTTTTCTAACTGTATCTACATTGCCTCTTTTCATGTATAAAATTTTAAAGAGAAAAGTGATTATACTTTATGATTATTCCAGCATAATCATATGATTACGATTTATGATTATTATGAGTATACAGTAGTTATGCCTGAATGCATTACTTTTCTTTCTATTCAGCACATCCAAATCAGTATCAGAGAGTCCTCACACACCTTCCGAACAAGTCACCTTCCTAACTCTGGTAGTATCCATCTGAGGCAAAAATTAAGTCATCTTTAGCTTTCCTTCATTCCTATAGCCCACTTGTTAACAAACCATATGTACTGCCACTGTCTCTAACACAGCCTATATTCTCAGTACCTCATACCAAAGTACTCTAAAAGACACACAGCTAGCTGGTCTCTAACCTCAGACTAAATAACGACCCCTTTATCAAAATCACTCTTCATATTGCTCTCATAATATTTTTTGTAACGTTCCACTTTTACATCTGTTATTTCACAGCTAAGGTATCTAAATTAGCTCTCAATTATATCATATTTACTATTCTACCCAACTTTCAGTACCTGCCTAATTTTTTACCAACCTGACTTTTCAAATATATCATCAAGTACAGTAAAGGAGGTCTCCTTAAATCCCATACTACTCTCTGTGTTTGCTGGATTATACATAGACATATATACATGTACACATACACATATTATGAATTATAATAATAATCCTCTGGGAATTCCTACTGCTCTTGAAATAGGAGCCACACGAATAACGTTAGGTTGTTATGACAGTGTTCAGTAGAAAAGACATGCATGTCTTTTATTCCTTAACCATGATTTCCAACCATTTCCTAAGATCCTGCCCCAACAACTGAGATGTTACCATTATATGTACTTAAAATATTATAGAGAAACAAGATTGAAGAATCAAGAATCTTGAACTAAAATAATTACAAAGTATGGAAAATATTGCATAAATGTCACAAATATATTTGCATTATTACATTAAAACCTACCATTTCCTGATTGTCATCAATCGCTTTCATCTGGACTTTAAGTTTATTGACTTCTCTTTCATAGCTGGTATGAGGAACTGCAAGGTCATACATTGTCAATGACCAAAATGTAGCATAGAACTGAGGGCTGATATCATCCCAGACTTTGGAAACATGTAAGGAGACCACTGCTTCATGGACAGGCGCCATCACCAGCTCACATGATGTAATGTATTTATGGACTTTATGTTGCTGTTTACTTCCCTTTTCTGATTTTTTAAGTTCATCATATTTTGACTGGAGATAAAAAGTTAAAACATATCATATATATATTTATACAAAACGATCATGGCAATTCTAGTTTCTTACCAAAAGCACTTATTCCAAGATAAATTACCTCTAAAATCCGTTCCAATCCTTACTTTCATGTTCTTAACTAGTTTTTGTGAATAAAATTTGACCTACTATCTCCAATAAGGCATGTGTCCATAAGTTGGATTGCCACTAAGAAAGGTAATAAAAAGTCACTGAGACCACTACCTCAGAAACTAAATGTCCAGTTTTGCCACAGACTTAGAGGTTTCCCATAATACAAGACTTCAATGCTGAAAATGATAACATTCCAGACAGAGCAATCAGCTACTTTAGTCTACTGCCAAGCCAAATAAAATTTTCCCATAAGTACCTGCAGTAAATTAAATTGAAACCATGTGAGAACTGATGCTACAACTTCTCTGTCCTGACTGACTTTTCCTAATTAGGAAGAAAATTGGAGGAAGACCATACTTTCAGTTACATAAGGTAAAAATGAATCTATTAGTGCAGAGATATTGACATAATTATTTACTAGTATATATGCCAAATGCAGCAAAGAAAATTAATACACTGGCTCATGTCTTTCAGCCATTTTATGATGAAAGACCTCTTGCCAAGAAGAGAGACATGATACTTAAGGTGAATCTAAGAGAAGTCCTGCAACCAGCTGCTTCTTTGTATTAGAAAAAGCATTGGAATAATTCAGCTTATGCTAAGTATATAGCAAGATGATCATCAGTCAAAGGTTCTGAGTTCTGTACTGCCTTGGGATTGACTGTGCTTCATCCAGGATGACTAAACTGAAAGTGTACAATCTATTACATTCAATGGTATATGTCAAGCAAAATCTAGGAATCTTGTAATTATTCTAGAAGTATGACTATTTATTTATTTTGATACCCATGCTAGAAACCATGCTGATAATTCCTGAAACTACAGAATTGATAAAGCTACAAAAACATCAGCTACAGGAAAGCATACAAATTATTATCAGAGACTAAGAACTAGGGTTAAAAGGACTTTAAAATCTAAAAAAATTGATGTTGCTAAAGGTAACTAATATGAATCTAGATGAGTGGAATGACATCTGCTAAGGCTCTACCAGACATGAGACAAAACAGTGCTGAAACTACCTGCATATGACAAGCTGACTACCTGAATGGGAAAAGTCTAGAACAGCTAGGGCAAGAAAAAACTTCCTTTCAGATCTGTTTCAAGATGAGTCTCAATAATTAAAAGTGAAAATAAAGTTATAGTTATGAGAAAACTGAACAATAGCACCAATAATACCAATCTTCCCAAATCTCTGGTCTTGAATCTGTGAATCTAGTAGTAGGCCTGCTACCGGTATCTAGTCAGAAAACTAAGCTTAATCAGATGGTTACACTTCATCTACAACACTAATTTTTCTTATCTAAAATTAAACTAATACTTAAGTTTAGATTTTTTTTTAATTTTTTAAAAATTTATTTATTTAATTTATGTGAGCACACTGTAGCTGTCTTCAGACACACCAGAAAAAGGCATCAGATCCCATTACAGATGGTTGTGAGCCACCAAGTGGTTGCTGGGAATTGAACTCAGGACCTCTGGAAGAGTACTCAGTGCTCTTAACTACTGAAACATCTCTCCAGCCCTTAAAGTTTACATCTTCAATCAGAGAATACTATGTTACCCTGATTTGTGTCCAAAAAGCTTTTTGTCAGGCCAAGAATCTGAGCAGTGGTTGAGGGCCGGCGATAACCAATTTCCTGAGGGGAATCTGCAGTTACCCCCTATTTCCTCTCTCACCATTTAAAAAAATTGCATTCTAGGCTACTGAGGAATTCCCTTTCCAAGAGGCATGTGGCCTATATGAGGTGGGTTGGGGGCACTTTATTATTGCCTGGAGTATATAGATGCCACAATATATTTCTTTCTTCCTAAACCCTGAGAAGGAAATGCCATTTCTATCATTAGAACGTATATCTCTTTTTTAAAAAAGCATTTTTCATGCCCCACAAAAGATATGTTACTGGTATGAATGACCTGCTCCATTTTTTGACCAGGAATATCTGATAACCAAGTATTCGTTTACTAGGACTCATTACTGATTAGGGTGTCCAGTTCTCAAAGTAGTAAGATATGACATGAAATTCCTGAGATAAAAGCATTTCTTCTACCTTGGTTCTTCAAGAAATCAGGTCCTATGTTTCTATGGATGAGACTTTTTGATGTGGTTAGGGTGAGAATGTAAGACATTAACTACATATAGCAGTGAATTCTCTGGAATGAAAGATTTTAAAGGAGTTCAAAAGTCATTTTTGTTCCCATTAACCCTCTAGAATATACAGGAAAGGATCTGCTGCATAACGCCAGTGAAGTGGTAATAAATCAAGTAAGACTGTAGCAGTGGTTCATATGTGAACACTAACAGAGTATTCTCAATTATATGATCAAATGAACATCAACTTTCTCCCTAGTATCTTTCTATATACTTCTGCTACATAATGTGTAACAAAATTTTATAGGATATAAAGAGGAAAACAGTTAAAGAGAAGGGGACCAATGACTGGAGTGAATACCACATACAGTTTAGAATTAAACCATTTCACCCCACAAATTGTACTGAAACCCACAAATAGTACAGAATAAAATAAAATAAAATAAAAAGATCAGAAGGGACAGAATCCAAATTAACAAAATGGAGAGTATGTTGGGTCTCTATGAATTGACTATGGCCCTGAAGGGAAAGTAATAGGAAGACCTGGTCTTTAAAACAGAATTTCAGTGTTCACTGCTGAGACAAGAATAGTAATAGAAAATCAGAATAATCTGTATTTATCAAATTAGGGTGTATTTAAAAATCAAATATTTGTTGTAAATCATTCAGAATTACTCTTGAACACCAATAAAGACATTCATACTTACCGAAATATGGTGTGCATACATTGGCCTAGACAGAAAAAATGCTGCATCATGTGGTGTATGAAACTCATTACAGAGCACATCAATTGAAGGCACTCGTTTTATATAATCTTCTGTACTTAGATTGGATGCTAAAAACCCACCAAACTGTACTAGGGTATCATGACACTAAATTAAAAATAAGACAAAAAAATCAGAAGTTAACATTTTCTAAAACCAACATAAACCTTTTTCAAATGATTAAGATATATTATTTTAACAGAATTTTAATTGATAATTAAGAATCCAAATTTCAACAGTATAGGCAGAGACAGAAATGAAGGATACTATGTTTAGTGAAATAAACAAGGGGTAGAAAGATAATTTCCACATATTCCCACTTGTACATAAAGTCTAAAAAAATGTTGACATCACAAAAGTAAAAGGAAGAGTAGATAGTAGAGGCTAAGAGTGTCGCTGGAAAGAGGTAGAGAAATGTGGGAGCTGGAGTACCACATAGACTGGCCATAGCTTATACCAATTTGTGACATATAAAGATCTAGAAGAAAGGAGTTTAAGATTTCTCAACAGGAATGGTAAATGTTTAAAAACATAAAAATAGGAATTACCAATTTTATAATTTACACATTATATACATGTAATGAATTATGACCATGTACCCTATAAACACGTACAACTACTAGGTATCAAATAAAAATTCTAAATTAAAACAAAGATTACATGTTCACATAGTTATAATCAGTCAAATATATTTTCTATATGGCCTCCAAAAGAAGAGAGAAAACATGTGAGCTCTAGGCACAGTGATACTTATCTATACCCTATACTACATCTTCAGCTATGAATATAAAAACTGGAGTAACTAGTAACTATAGAAACTAGGAAAGTACAAAGGGATCACTATGGTGGGAGGAACAATAGCGGGGGGGGGGAATAACAGGAGACAACTGACTTGAAGGGGGGCAATAAAGAAAACAAGGGCATCTTTAATATGGGAGTGGAGAGGATGGGAAATACAAAAGAGGAGAGGAGGGTAAAATAACAGTGATGTCAAAAAAGTCAAAAGGAACCATACTATCAATTATCTACATGAAAATACTTGTAATACATGTAAGTCAATACTTAAATATATAGTATAAATAAAATTTTCCCATCTGAATTGACAACACTCCCCTAAAAGCCATAAACTGTCAAACAGAAACTTAACACTAGATTGAAAAGCCACCTTTTGAGTTGCTAGCCAAGAGACTCTCAAAAACAACTTACCTAAAATCCTATAAAACAATATATATACATGCAATGAGAAGTCAAAGACTTTGTCATTGTTTAAAGGATAAAAAAAATTAAGCACAAAACATTATTAGCCAACAAAATGGATTTAAGTACTAGCAATCTTATTACTAAGAAATATGAGATAGTATCTACTGTGGTGCAATGAAAATTACAAATGTCCAAAGATCAAAAAGAAGGCAAGCAATCTGATGATAGCCTTTCATGATGGAATGTCTAATTAAGTGAAAACCTTATATGTAACATCTACACCCATCTCGTAAAATAGCATAGTTTGCACAGAAATAAAGGCCCTATTCAAGGAAAGCCTATTTGACATGAGGTGCCTGACATTCACATGATGTGTACAAATGATATATTTCAAATGACATCACAATTTCTATTTTATTAAGATAAAAAACTAGTCTTCCTCAGCACCCAAGCTTTGTTAACTTACCTGGTCATAGAGCTTCCCCACAAGTTTCAAGTGTTTCTCTCCACCCTCCTGAAAAATTACCCCATTCCTCTGTTGTGCCATAAGCAAACAGAGAGGAAGAGCAAGATCATGGTCCAGTAGTGCATCCTTTAATCTCTGAGAAGATTTTTTAGTGTTTCTGATCTGGCCGAAATAACCACCCTGCATAACAAAAGACAAAAATTACTGCTATATGCAATGTATCCATGCCATCTCACTGTGAAAAGATACACAAGAAAGTTGAGATATAATCTGTAAAATATTTCTGAGCTAGAAGTTATAATCCAAGCACATGGGAAATAGAGGCAAGGTGATTAGGACCATCCTCAACTACACATGTTTGAGGCCAGCTTGAAGTGACTACAGAGACTCTGTCTTTAAAAAACAGAATAATAAAAAGATATGCCTGGCTTAATATAAAGCAACACCAGAATAAAATAAGGCATTTCTATAACCTATATACATTCTCCTTAACAAATCTGTCTTAATGATTGCTCATTATAATCTGGCTAGTGGTAGTTCAACTGTACTTAAACTCATTGTTTCCATTTTCCACTTGGTAATATCTTACAAAGGATTATTTTCTTATTCAGTGAATAATTTTAGTAGATTGTGATAGACATTTATTCCAGTGGAAATATCAAGGAAAATCTTTTCAGTACAAATATAAGTTATTGTCTTTTATACTTTTATGTATTTTAAAGTTCCGATTACTAGTGTTTTACAGCTCTTAAAGAAGAAGGTAGAGCCCAGCAGTTGTGGAGCACACCTTTAGTCCCAGCACTTGGGAGGCAGAGACAGGCGGATTTCTGAGTTCGAGGCCAGCCTGGTCTACAGAGTGAGTTCCAGGACAGCCAGGGCTATACAGAGAAACCTTGTCTCAAAAAAACAAAAACGAACTAACAAAAAAGAAGGTAGCAGTGGTTTTGAGAGGAGAACATGTATGGCTTTGACATTAAGCTTTAGGTAATTTGATACTGTTTGGACTCTATACTATGATCACATACACAGTATTGTCCACTTATCTGTGGCAAGTATGTTCTACAACCCACAGTGGAGAAATGAAAACTGTAAAGATATGAAATTCTACACAAACTATGTTTTTCCTATGCATATATACCCAATGCAAAGCCTAATTAAGCACAGTAAGAAATTAGCAACCAACCAGACCCCCCCCAGCTCCCAGGAACTAGACCACTAACCAAAGAGTACACATGGAGGGATCAATGACTCCAGCAGCATATGTTGCAGAGGATGGCATTGTCAGGCATCAATGGGAAGGGAAGCCCTTGGTCCTATGAAAACTTGATGCCCCAGTGTAGGGGAATGCCAGGGCGGGGAGGCCGGAGTGGGTGGGTGGGTGGTTAGGTGGGTGGGTAAAGGAGCACCCTTGTGGAGGCAGGGGGAGGGAGGATAGGATAGGGGGTGTGTAGACTAGAAACCCGGAAGGAGAATAACATTTGAAATGTAAGTAAATAAAATAACCAATAAAAAGAGTAAAAAAAAAGAAATTAGCAACAACAATGAATAAAACCATCTGAATGATACAATAAAAATTATGTAAATATGGTCACTCTCCAAATATGTTACTGCTCTGCATTGACATTCTTATGATGACATGATATGAAACAACACTTAGGCATAGTGATAAAGAATTGGAAACTATGAGCAAAGGTTACTTGAATACAAGCATTTTGCAATATAGCCGGATTGATAACTAGGACTACTGTCCACGTAGCCAACACAGCAAACAAAGATGGCTATTATATGACTAATGAGTAGCTCATAAAGTGTGGATACGATGGCCAAAATGATCATTTATATGCTAAAAGTGAGCAAGGAGACAGGCAAACAATTTTATGATTCTATCTCAAAGTAAAAAACTATAATTTATTTACTTATGGATATTCTTCTCTTTAATTTTAAATTGTGGTTAACTATGGGTAACTGACAACTTGAAAGACAAAGCCATGGTTATAGTGGAACAATAGTTCTTTCTTACCTCAGCCTTTAGCTGTTCCCCACCAGTCATGGCCTCTAACTGCTCCATTGTCATTTCCTCTGTAATTTCGATGCCTGCCATTTTTTGTACCACTTCTTTCAATATTAGCAGGTCAAAACTAATACAAAATTTAAAAGAAATACAAAAAGACAAGAAAAGTATTTGAAGTTAAAACTACAAGTATGACAATAATAAAACATAATAAATAGTCCCCTGAGAATCATCTTTACTTACATAAAGAATGAGAGACAACAGCAAGACTTGTCTTTTAATCTTATTTTCAAAATAAATGTTACATCTATTCTAGTTATACATTAGTACAATGAAAGTATTTCATGTTTCTCTTTGATTTATTTTTATCTTGATTAATTTGAAGCTTGAAGATAGGATACAAAATTAAAACTAATTTGAAACATCTTCGGGTTGGAGAGATGGTTCAGTGGTTAATAGCACTGACTGCTCTTCCAGAGGTTCTGAGTTCAATTCCCAGCAACCATCTGTAATGGAGTCTGATGCCCTCTTCTGGTGTGTCTGAAGACAGCTACAGTGTACTCATATAAATAAAATAAATAAATCTTAACATTAAAAGAAAAGAAACATCTTCATTCTCCCTTTACCCAAGCTTCATGTATTTTTCCTCTAAGTTTTCATTTGCAGTTTCCCTTCACTTCTTCCATACACACCCCGCCTCTACCGCTCTACTGTTTTGATTGTCAGTAAGTACGATATGTCCTCTAAGAGTTTATGTGTTAAGCACTTAATCCCAATCTGATGGCACTATTTTTGCAAGGTTCTTGAAACTTTAGGTGAGATCTAACTAGAGGAAACAGGTCACAGAATGTTATCTGTCTCTATGTCTCTTTCACTTCTCATCAGACCCTCCACACCCTCCTTCTCTCACCTCTCTCTCTCTCTCTCTCCTCTCTCACCTGTCTCTGTCTCTCTCTGTCTCTGTCTCTGTCTCTCTCTCTCTCTCTCTCTCTCTCTCTCTCACCTCTCTCCCACCTCTCTCACTCACACACACACAGAGAAAGTAAAAGAGAAAGAAAAAGAGAGATAGTCAGCCTCTTCCTTTCTTGCTGATAAATCTATTTGCTCCATACAACCTTAACCCTTGATGTTCTGCCTCATAGCACGCCGAAAGCAATAGTTGCTAACTCTAGACTGAGAACTCTGAACTGAGTAGAAAAGAATCCTCAGTTTCATGTTGTTTCTTTTAGGAATTTGTCACAATAATAAGAAAATAACACCAAATACTTCAGAGAATGAGTGGGGGAGAAAATTACTTAAGCCATGGACTTTTACTCCCTCAAATATCTAAGAATGCATATTAGCATAGAGCCACTTGCTCACACAAGTGCAGCTGTCACCAAATTTAGTAACTCTTAAAATTTGATCTACTGTTTATATTTCACTTTCAACAGCTGCCCAAAAAACATGTTTCTCATCCTCCAATTCAGGATTCTCAATGTTTGTTTTACAGCAAAAGCCATCTCTCTAAAACTCCAAGTAACAAAAATGAAAAAAGCCCTGAAACATTCATTCATAGTTTAAAAAGAGAAGAGGAAGAAAAGGAAAACAAAAGGGAAAAGTGGCAAGTTGTGATACTTGAGCCTAAAGTAAAAGGTTTTGTAAAATAAGCATCACTTCTAGCTATGTGTTAACAGGTACACATTTTTGAGACAAAGCCTCCCTATATACCCCATACTAGCCTCCAACTCATGGTCTTCTTACCCAAGTGTTCTGGATTTATGTTTCTCTTTGATTTATTAATAGTAAAATAGCCATCTCCCACCACATCTGGTTAGGGATGTACTTTAATCTGCAACATTTTGAACTGTCACTGGAAAAAATACTTTATGACCTCTATAACTTTCTGTAATTACACAGTATTTCCAAAGGTGAAAGTACAACTATCAATGTACAAGTTATGAAACCAAGGTGTATTTTTCTAATATTCATATCAAGGGCTTCTTTTCAATGTGCCATGCTTTCTTAAACCAGGCAGTTTTATGCAAACAAATACACAACTACCAATATATCCAAGCTAACAAATGTGGCATTCAACTGTTTTAAAAATGTTTTAATTAAATGGCCACAAATATGTATTGAAAATAAGGTAAACTAAACTATAAATTAAAATGAGTGTTCTCTCGGCTTATAAAAAATGAACAAGTAAAATTATAGGAGTGACAGAGATGACAAAGCTACGAATAGTCTCCTGTCAAAACCCAGAGGCTATATATCTTCAACGTTTTCTCAAAGCCAAAATAGCAAAGTACCTGTTCAAAACACCAAAGAGTTTTTAATTTTTATTGAATGCCTATCAGAAATCTTCTAAAAACAATATAGAGTTATTTGATTATAATCAACCTACTGGTACTAATGTTTAACAAATCTATTTAGTCAAAGCCTAAGCATTGCCACTGGCCCAGAATAAACTTCAGTATTTACATATCAAATTCATATTCAAAAAGTATTTTTCCTGTATACTCCCTTACAGAAAAAGCTTAATAGTAAAATAAGTTAACTGTCCTTTTAATGATGTATATATGTGGCCAAATTTTATAGTACTATAGAAACTATTTCTCTGTATTGACTCCTAGTTTCTCTTAAATATTAAATAGCTGGGCATGGCAGCACACAACTTTAATCCAAACATTTTGAAATGTTAAATGAAGATTTCAATTCTGAGGACAACCTGGACTACAAAATGAGATTTTACCTTCAAAATATATATTCTATAAATAAGTAACTATTCCAGTTAAATCTGTGTCTTTCAAAGTAACAGTAATCTCAACATTTTAAAACCACCAGAAGTGTTTGAGTTATTCAAGTTCATCTCCATATAATTTACCTTTTGCCCGCCTTTAATTGATTGGCTACATACTGAAGAAGACCAGCAAGATCAATTGGGTATTTACGGAATACTGCACCACAGAAACTAGCCAAACCTATATGAAATAAAAAACAAAAATAGTTCATTAGATAAAAAAAATACAGTAAGTATGATTTCAACAAATTTAATTTCTAAAGCAAAATGGAGGTATGAGTAATTTCTTAAAAACTTTTATTTCATGTGTATACATGTTTGCTTACACATACATATGTGTACCATGTTCATATCAGATGCCTAAGGAAAGTACAAAAGGTGTAAGATCCCCTGGTGGTATGCATGACTGTGAGCTGCTATGTGAGTGCTGGGAAACCTGGTCTTCTTGAAGAGCAGCTACTGCTCTTAACCACTGAGGCTTCTACATTTTGACTGTATAACTGAATGGAGTTTTACCACAGTAATAGCTAATATTTACTAAGCATACATAAGTAAGCACATTATATTAATTATTACAATAATTGTCTTAGGTTAGTATAAACCTACTGATGAGGTAAATGGAAAATAGACGGGTCACATGACTTGCTCCTGGTCACAATACAAACTAAAGCAGTGATCCAATGCACCCTGACCAACTAGGACTCAATCATGCAGAATACCAAATAAACTCAAACAACTAAATGCTCACCCCTAAACAGTTTTGAGTCAGAAATTATTATTTACATCTGGGAACATACTACAGTTGTAGACAGCAAAAGAAACAGGTAATTTTGCTAGAAGCAGAATGCTATTGTGTAATATGTAAGGGTGTCTTGTTTGCGTGCGTGTGTGTGTGTGTGTGTGTGTGTGTTTGTGTGTGTGTGTGTACTATGTGTATGCCTAGTGCCCAAAAGGATCAGAAAGGGGTGTCAGATTCCCCAGAACTGGGATTAAAAAGGGTTGTGAGTGGCCACATCAGTTCTGGGACTAGAACCAGAGTCCTCTAGAAGACCAGTCAATGCTTTTAAATGTTGAGTCATCTTGCCAACCCTAGAAGACCAATTTTAACCAATAGTCCCTATTATTTCCTGGAGAGAAAGTGAAGACAAGAGGAAGATTATCTAACAGTCTATAATACTTAACAGTTATTTACTAATTACAAAAATAATTAGACAAAACTTAAGTCCTGACTTAAGGAGCTTAGAGTACAGTGGGAAATTCAGATTCATATATACTAGACAAGGAAAGAGTGTAATCTCTATATATCAGTAAGTTAGAAAGAAAGGGAATGTCAGCATCCAAACACTTCCCCAAATTCTCCTATTTACATACTAACTCAGCCCTATCTCATTAAACTTCCAAGATCAGATGACAATCAACAAGTACAGGGTGGTATGGTCAGAGACAACTTCCTCAAATTATATCATAGTAAAAAATTAGTCTCTTAAGTAAAGAAAAAAATAAGTACTTAATAAATCTCCATACAGACCCAAGGTCTCTGACACTTTGCAGAACAAGCTTAGTGACTAGACACTGTCCTGAGAAAAATGAAAGTACTTACTCTGCAGCCAACTTGAGATGGTTGTGTCATCATGTTTCATTCTCTCCTTTTCTGGATTAGCTAAAGCTTCAATGATACAATCTTTTATACATTAAGAAAAAAATTATCAGAACATCAGTAACAAAGACCCTTAAACCCCCACATCTTCACAGAGGAATGAAAATAGCCACCATACTCACTACTTATCGACCTTCTTTCCCATCTCCTAACAAGTAACATCCCACCTGTATCAACATGCTTGATAAAATGAGTGTCTCTCCCTTTATATCACAAAAAGCACTAACATATGTGCATGCATACACATGCACACATACACAATTTCCTTTTCAATACTTAGTTCTGACAACAGATCAGCTGATTGGACCAATTGGATCATTACTAAGGAAGTCAGAGAAAAATTAATCATTCAGCATTTAAATATAGGAACACATGAACTCTCTATTTTGCTCCACATGAAAGGATACAAGCCAAGACATCGTAATTCAATGAAGTGAGGTATTTCAGTGAATCTACTACAGGTGTTATTAAGTTATCATATTTCTGGATTTGTGACAAGATCTGAAAGATCAGGAAAGAGTAAGTTGCATTAACTAAATAAAAAGAAAACCTTCTATGCTAAGTAAGGTTCATACTTTTCTAAAATTAGAAATAATACAATTAAAGTGGTTCTAGGCAGGCAGTGGTGGCACATGCCTTTAGCTCCAGCACTCGGGAAGCATAGGTGGGAGGATCTCTGTGAGTTTGAGGCCAGCCTGGTCTACAGAGTGAGTTCCAGAACAGCCAGGGCTACACAGAGAAATCCTGTCTTGAGAACAAAACAAAGTGTCTCTACTGTTTTGCATTTATATAAAACATTATCACTGCTATAGAGTGTTTTCCTAAGGGTACATTCCACTTAGGAAACAACTCCAAGAGGTCTAAACTTGGCTAGTCCTGTTTTAAATGTTATTTAGAGTCTCTAAAATGGACTCTGTGCTTCCCCCCACCCCACCCCACCCCACCCCACCCCACCCCACCCCACCCCACCCCCAGGTACATATTTTTTTCTTTTCCCAAGTGAAAGAGAAAACATGGAGTTTGGTAACTAGGAAGGTTGAGAGGATATGGGAAGACTTGTGGGAGGGGAAAATATGATCAAAATATACTGTATAAAAATTTCAACAATGATAATTTTAAAAGGAAGGTATCACTGTTATAACTGAATCAAAGTGAAACATTATTCAGATGTTTTTAAAACCTAACAGTAATTCTGTTATACATTACTAGAAAACAGATCAATGTGCTAAATTCTATATATGAAAATTTTGTTTTTAGCATAAAAGTGGTATTTCATCTGCTTTTTCCTAACATTGTAAAATTTAGTTCATTTCATTTCCACTTGTACTGATATGAAGACAATCAAAAGGAAAATCTTTTAAAATAGTATTAACTTCAAAACGTACATAATCAAACAAAATTGTTGGATTGCTGTGGCTCAGCTTGCCAATTTGTCTTCCTGAAGGCTTCACATTTTCCTTGGTTAGACGCCTACGAAGGGAGAGAAATGTCAAGGCTCATACTAAGTAGCGTTACTCAGGATGCTGGTAAATGTCGCTATACTAAGTAGAAAACACAAATACATCAAATGGATCCATGCAAACAACTACATTTTCATCCACTCTGAAGCAAAAGGTGGACTCTCTAAGGGAATTTCAGAGTTTAAGTGCTTGTTATCTACTAAGGATAAAACTTACTTCAGTGTATAAATACATGAAAACTTTTTAAAAAGAATCATATGTATTTTAGTTTTACAAGGTTTCACTTATCAGTTCAAAAATTAGTTCTCTCATTTTCTTATTCAAGATACACAATTTTTAAAATCAGTAAATTATATTCCTTTCATTTTTTATTCCTTCTGTGATCAGCATACTTTTTCTAAGATTCTAAAAGTCTGCCAGTGAAATCCTAAAACTTAACACAATTACAACCCAAAAATGTGAAGCTTTTTTGGACATGATTGCATAATAAACACAGAAACTCTATAAATAGCAACAAGTGAACAAATGAAAGAAGCTTTCTAAAAGGAATGTACATCTAGCACCACTAAATGTTCAAAAATACATATTGAAGTAAAGTACAAGTTTGATTTGTAATTCAAGGAATGTAACCATTTTTAATAATAATGTTACGAAGCTTCTTGTGAGAAAAGCAAACCAATAATTAAATGATGTAATCATCAGCTGCTTCCCCTTCTTGTTTCCTATAGCTTAGTTTCTCCTTTTCCCTGACAATGGAGAAAAGAGACCATTGGTTTTAAATCTGAAACCATATTCACCTCAGCCTTTAACTTAGTACAACCCTTCCCTATTTCAAACCCTGCTCCAGGTGGTTCTCCTACTAGCCTCACTCACATAAAAGTGTACACTTTTTATTCTATTCCATTTGTCTTCACTACCCTGAAGAAAAAATAAGCAAAATTAAACAAATATTCTCTTGACAGTGTCCTACTACCTTCAAGCTACCAGAATGTCAAGCATATAAAACACAATTGATGAGCATTTGAAGAATGAGTGATTTGAAAAATCATAAAAATATACAAATAATATACTAATATATTCTACTGTCAATGTAAAAAGTTATAGCAAACTCATAAAGTTTGGTATAACAGCTAAGCTACAGCTAAAATGTAACAAAAATCCAAGTATATTAAAAAGTTCTATACATATTGCTCTACACTAAATAAAAATTTGTATTCATGTATGCATTCATTCATATTAATGCTTACTACGACAAAACACTAAGCATTAGGTATATAAAGACGAAGAGTAATTCTTGCTCTCAAGTCTGGCCTAACTAAAGACACAGATTTAAAACCATGGTTTCCCTCCCCCACTCCCCCGTTGGTTGATTTTTCTGACACAGCCTCATCTTGGTAGTAAACACAGCAATCAAAGTCATTATCTTCCTGTCTCAGATTACCAAGTACAAGAAATTCAGAAGTATGCTATTATTCCTGACAAATGTTCTTTTTAAAAAGATAACAAATTTGAGAATAGCACTTATATCCAATCAATAACATTAAAAGTTTGTTTGTCAGTATGTGCTGTGGAGCCTTCAGAAAGCTGACACTCATGCACACTTTCTAAGACGAATTGAATCACCAGATGAAGAGGGAAAAGCAAGCAAAGGGAAAACTTGTACAAATAAAGGAAACCAAAAATACATACAAAGGAAGTAAGGCTAAGGAGACCATGGTGCATTTAGGGAAACAAGTAGGTTCAGTACAGCTTTAGGTGTAACCATTAGGAAATGAGGTAGGATATATGGTAGGAAAGATCAAGGAGTATCTCACATCACCATGACATAAAGTTTGACATACAACCTGCCAAGTATTATCAAATCACCCAAGGATTTTGAAATAAAAGAATAATTCAAGGTACTGTACGATTCCAGATAAAAGAATTAAGGTTGTAGTTATACAGTAAAGAGAATCGAGAAAATTAGTAATAAGTATTATTTTAAAAAAGCACTCAACTCAGTGTCTAGCACAAACAGTATATGTGTGTATATATATACACATATGTAAATATATATAAAATATGAATGACCTGATCATATCATACATATAAATAGATATATAGACAAAACCTGATCTGATTGCAATAAGATAGAGAATATATATATATATATATATATATATATATACACACACACACACACACACACACACACACACACACACACACAGAAGCTTCTGAAGCTAAAACTCTCTTGGGTTCATTAAACTGAATAGCCTCTCCAGCAATAATTTCCTCTCCTATTAACTAATTAGAAATTTCATTCTGTCTATTGTCACACCTCATTATAAGCCAAACTGTGACCAGGTTCATGCCTGTTTTCCCAGTAGCCAATATCCAAAGACAATATCACTGGGCAAACACAGTATCATTGCAAACTACTATACTTAGTGAAACCAAAGAAAATATAACTCTAATTAGAATAACTGTAAATGAATTTATAAAATGTTAGACAACTGTCAAAATCCTTGTTGAAAACTAATAGAAGAGTTTTTAGTATCTAGACTAATACTCGCATAAAGTATACAATTTTCATAAGCTTCAAATAACTTACAAGAAAGTAGAATGAATATCATTCTTATGAACAGAGTTTGATTCCCAAACACACATGAAGTAAAGAGAGAATCCATCCTCACTCTTCTGACAACCATGTGCATACTATGGCACACATACACCCACACCTACCCCCATACACATACATAAATCTATAAAATATAAAAATAAAACATTAACTTGTAATTAAAATGAGCTAACATAAAAACTAACTCATTCTAGCTGCAATATATAATCAGTTATACCTTTAAGAAATATTTATAAGCTTTCTCAAAACTGACACTCTAAGCAAAATAGCTGAAACAAAGTAAATTATATCCAAACATATTTGAGGTAAACAAAAATAAAACTTACTTCATGATATACTTGGCTCTGTCTATTGTTTGAGCTTTAACTTTTACTAAAAGTGGGTGACCATTATAAGTTTCATTCTTCCACTGGCCATATAGACGATATCTTTAAGAAAATGAGGTGAAAATTTAGAAACTATTAAATGCTTAGAAGTAAATATACTAGAATTAATAGACATTAATAATAACAATCTGAATAAGTATTTACCTATGCTGATAGGGAAATGTCTTAAACATTCCCCAGAGCTCCTCAGACATGCAAGCATTGCAGTCCATCAAAGAAAGAGATGGAAGTAATACCTGGTCAGTAATGCTAAGTAAACAACTAAGGATAACTTCCTAAAAAAGAAAGCAAAAACAATTATTTTATTAGAAGGGTCATTTCAATATATCTTCAAAATAGGGATAAGTCTTAAAGGAATTATCATTTTTAAATCTCTCTTTCACAGAGAGAGAAAGAGAGAGAGAGAGAGAGAGAAAGAATATGAATGTTCCCCACCCTATCATTGTCTTTTCTCCATCTAAGATAGTAAATGAAGTAAAAGAAACAGAGAAGGTAACAAGGCAATGAGAGGCTTAACCTTTTTCCTTATACAGTATGGAATCTTCAAAAAGAGGATATTAATCTTCAAAGAAAGTTTTCAATGAGTTGCCAAATGCTGTACTGAACATGTAAAGTATAAAATAACTATTCCTAAGGATAGCTAAGTCTTGTTCACAGTAAAATCTTCAGCATGCTATATCCTGACAAACACACCCATTATTTAATTCTTTCAGTTTCTTACCGTTTTCTCTTTATCTTCTTGTTTGCTTCCATCAGACTGAAACTAAAATTTAAAACAATAATAGAAAGTTGATCACTGCCTAAGTTTATAATCTGAAAAGTTATATATTACTTGTTTGCCTTTTATATACATGTATATTTGAAATATAATTTATCACTAATAAATGTATCAAATGATCACATATATTTTTAATCTCTTAATAATTTTAAAAACCCATGAATTTTAAGTATAAATCAGGGGAGGGGTGTTAGTCCTATATGTGTGTGTGTGTGTGTGTGTGTGTGTGTGTGTGTGTGTGTGTGAAAGAGAGAGAGAGAGAGAGAGAGAGAGAGAGAAAGGCAGACACAGAACTAGTCCAAATTGACCTTGAACTTTTAATCCTCTTGCCTCCATCTCCCAAGTCTTGGATTACAGGTATGTGCCACCACATGCAGTTATTGTAGTACTGGGAAAGCATTCTGTCAGCTTATCTACATCCCTAAGTTATCAGTTTTAAGTGCCAATTCTTTTCTCCTTACAAACCAAAGCTTCCTAAAACTCATATTAAGCATTAATTATGAAACTTAATGAAACTGTAACCATCACAATCATTTAGTTCTAATGTATTTACATTTTCAATCCAGGTCCTTCTCAACCTTCCTAATGCTGCAGCTCTTTAATACAGTTCTTCATTCCTCTTGTTGTAGTGAACCCCAACCATAAAATTATTTTTGTTGCTACTCTTTGACTGTAATTTTGCTACTAAGCAGTGTCCCAGTTCCTAAGATCACTGGAAATGGAAATATGTATTTTCCAATCGTCATGACTCACAGGTAGAGAACTGATATGTTGCAGAATCAATAAAATCAAATACTAATGCAACCAGAAGTCAAAATTAAGAAAATGAACTTTAGTTGCATTATAATTCACCACCACTAAAGCACTCAACAAAAAGTAAGTCCAAAATATTTGGGACACTGCTGACAGAAGAAAAAATAAATTACATCTTGGGTCTGTACTATCCCAAAACAGGCTGAACCTTGAAGTGACTTGTTTGACAATGCTGTCTAGTCACTTAACAACAATACTTTGAAAGCTAAGCACAGTGACTCACTCCTATAATCTCGGCACTTGGAAGGCAGACCTCTGAGAGTCTGACATCAGCCTTGTCTACACATAGTGAGTTCCAAGGCAGCTAGAGCTACAAAGAGGATCCTGGTCTCAAACAAACATGAAAAAATGCTAGTGGTAGTCTGATGGTTTGTATATGCTTAGCCCAGGGAGTGGCACTATTTGGAGGTATGGACCTGTTGCAGTATGTGTGGTCTTGTTGAAGTAGATGTGTCACTGTGGGTGTGGGCTTAAGACCCTCATTCTAGCTGCCTAGAAGACAGTCTTCCCACTAGCAGCCTTCAGATAAAGATGTAGAACTCTCAACTTTACTGTGCCTTGCCTGTCTGGATGCTGCCCTGCTCCCATCTTGATGATAATGGACTGAACCTCTGAACCTGTAAGCCAGCCCCAAATATATGTTGTCCTTTGTAAGATTTGCCTTGGCCATGGTGTCTGTTCGCCACAGTAAAACCCTAACTAAGGCAGGTGCCTATAGGTGTATATGTGTATAAAGGTAGAAAATCAAAAGTACAAATAAAGAACTGATACCTAAGGACAATCTAGACATGAGGGAAGCATGGGGAGAAGAAAGCTAAACATTCAAAGGGTATCTGTATGCTTCTGAGTAGTTTATCCGAGGAATCTAAGTGTTTTATTTTACCTAAACAATAATTTGAGATACATAACATATTTTCTTTTTCTAATTGGCAGGTTCAAGAAAATGTGGTTCTCTTTCACAGATACAGCTAAGTCAACGTGTATTTTGTCAGCAAATAAGGAATTCAACTATAGAAGGGTAGCCGGGAAGAAAAAAAATGAAACAACTCTTGTTTGTTGTTGTTTTGTGACAGAAAACTGGTAACTCAGGTAACATATAACCTATAACAGAGCAGAAATGAGGCTAGGCCATAATCAGAAAACCTAGGCTTTATTGCTTATTACCATTTAAGGCAGTTAGGCTGCCCCTTTTCCTACTACACCGTGATTTAAATGAGCCTAACTCACAGTAACTTAAATGGTTTGCTTCCCTGAGTAATTTAAGTGAGTTGTGAATGTCCATATGTTGATTCTTTATATTTCATAAGCAAATAAAAATTAAATATGAAAAACAAAACAAAGCTACCTAGAAAAACACTAAAGCTTCCTATCAAAAACTGATTACAGCAAGGATTAAACAGAAATAATCAGGGGGGGACATACAAATCAAAAGCAAATTTTTAAAAATAAGCACATTCTACCCCATTTATATTTTCTTTTTCTTTTAGTTTACTTCATTTTAGATGAGGAGTAACATAGAATACTCAATGCTACCATGAACACCACGCTGAAACAGGAGAGGAAAAGGGTCCAAGGAACCCTTATTTACCAAGTGTCATGCACTGAGCTTTTGAACAGAAAGAAGACATAGTTCCCATCTTTGAGGTGACAACTCTTAAGCTACAAGATGTCTGAAGTACTTTCAGCCTTTGAATTTTAAATTTAAGTAAAACAGCACTCAGCTATGTTTAGAAAGGTCATCATCAAAATGAACTAAGAGGTTCCAACATCACTCTATAAAGGCAGTGCAGATGACACTATATAACAATATTCAGCACCAAAAAATAATAGTGATAGGTATTTCATCAAGACAGGCTTAAGAGTTGAGAAATAAAGATGGAATTATAGACAAAAGTAAACAAAATAGCTTCTTATAATTAATGACCCAATTCCAGTGCTTTTAACTCATAAATATTTCAAATGCTGCTTAAGACTATACAGTACCTCTGTTTTAAAAAAAAAAAAAAAAAAAAAAAACCACAAGATTTGTAACTAGAATGTCTGTAAAAATTATGGTACTATTTCTACTTACGTATTCTTTACTTACTTAGTAAGTATGGTATATTAGATTTAAAACTATCTCAAATATGCCTCAAAACTACTCTATGAAAAAACCTTTTTGCTAGAGAAGATCCAAAACAGGTTCCATTAAAAAATCATTTTGAACCGACTTAGAGAGATGGTAGAGCAGTTAAAATCACCGACTGCTCTTCTAGAGGAGCCCAGGTCTGATTCCCAGTACCCATGAGGCAACTAGCTCTAACTCCTGTTTTACAGTTACTATCTGTAACTTCAATTCTAGTGATCCAACTCCTACTTCTGACCTCTGCAAACATTGGACACATATGCTACATAGACATAAGTGGAGCCAAAACACCCACACACATAAATCCAGATTTTTTTTAATAATCAAGTAAAAGTAAAATAATTTAGAACGTCTGAGGGAAGTGGCATATGTCTGGAATCCAAGGATCTAGAGGAACGAGAATTCTGAGTTTAAAACAAGCCCAGGCTAATTATCAAAATAAAATAAGAATAATTTGGAGTTTAAATCTAAGTTGCTCTGCCCCTTCTCTCTGACTCTTTTCTCTCCCTGACCCCTTTCTCCTTCTCTCCCCTTCCCCACCCTCTCTCTCCATGTGTTCCTGACAGCCCCTTACCCCTCTCTCTGTATCCTTCTCTGTCCCTTCTCTTTCTTGCCTCTACTCTCTTCTCAACTCCCCTTCCCATGCCCCTAAATAAACCCTATTCTATACTTTAAAAAAAAATCTAACTCATTGGTCTACAGAGTGAGTTCCAGGACAGCCAGAGCTACACGGAGAAACCCTGTCTCAAAAAAAAAAAAAAAAAAAAAAAAAAAAAAAATCTAACTCATAGAAAGAGAGTTACAGGAATGGGAATTCTATATTGGAAATTCTTTCATATTTTCCAGCACTAGATATGGCTATATATAAATAGTTCCCATCATAGAACAAAAAATATGTGCATATAACTTTTGAACAGATTATGGCTTAAACATTGAATCCATTTAAAGAAATGCAGTCTTATATTTTAGTTTGGATTTCCCCAGAAGCAGACCATACTCATGTGCAAGGATGTAAACCTAAGAAGCACCAATAGAAAATCAGCCATGTGGATTTAAACAAACAAACAAAAAAAAAGGTTCAATACTCAACAGGTTCTGAGTCTCTAGAAATGTCTTGAAGACAATCAATTCTTATCTTTCATTGGTTGAAATCTGAGCAGAGGGCCTATCAGATGACTAGTGGCAAAAGCACCTGGGAACAAAGTAATGACCTGAGATTGACTCCCCAGAACCCACAGAGTATAGACACACAAACACACACACACACACACACACACACACACACACACACGCATACGCACAGCATAAATATATTTGTAAAAGCTGAGGAAATGAGGTATGGTATTAGTTCCCTGGCAATTCCTACCTTACTTGTGTGTATAGCACATGATCCCAGGAATAAGCAGTGAGAAACCAGACATCATGCTAACTACTTGTTGGAACAAAATAGTATATGACAGTATTTGCTATGTCCTGAGCTTTTAAAAAAATGAATCCTAATGACATTCTGCTATACTCAAGTGCCTTTTCAGCCATCATCAGAGATGCTTCTTCTTGCAACAGATTGGAACAAATACAGAGACCCACAGCCACACATTACATAGAGAGTGGGAGAGCTTGGAATACTCAGCCCTAAAAACAATGTCTACACAAATCCCTCCCCTCCAAGGCTCAGGAAACCCTGCAGAAGAAGAGACAAAAAGAGTGTAAGAGCCTGAGGGGATGCAGGACACCCATTCTTCAAGAAGTCTGATACAGAGGAACCTTTCATGAAGTATGGTAGAATTAGGGGTTTCTCTGTTCATAGAGGTTTTGTCTTCAAACAGGTTAAGGACAGAAATACCCAGGATGCTAGAGCAGAGAGGATAGTAGTGATTGCTGGTCAGATTTTAGATTATATTAGTCACTGCCACCCCTCTAAGCCCAAAAGGGAGGATCAAATATGCTTATATTATAATAACAATCTGGTCTTTGGACCAGCAGCATCAATATTACACGGAACATATTAGAAATGCAAATTTTAACCATCTAGCCCAGGCCAACTGATCAGAAACTGAAGTTAGTGTTAGTATTCTGTCTAAACTCCACCTCCGCAGTTACCTGGCAACAGCCAGGTGTGCTCCTCCCCACAGTTACCCGGCAACCGCCAGGCAGGCCTGATCCACTATAAAAGGGGCTGCTTGTCCCCTCCTCTCTCTCTTACTCGCTTACCCTCTTGCCCTCTCTCTTACCCTCTTGCCTCTCTGTCCCATCCCCCACCTTCCTCTCTCTCCAAGTGGCCATGGCCGGCCTCTACTTCTCTTTTCTCTTATCTCTTCCACCTTCCTCTCCCCACCTTTGCCCTTTCCCCTGAATAAACCTCCTCCCCCTTGGAACCGCGTGGTCTGGAGTGGTCTGTTCTGAGCTGCGGTCGGACTTTTTCTTAAAAGAATAGTGAGGGCCCACAATCTGCATTTTATTAAGCTCCACAGGTGATTGTGATACATGCTACAGTCTGGTAAACACTCTACAAGAAAGTCTTACAGACTTCAAATTTATTAAATATTTTCACACACAAAACCAGAGAAAATGATTAAAATTAGAATAAATTATATGATTACATTATTTTTTTTCTAAGTACATAAGTTTCATCCTAAAAATAAGAGTTGTAAAACAACCTCGATACACAAATAGAATTTGTTACATAAATTAAATTGCAAATACACTGCTTGAATCTAAGGTCTTATTCAATATTTAAAAACAAATTTACGAATTCTAATTGGATCTCAATAAGTCTTTCAAAATCAACAGTACAGACCAAACTGACTGGTGATCATAAAGCTTTGTTTCTTTAAGGCTTTGTTGTGTTAAGTTACATTGTATAGAGAAGAAGGTCTCATTATAAGGTTCAGGTGATTCTCAAACAACTGGGGCCTAAATAGTCTCCTGCCTCTGCATCCCAAATGCTACAATTACAGGCATGTATCACCACATCAGGTTGGTAAAATAGTTTAATGAGCAAAAATACACCAAATTTCTACTTCATACTTGGGTGCTGGGGGGGATTCTCTACTACAACTCTAATAATGACAAGACACACACTTCTTGTCCACAGTGTCCCTGAATGATCAAAATGGTTACCTTGTTTTCTCTTATTCTTTACAAAAAATAGAATAAACTAGGGGAGAAATATAGGACCAGAGGTGAGGAGAGAAGAGGATGGGGTATGACTAAATGAGGTACTATAATATATCTGTATAAAAATGTCATAATGAAACTATTATTTTGCTCACTAACTTAAGATATTAATGAAAAAGAATAGAATGGAGTTGACATAAGGGCTCACTTCCATAGTAAGGGGGAGAGCAAGGCAGCTCTAATAACTTATGTATTTTTGTAATAGTCATGTGTATCTTTATAGGTAAGTGTTCCATACATTAGACTTTGATCTGGTTACAAATTATGATACTTGTAGATAGTTCTCAGAACAAGAGATCAAAACATTAAGATTTTCAATTACAACAGTATTGGAAAATTAAAAGTATGATGAAACACAGGCTAGTTACTTAGTCTCAGAGTGTCTCCTATTAACTACACGAAGGAAGAAACAGTAACTATACAGTACAGCAATCTTGTGAAGAACTTACAAAATGATCAAATTTTGTAGCTTCAGTAACAGAATGAATACATTTCACATGTTCTCTGTTATGATGTACTGAGAAAACATCTTTTAGTTCTTTAAGCAGGCACTAATTAAATACCTCACATTACTTATTCATTCCAGATTCTTTTTTTAAATTTATTTTGTTATCTTTAAGTACACTGTAGCTGTCTTCAGACACCCCATCTCATTATAGATGGTTGTGAGCCACCATATGGTTGCTGGGATTTGAACACAGAACCTCCAGAAGAACAGTCAGTGCTCTTAACTGCTGAGCCATCTCTCCAGCCCTCATTCCAGATTCTTAACAGCAAAGATACTGAAACACTGAGATGCTTCCTTTTCATATGACTATATCATATTAAGTGATACGTACAACAACATTCACATAACAGATTCCTGTATGTAACCTTTTCATAATGTAAAACTTATGAATAATAAAATCAATCTAATAAGCCTTTCCTCACTACTTCTATTAAAAAGGTACTAAGGAAAATAATCTACCAGCTAATAAGTATTTAAAACCAAGTCAAATATTTTAGATGTCATATGGGATTCATAACAAAACCTGTTTGTTTTTCCATACAGCTAGTGTTGTCTAAGATTAAAAATGCAATCACCAAACAATAGAGAAAAGTATGTATGTGCTCATATGAGTTTCTAAATATTCTTTTGTATTCTGTTTTATAACTAGGAAGAAATTGTGAATTCTTTTCAGCTTGAAAGCACTGAGTTGAGCAAAATTTTCATGGGAGTACATACAAAATGGAAAATTTAAAAGCAAAATATTACTAAACTGAAATTAGTAAGATGTAACTTTTCCTTTTAAAAAGATGTTTGTTGAATTTGAGGGTGGGGAGATGGCAGTGGGGGGGGGTAGGTGGGGGCACATCCTCATAGAAGCAGGAGGAGGGGGGATGGGATAGGAGGTTCCTGGGTGGTGGGGGAAACGGGGAAAGGGAATAAAATCTGAAATGTAAATATAATATCCAATAAAAAGGGAAAAAAGATGTTTGTTTATTATCTTTCGTTGTATGAGTCTGTATGTGGGTATGTGCATATAAGGGATGGTGTCTGTGGAAGCTAGCATTGTCGGACCCCTAGAGTATTTCAAGGTGACAGAGATAATTCAATAGTCCCTACTCTTCCAGAGGACCAGTCTGATTCCCAACCACCTGTAACAACAGCTCCAAGGAATCCTACAAACTCTTCTGCTCTCCTCTGGCACACGCACTTGCACAAACCCCTGCCACTCCCACATATATACAGGTAATTTTTTAAAAGACAGTTTAAAACTGAGACATCAAACCAGACTGAAAGACTTTTTCAAAAAATACCTATATGATAAAGGCCTTAGAATAATATATAAAGACATATAAAAAGATAGTCATATCAAAAATGGACAAGATATGAACAAACACTTCACTAAAAATAATTATAAGTAGCAAATAAATACATGAAAAGATATTCAACATCATTGACCAATAGTATAGCAAAAATGGAACCACAATAAGATACCATAACTCATTAGGATGCCAAAAATTTAAGTATTACAATACCATGTGTCAGTGAGGGTGTACAGCATCTAAAAGTCTCAAATAATTGTTCTCAAAAATGTAAAATACTATCAACATTGTCAACACTGTCAGTTTTTGTAATTTCTTTCTTTCTTTCTTTCTTTCTTTCTTCTTTTCTTTCTCTGTTTTAAGAAAGTGTTTCACTATGTAAGCTTGGCTGGCCTGACCACAAACTCATATAGAGCTCTGACTGCATCTGCCTCCTGAGTCCTGGGCTTTAAAGTATGCACCACATCCTCCAACAATTTTGCAGTTATACTTACTTACTTCACTAATCAATCCCACTTCTGGCAACACAAAAACATGCCTCCCAAAAGTATAGCTATTCACAGAAATAACCTAAATATCCATCACCTGGTAAATATATCAATGACTCTGTTTCCATATAATGTGATATTATTACTCAGTAAAAGGACTACTAACACATGCAATAACTTGAATGACATGAGAGCATAGAAAAAGCAAAACTATAGTGACAGAAAGGAGCAACACAGAAAGGAAAGTGACATAAGTGGCAGAAGGTGTGATGAAAGTAGTCTACCAATGATGAAAGTGACAGCATGTGTGATGAAAATAGTCTACCAATTATTTGTGCTGATTATGGCAATGGGAATAAACTACATAGACACATATAACAACAGATGGATAGATAAGATAGACAGACAGAGACAGACAGACAATTTATCAGAAGTTGAAAATTAAACATCTAAGGCTGGAGATGTTTAATCTATCAGATGAACATTCTATGTCACAGATTTTTAAATAGTTCACAATGTTTACAAATCAGGTAACGGCATTGCTGGTACTATTCAATTTCGTGGTTTAGGTGGTAGACAAATGGGTGTTTAATTTTTAAAAGGTATATTTTTAAAAGGTATATTCACAATTTATATATTTTTCTATCATAAAATAATTTCAATAAAAATTTTACTTAAAAAGAAAAATGAGCTGGTAAATAGCTCCACAGTAGAGCACATACTTAAAACACACAAAGCCCCAAGCTCAATCCTTATCCCCTACAATAAGTAAAAAATACAATAATAGGCCTTGAGTAGTTTGAAGTTGGAAAGCCTCCAAACAATTAATACTAATGACTCAAAACTGCATTAAAGAAAATCCATAGAAGACAGGTAAGGGGAAAAAAGAGTAAGTGGAAGTGCAAGTTACAATGGAAATCAACCGAAGAGTTTCCTAAGGGAGGTATTTGAATCGTATACCTAACTTTGGAGTTTTAACACATATACATAATCACCACTGGGACACAATGTGCTTTCCATAAAGTGAGTTTACTCAACACAACTTTCCTTAACTCATGTTTACTATTTTTGTTCCTAGAAATACTCATGAAAACAAGTATTCATAACATTTCATTTCAAATTTTAATTTTCTACTAGGAAGAAAAACCTTACTGACCTCCTTCATAAATGACTTGCCTATGCGCACGACTTTTGCAAATAAAATGGGATCATGTGAGAGGTGAGGACCAAGGTAACAGAACATATTGAATACATCCCTCCTCAAATCTTCAAAGCTCTCTACTTGCTTCGGTGCTCTCTTGTTTTGCAAAGCACTAACGGGAGAGCCTTTAGCACCTTTAGGAACACCAACTCTATTTAAAAAAAAAAAGCAAGATTTAGAAATGTATGCACTATATAGTCTCCAGTGCTATTCATCACTCACTTTATTACAATAAATAATTCTCAGCTGGCAAAACACAAAAATAAAGTCAGAAAGCATGAAAGCAAAACTCAGAAAGACAATGGTTCAAACTAGCAACTTAAATAAAGGAACTCTTGGTATAGATCTCAAGTAACATTTAACACAAGTTTAAGTTAAGCCTGCACAGCACAGAAACTGTGGTTATAGGAATGGAGAATAATAAAGCATGGACATCAGTTGTATGACAAGATGAAATCAAACATGTCTCAATCTGGGATTTACCTATACTGAGTATGAAGAAGTAGTAGTAGGCAAGCTAACTGTCCAATCCAAGTTGTCCTACTGAAAAGGACAGCATGCCCATAGTTTTCCCAAGTAGAGCAGGGGTCTTACTTTAACTCTCAGGGCTCAATCTCTGAGAAGAGGTCTGCACTGTCTACACCCCAGGTCACAATGAAAGCAGCAGCTACATACAAGTCAAGAAGGTTGTAGCTTTTGAAACAGGCTCTAATCTATGAGGCTGAAGCCAGAGTTGCTGCCAACACTGCTCCAAAGCTCCCTACAAATAGGCTGATGTCAATAGGACTAGCTGACACATTCAGGATAATAAAAGAAATTATACTAGTAATTTTCTGAATAGTATCCTGTCAGAATGGTAATGTTTTCAGTCAGAACCATTAACACCAGAATAGAAAACTGTTTCCCTAAAGCTAATTTTAAAAAGGGAAACTTTCTGCCTCTCAAGAAGAAAAGGCAAAATCAGAAGAAAGGTATTTTCATTCTCAATAATACAAACAGGCTCCAGAAACTTAACCTGGAGTTTTCATATTACATTGCAGCACACATTCTAGAACACTGAGAAATAAGGAAAGAAGTCATGCACACATATCCTGTGAAAAGTTATGTTTTGAGAAAATATAGTAACAGATGCTAGACTTAAAGAGAAAAGATAGTAATACACCGATCTTTTAGTAATCTGAAACTATTTGTATCTTAATGCTTAGTGTAGAATAACAAACCTTCGGTATAGAGGCTCAACAGTTATGTGAATGAGCTTGCAAATAGCAAGAGCTATTAGTTTGTGTGAAGCTGCATAGTATGGAGGCATCTGATCCATGATGTTCTGTGCATGCTGCCAATCACCAATCTTTAACAAAGCTTCCAACAAACCAAGTTTTTGGTTGTCAGGTGGCTAAAAATGAACAAATATAACAATGATATTTGGAATACAGATATTTCTCTTTAAAACTTAATATTATAATAATGTACAACAAAAAAGTTGGGAAATTTAACAATAATTGCCTGAATTTTCAGTGACTTGAAAAAAATATGATCTTTGGGGCATTTTTTGTTTCGTTGTTATTGTTGTTTTATTTTCCCATTTAGAACATACATATACATAACAATTTATAAATTTGAAATTTAGTTGGACTTAATGCTTACCATGCAAGAGACATTAGAATTCATTCATCTTTGAGAATCCCTTTAGGATTTCAAGAATATTATATAAACAGAAAAATAAAATCAGTATTTTCTAAGTTTTTTAAATTTTGAGATTTACAAGAAAAAAAAGAGCAGTTTTCTTTGTGAAGGTACAATTCATATTTAAGTCCAAATGAGTATTACCCAAATCAAATTTTATATAATCAAAATTAAGAAAACATACTCCATAAGGTGACTAACCATGAGAAATTAAACTTCATGATTCTAAACAAACAAAATTTTTACTGTCCTGAGTGATGTACCTTCTCTACTTTCTCATCATCTTTGTCCTTTTCTTTGTCTCGTTCATCAAGTTTTTCAGAAGATAGAACCACCATTGTGAGTTTTCTTACAATTTGCTTAGCTTCCACAATTTCCCGTTTGTATTCATCCATAATACAATTATCAGCTGGAAGGAGCTAAAAATAGATCATTAAAATTTTTTAAGTTAATACAAGCAGCTTGCACATATAAAAAGCAGACTATTGTTCAATTATTGTCCAATAATTTTAAAAGGTTAGTACTTGAGTTTTACATATATTTTAAAGTCACATAGCAATAAATATTTTATATATTTGGTATTTTAAAAGTTCTAAATTCACACTACAGAGTTGTTTACCAGTGAATTTATAAATATGCCTAAAATATATACCTATTCCATTGAAAATACCAAAAGCAGGGGTTCTCTGCAGAAGAGCAAAAGTTTTTTGACCTCCAATACCACCAAAACAAAAGGTATATATTTTGCCTTTAAAACTTGAAACTAAACAAAGTACTACATATATGTAGGGTAGATTTGAATATTCTAATTTTCAATTACAAAAAATATTAATAGCTTGGTACCTCATAATAAGTCACAAGCTAGTTTCTAGATCAATATAGAAAAAAGTCAACTCCATTGTTGGGGGCTGATTGTCTCAAATCTAGCTACGTTGTACATATGGAGGACTGTTACTATAAGCATTTCATAATAATAAACCTGACACAATAGGAAAGTTTCAACCCCTGTAAAATTCATAATTTATTTCAATAGCAAAGGCTAATATAAACAACCAGTAAACATTAGAGGTGAAATCTTAAAATACTGTACAGCAATGTTTACCTAGAAGTTTCTAGACAATTCCCTATTTCCTACAAGTTACATATAAAATAAAAAAGCCTAAAACAACATTGACCTTTCTCCCCATGAGCTAAGCACTGGCAATGATTAAAAAGAGATATATATCCAATCTTGAAACCTGTAAGGGTAACTAAGAGGAATTTACCTTCTATTGTTGATCAAAGAAGAAAATCTACTCTATTTTTAATTTAGAAAAGCAATAATGTCTTATGGCTTCAAAAACAAAAGCTGGAAGTCTAAAGCCAACACTGAAGTGCTATATAATTGCCTACCTCTCTTCCTCACCCCTGGGATGCATAAGAAATACTTTTAACAAAGCACTTGACTTACATGCACATAAAGATCATCTAGATCAATAAGATTAAATTGCAGAAGGACTGCAGCAACTCTGTACAAAGACGAGGGTGTCTCACCACTTGGTTCCTAAAAGAAGAATAATTCCTTAAGGTACAGAGTAAAATTAAAATCTTTTCTCTACCAATCATCAATAAAAATTAAGTAATACACTTCAATATCTTCATTATAAAATCAAACATGTGAACAGGGGGCAAAGACTTTTGCCAGTATCCCAAAACATCGTCAGATGAGTACAAGAAAACAGTTGAGATTAAGCATCTTTTACAATGCATATGAATATTCAAGTAAAAGCTGAGACTTGAACAAAATGTGACATTTAAACTGCATAACATCATTTTCATTTCTGTTTACAGAGCTATTATTGTGGTTGTTTTATTGTTTGGGTTTTTTTTTTTTTAAATACTGGCTTTTCAACTAGTTCTCAGTGGCCATGCAATACAGATAGACAACATTGACAAATATCCAAGTATATACTCCATACTTTTATGTCTTGAATTTTAAGCTAAGAATGCCTACTTACACCCATACTTCCTCTTCAAAACAGTTAAGTAAATAAGCATTTAAAGCACAAAATGCCAAACTTAATTCCAGATTAAACTATGAGGGTCTATATATCTAGGAAAACACACTGAAACTAATCTTTAAATGTCTACTGTTAATAGAATAACTAGAAATAACAAGCCAAATGTAAATAAAATGCAAACACTGACAACACAGTAAGTTTTTTTCCCCCGTAACACTGAAATAAAACGTCTGTAAATACATACAGGTAGCCACACTTGGGATGTATAATATGACCATAACCAAACTAATTTGTGTTGTTTTAAAAAGATACTGCTTTGTTGTATTTTTTACAATAGATAAATCTTCAACTTAACAATAGTTTCTTGATTCTAAACATTTGCATATAAATGGTTATTTTGTATCAAAATATTTTCAATAAAAACAAATAATCGTCCAAGTTTGGTAACAAAACAAACTCACAAGGCTTACTGAACTTATAATCTGTCCCTCATCTCAAATACAACAAAACATTAAGTGAATTGGGTCTAATAGACACATGTGGAAAACTCCACCTAACAATACCAATATATTCTTCTTAATGCTCCTGGAACAGTCTCCAACATAGACCATATATTTAGAATTTAGACCACAGAACATCTTGAATTGCAAAATATCTTGTGATCACATGGAGTGGTATTTGATTATAGCTACAGTGATGGACAGTAGTGTGAACTTTCTTCACATCAGTTATGTAAATTGAGGTTACAAGACTAGTAAATGTGGTTCTAGTGTCTTCAAGTCATTAATGTACTAAAACCTCCCAAGTACTTGGATTACAAGTCAGGCCTATTATTTCCAGCATGTCTAGTTAATTTGATCATTGATAAGAACAGGGTACACAACAGGTGAATAATTATCACAGGATAAATTTCATATTAGTCTAGTCTATTGGCAATAGCTGGTTAAAGAGCAAATTTACAAAAGCATACTTAACTTCTAATCTCTTCTGAGATTCCTGATAGAATATATTATGACCACTCGCACTGTTCCTTTAATCCTATTCTAAACAATTCATCTCAAGAAGTTTCATACTCTCTGGTCAAACATAAACTGTTCCCTCTGCTTCATAAATTTAGAAGCTATGCTGCTTAGCTGATTTGTGTTTATAAGTATTATAAACTATATAAAAATATTACATGGACTCTTGGTCTTAGAGGCCATCAATTATCATTTCATAACAATTTCTGACCTGAATTCTACCCTCTCTGCTGTTGATATGGGCACCAGAACTTTCTCTCCCATGTGCAAATATAATATCTGCTTCTATATTGTTATTTTCAAATTATTTGTACCTTTGAATATTGTTTTCTTTTACCTAGTGTAATACTGGATCATGTTTTTTTATTTGTTTTTTGCTTGGTTGGTTTTGAGTGCACTCTACCAAAACTTGACTTTTAATTAAAGAGGTCGATTTTACAGTTAAAAGAATTAATATTAAGGACAGGTTTCTGGGCATTCTGCTATATGATTTTTGCTCCTCATTCCCTACATCACTAGCTGCTTTTGTCTGTGTGCCATTTGGATTTCTTTCTTGTCCTTTTCTGTTTCTTAGTGAGTACTTTGGGCATTACAATTAACATTTTATACTTAGGAAAAGTTACTTTGATTTAATTAAGAGCTTAGCTCCAACAGAATAAAACTGTCTTATACCTATACATCCATGTCGTTCCCTTTAAGTGGTTTTGTCATATGTGAGTTATAAAAAGAGGGACTTAACATTTTCAGGTAGTGGTTGGAGAGAACAGGAACATTAGGGAAGAGCCCAATGCACATGCTGCCTACACATTACTAAGAGCCCACACCCAAGGGTACATCTCCTAAACAAGACTTGGTTGACACAGCTTTCCTTACTTTCCCTCACATGACCACAAGTTATTTAAAATCTCTGACAATTCTTCCCTTCCCTTCAGCAGCCATAAGACTACACACTCTCACAATAACTAGACAGCTTTGGCGGAAATATTGTCACACTGAACAGTATAGAGGTATTTCTTACAAGAACAAGTTGTTTCTACCATTTAAGTAATTCTTATACTTTAAAAAGTCCAAACATATATATTATATATTTTAAAATAAACAAAAAGTATTATTCAAATGTCGTGAACACTCCCAGATATATACTGGTTATATCACTAACAGTATGTTCATATAAAACTACTTTTAATCCTAAAACTAACAATTAACTTGATGTTATTCAGAATGTCATCAATCTTTACTGTGACTTAATCTTTAAGTATTAATCATGGACCAAGTTAAATTTTCTCTACCTTTCCATTTCAGCCATTGGTTTTTCGATGCCTTTAAAACCTGATAAGATACTTTGACCTATTTCCCATACTAATGAATGGAGTCTCAAGCTTCTGGTAGGGAACTGAGAAGCAGCTGTGGCTAATGTTTTAATAAAAGCTAATACTACCAGAAATGACTTTTCAGTACTTAGGCACCTCCATCGAATCTTTTAGAAAATAACAGTAGCAATAATGAGAAATTTAAACAGAATTAACCAAAGAAATAGAGTATCTTCAGCTACTATACTGATTTAATAGGACATAATGTAAAATATGCTTGAAGTACTTGAAATCCTAAAAACATTCTAATACCCTCCATATACACAATCAAATCCTAAAGTAACATGTAGCCAAAGGCCTATGGCAATCTAATATGCATCTCTCTATCTACAGACAGTTTTCTGCAACTCTTTTTCTCAAGTTACAAAAACAGGCAAGTAAAAACTGGCTAGTTCTTCGATCAGTTATATATTCCCATACCACCAATCTTTAGTCTCACAGTTTATTTCTGCATAAAAAAATTTCAACACGTCTTTACTCATCCAAGTATTACTAGAGCCCATCTCATCTCTTGAGGCAAAATTTAATTCTGCTTTTCTCTAGAGAGTCTCATCAAATCATTTATACTGTTAATATAGCACTCATCACAACATATCATTAACTTTTCATTTCTCTATCTCATCAGAATGTTTGAGCTGAAACTAGCAAATAATACAATGGAAATAAAAATAAAACAAACTATACATACAAAATTATGACACTGATCTACACACACACACACACACACACATATATATATATACATTTTTACCTGGTAAAACTTGAATTTGAATCCAAGAATATGACACAGTGTTTGTGGTTCACACATACTCATATAAGATTCTAATAAAGATATAAAGAAGTCATCATGTTCTGGCCTGCATTCAAACACTTCTAAAATGACATCCAAAACTCTATTGGGATCCAGATTAAAGCATCCTGGAACAGAAGAGTTACATATAAGTTCAAAAGTAATTATATCATCACTGGTAAAGTCATCAATAATGATAATATATGGCAAAAATAAAAATATTTTAATAAATTATTTTCAAAATTTGTATCCCCTCCTTTGGAGGAAAATCTTCTCAAGAACATTTTTTAAAGCTATATATTTTATAGATGAAAATAGAAATAACCAGAGAAATAAGGTATCTTTAGTTTCTGTAGTAGTTTAAAGAAGTCACACTGAAGGGTTGAAACATTTTAACTTTAGATTTCTATATAACAGTAAAACTCTAAACAATCAGCAAGCTTCAATACCCAAAGTTACTGTTTTTCAAATGATGGCTGTGATGGAACTTAGGCACTCTTGTGTTTAAGCATCATGAAAGACTTTTGTTTATCCTAGCTCTCAACTACCAGTTAAATTAAGCAATTGAGAAATAGAGATGAAGAGGGAGGGCGGGGTGGGGAGGAGAGATCTTTATGCCTTTGGAGAAAGAGAGAATCATTCTGGAATCCAATATAAATAGAAAGCCATGAACTTGCTCCTCCATTTAACTTGTACATAGCTATCCAATCCACTAAGTGCCATGACCTTGAGAGACACTATTAAGACACAATGTACTGAAAGTAACTGACACAATGTACTGAAAGTAACTGGAGTTTATCCAAAGATGGACAGATAGTATATTACAGCAAATGCAACCAGATACAAGCAAGAAATATGATTAAGTTTATAATGATTGTTGTAAAAATGAAGCCAAACTGATTTATTTATTCAATTATGTATGAGTACACTCTTGCTGTCTTCAGACACACCAGAAGAGGGCATTGGATCCCATTACAGATGGTTGTGAGCCACCAAGTAGTTCCTGGAAATTGAACTCAGGACCTCTAGAGAAGCAGTCATTCTTAACCACTGAAACATCTCTCTCTAGCCCCCAAACTGAAATTCTTAACATGGAAATAAAAGACCAAAGTAATAATGTAACAAATACTAGGACAGATGCCCATGTGTAAATTTAGAAAAATTAAACAAAATTACAGATTCAATAATCATGTTGATGGTAGGATAGACCTTACAAGACAGAGGAAATCGTGTTTTTAATTTAAAAATAACAAATAGAAAGAATTCCTTTTTAAAGGGTTAATAAAAAGACTGTAGACACAGTTTAATAGAAAGAATGCCTAATTAAATTAGGTCTTAAGTTCAACCTCTAGAAATGAAAACACATGAAGATACACTAACACATGCACATACTTCTCCAAAAATACAAAAAAAGAAACAAGCTAATAAATCTACAGTAGACAATTTTTCAGAAATATTACTTATAAAAATAAAAAAATAATAAAGCACATCTTGAAGCGAGAATCACAGGATCAACTTTCAGAAAATATACTTAAAATCATGATTATCCTGAAAAAAATGTAAAAGGTATACTTGAGGACACTAATAACTATCTTCTTTTGCATAGTACGGGGTGGAAACTTCAAAGTCATAGTCAACTGCAGATGTCTCTGATGTCCAGTCTTGATATGGGGGGTTGTGACTAGTCTTCTTGTATCTTATCATGCCATATTTAGTTGATACCACTGGAAGCCTGCTCTTTTCTGAAGGGAAACAAATGAGAAGTGGACCTGAGAGTGAGGGGAGGTGGGGGGGGGGTGCTGGGAGGACTGGAGGGAGGGGAGGCTCCAGTTGGGATGTATTATATGAAATAATGGATGGAGGGAGAGAGGGAGGGAAGGAGGAGGGGAAGGATGGATGGATGGATGGATGGATGGATGGATGGATGGATGGATGGATATGGGAAGCATTATATGAAAAAATGAACAAATAAAAGGAAGAAAAAAAACTGCCTAGGATGGTGTTGCATATACCTTTAATCCTATCACTTGGAAGGAAGAGGCAGATGGATCTCTCTCTGAGTTCAAGGCCAGCCTGGTCTACAGAGCTAGATCCAGGATAGTCAGGGCTACACAGAGAAAAACCATCATCATCATTATTAATTTTGTTGTAGTAGTAGTAGTATTGTTGGTGGTGGTGGCTGTAGTACTGCGACTATAATAAGAAAAGGTTTAAGGGACAGAAAAAGCCAACTGGTTCTCCTTTCAAAGAGATTTTCTTTAAAAAACTGATATAGTGATAATATGAATCTGAAGTGAATAAATTTTATATTCAGATTATACCAAGCACTTTCAAAATATGTAGACAAAGGAGTTGAATGTCCTCAAAGGAGTTGAATGTCCTCAAATCTTTCAAAGAATTGTTTGACTTGACATTTAATTTTCTTTTTAGTATTTCTCTGGTCACATTACAAGCAACTAAAAGAACCGATGTGATTGGAAGAGAAAAGATTCTCATCCTACTTTTCCATACCAAATCTTTAAATTAGATACCAGTGAATGAAACTGTGGTAAGAAATCAGATTAAAAACAGCTTCTGGGTGACCCAGGTAAAGAGATAAGACAGTGTAAATAGAGTATACTGCTCCAAAGCAAAAAAGTAGAAAAGCTTTGGAAATTCAATGGCTCTCACTAAACAGGTACAAACTGTCAAGGAAAAAAAAAAAAAAAAAAAAAAAAAAAAACAGGTAACACATTGAAAGGAAGCCAAGTCAGACACACACAGATACAGCTACATGGTTCCCTAGTAAGGTTAGGGAAAACAGAAGCCCCATTCAAAGGGTAAGGTAGACCACTCTTCTCAAAAGAGACTGGCAGGCCTACTTTGGGACAAACCCACAGGCCTCAAAAGCCTCAAATCCAGATGCAGATTCTGAAGAAAGTGATTCCTCCACAAAATAGCAGATTCCTCCACAGCAACAGGCAAAAGTGATTCCTTCACAGCAATAGACAGAAGTCTCATTTTGACAGCTTATGACTCAGAGTGCAGTGACCCAGCATCATCTTCAGAATTTATCTTTTGCTATACTGGGTATACTGGGTGCCTGAAAACAGGGGACCACAAGTATGGGAATGCAAACTCTAGGTGCCACAAAACTAGAGCAATAAACAACCAAGGCAGGTATCATTGTTTGGTTGCTTCCTTTTGTTTTGTTTCCCCTAACAGAAATATGTCAGTTAAACTACACCATAGATCAAGTGGACGTAACAGATATCTGCAGAATATTCTATCAAATACATAATACACATTCTTATAAGTGATCAATGAAGCCTACTAGATATACAACATAAAATCAGTCTTCATACACACAAAAGAACTGAAGTAAGTTCTTTTATCAGATCATAGTGGAACAAAAACAAGCACCTGATAGCAAAAGAAATTACACAAATCATAAATACTTGGAAATGAACAATACACTCTTGAATAACTAAAATGTGTCACTGAAGAAATCAGAAAGAAAAATTAAAAGTTCAATAAAAAATTCAAACCGAAAAGTGAAAGCACAACTTATCAGAAGCTATGAGATATAGCTCAGGAAGTTTTAAGAGAAAAGATTATAACTATGAAGATTTACATTTTTTAAATCCGTGAGCTTTCAAATAAATATCCTTATGGTACTGTGGAGAGCTTTTGGGGCTGCATGACATGAATCTGACATTGGCCAAGGACAAGGAAATGGGCTTTAGACAGGAATCTGACTTTGGGCAATGACAAGGAAGTAAGTTGAGGCAGGAATCTAATTTTAGGCTAAAACAGAGAAGTAAGTTCAGTCAGGAATCTAAGTCATAGGGTAAAACAAAGAAGTAGGCTTCAGGCATGAATATGACTTTGGACTAGGACAGGTAAGTAGGCTCATATACTTTTGGGGATGACGAGCCCTTAGAAAGGGTGATCATGGGACTTTATTGGCTTGTTTGTTCCTTGACTGTTTGCATCTATTGTGTTGCTGGTTCCTCAACCTAAAACTGACCTTAATACTTGCATGTAATTAAAATGGTTTAAAAGGAAATTGGGAAAAAAAAATAAACCTGTCTCAGCCGTCAGCCTCAGAACTGGCTAGGGTCATGCTATAATACTGTCTAATCGTCTTTTTTCTTTTAATCCTCCTGCACTGGAGGACCTGTTGACTGACTGAGCTAGCTTGGTCATGATACACTGCTAATATCATAGGAAAAAAAAAACAAGAACAAGACAACCACCAAAACATAGTCGGTGGAAAAAAAACCTAAAAATGAAGGCAGAAATTAGTCAAATTGAGACTAAATGAATACAAAATCAACAAAACAAAAAAATGGTGTTTGGAAATGACAATGATTAACATGCTAACAAAACAAACCAAAGAAAGAAAAGACCCAGATCAGTAAAATAAAAAGGGAAATTTTACAACAGATTCCAATAAAATTCTGATGAGCATTAAGGAATACTCTCATAAATTATATGTAACAATGGAAAATATAAAAGGAAAAATCCTAAACACATAAGATATAACAGCCATCAAAATTAAATCAAAAAGATATTGTTTATATATTTATTTATATATATTTATTATTGTATATAATTTAAATAAATTAACAGCAATGAGCTTGAAACAAAAAGCACCTCCCAAAAAAAACGAAAAGCCCACAACTGAAAAGAATGACTCCCAAATGTTACCAATCATTTCAGGAAATGCTAATACTGAAACTGTTCCACAAAACCAAAAGGGAAGAAAAGATATCAAACTCATATATCATATATCAACATGGAGAAGAATGTAAACCCACATGTCTCTCTCCTCCTCTGCAAAAATAATTCCAATGGATCAATAACCTTAATGTAAGACCTGAAACTTGAAACACTAGAGGAAAATACTTCGTGATTTAGGCATAAACAAGGACTTTCTGTCTAGAAAATTGTCCATTTCATTCAAATTTTCCAATTTTGTAGTAGGATCTGATGATTTTTTTAATTTCCTTGGTTTCTGTTGTTATGTCTCCCTTTTCATTTCTGATTCTGTTAATCTGGATACTGTCTCTGTGCCCTCTGGTTAGTCTGGCTAAGGGTTTATCTATCTTGCTGATTTTCTCAAAGAACCAATACCCAATACCCAAGATTACCAATACCAAATACCCAAGATTAAATTCACAGACCACATGAAGCTCAAGAAGAAGGAAGATCAAAGTGTGGGTGCTTCTGTCCTTCTTAGAAGGGGGAACAAAATACTCACGGGAGGAAATACGAAGACAAAGTATGGAACAGAGACTGAAGGAGGGCCCCTCCGGAGACTGCCCCACCTGGGGATCCATCCCATATACAGTCACCCAACACAGACACTTGCGGATGCCAAGAAGTGTTTGCTGACAGGAGCCTGATATAGCCTGATATACTCTCCTGAGAGGCTCTGCCAGAGCCTGGCAAATATAGAGGCTGATGCTTGCAGCCAACAATAGGACTGCGTACAGGTCCCCAATGGAGGAGTTAGAGAAAGAACTGAAGGAGCTGAAGGGGTTTAGAACCCCATAGGAAGAACAATAATATCAACCAATCAGACCCTACCCACCCCAGAGCTCACAGGGACTAAACCATCAACCAAAGAGTACACATGGAGGGTCCCAGGGCTCCAGCCACATATGTAGCACAGAATGGCCTTGTTGGGCATCAATGGGAGGAGAGGCCCTTGGTCCTGTAAATACTTAATGCCCCAGTGTAGGGGAATGCCAGAGCAAGGAGGCAGGAATGGGTGGGTGGGTGAAAACCCTCATAGAAGCAGAGGGGGGGTGATTAGGGGGTTTCAGGGGGGGGACCTGGAAATGGGATACAATTGAAATATAAATAAAGAAAATAGCCAATAAAAAAGATTCTGAAGAGCTCCTGAGATAAACACAGAATATTATGATTCATTAAATAGAAAACTAATGTTTAGGGGGGTTAAAAAACCTCAATATAAAAAAGATAAAGAACTTTCCCTACATTCATATTTGTGATACTTATATGATATATATCATAAGCTATGTGTATATATGTCACATATGGAAATATATGATATATATTACAACATACATTTATACATATAAATTTGCATATAAACCTTTATGTAGTGTTTATATGTAATAACATAAAATGTATATGCAATATATAGAGATATTATACATTCCATAATTATAAATGTATTATTTATGAATAACATGCTTGTTATAACACTTCATTTTGTTTGTCCATTTGACATAATGTATAAATACTGGCAAGGAATTCTTAATGAGAAACTGTCTAGCATAAGTTGGCCTGTGGATATGATTGGTAGAGTTTCTTAATTTGGTTAAGTGAGTTTGGACAACTTACTCTAAATATGGCCTACACCATTTCATAGGCTTGGCTATGGAAGAAATGAATAGGTGGGAGTAGGCTGAGCATTAGTATGCATTAAATCACCGCTCTCTATTCTTGACTGTGGATGTACTGTGACTAGCTGCTTCATGTTCCTGTGCTTTTGATTTCATCGAAGTGATCAGCCATTAACCTAGAACTGTAACCCAAATAAACCATTCACTTAAGAAAAAACAAGGACTTTCTGTAAAGAACTCCAATAGCACAGAAAATGATGTCTAGAATCGACAGATGGAATTACATGAAATTTAAAAGATTCTGCACATCAAATTAAATAATTACCATAGTGAAAAGACAGTCTACAGAAATAGGGAACAGGAGTTGGAAACTTTGCCAACTACATATCAAATGAGAGATTAGTAAAGTAGAATATATAAGAACTACAATTAAAAGACTCCAAAAAAAATCAAGAAGTTGAGGCAAAAGAATCAAGGTTTCAGGCAAGGCATGCAAGACCCTGTCTCAAAAACAAAAGAGAAACAAAAATGAAAGAAGAAAAAGTGTTAGAACACTGACTTAGATGAAACTATTGCAATCATTTTTTTTTTTTTTTGAGACAGGGTTTCTCTGTGTAGCTCTGGCTGTCCTGGAACTCACTCTGTAGACCAGGCTGGCCTCGAACTCAGAAATCCAACTGCCTCTGCCTCCCAAGTGCTGGGATTAAAGGTGTGCGCCACCACAGCCCGGCAATCATTTTTTATTGTATATATTTAAGGTATTGAAAATAATGGTTTAGGACAGGCAGGTATACATCAATAGTTTAGTTCAGAAAAATGAGCCCACTTCTATTTTTTCCTTGATTTTTAAAATATTCATTCTATCTGCCACCTTGAAGTAAAATTCCCTTGAGAGGACCTATGTATTAGTAGTCTACTAATCATTTTTCATCCATACTTAGTAAGTTATTCAGATTTACTGTCACACTTTAGACAGCAATCATCACCACACAATCCTAGCAGCTCTGCTTCTGTGCTTGCTTACATAGTAATAAACAACACAGGCTAAACAGTTACATGTACTTTCATCTGCCAGAATCTTAAAGGATTTCTCCAGATCAATGATCTGAATACAACTGTACCCAGCACACATACCTTCCAAACTAGTTATCAGTTTCTCACAATGGCTAATGAACATCAGAGCTAAGATACTTTTGTATAAAATATTACCTGTCTAGATTGCGCATTAAGAGAAAACAGTGGAAATGAACATGGAGAAACCTATCCAAACATGTCTTTTAAAAAACCAAGATGCTATAAAGCTGAAACATTTTGGTCAGATGAAACAAGAACTAAATGGAGTTGCATTGAGAATGCACACAATTAATTTGAATGTTGAAAAAATATTAAATGAAATTAAATTCTTAACCTCAATTTCTACATGAAAAGTTCCTTTCCTGACCAACCAGAGAAACAAAAGGTTATATAGCTAGAAAGAAACACTGAGTCAGGGAGTTAAGCTTTTCTAAATTTCTCCATGTCAGAAAAGAGAGGCTAAAAATTACTACAGACACTAAAAATGGGCAGAATACTCATTAACTTTCTATTTAGTTATTTATTTAGCTCCAACCAAACCTAAGAATCGGGTACTAAATAAAGCAAACAAAAAACATTGTCCTCACAGAGCTGATGGTAGAGACATAAAACTCAGTCTCTGAGTTTGTTCCAAGACCACCTTAAGGGTGTCAAAAATCAACAGATGCTAAAGTCTCTTATATAAAATGGAACAAGATGTGCATATAATTGATATAGATGATCTTACATACTTCATATCACAAAAAGATTAGTTACAATAATACAACATAAATACTTTTAACAGATTCTTCTATGAATATTTTCAACCTTGTAGATACAGAGAATCAACTACACTTGATATAGCATTAAGTGTTAACAAGAAAAATAACCCAAGAAAATAAGGAGTGCTGCGAATGGTGGCCAGGAAAGCCTTAAGAAGATGCTATCTGAGTCTATCTGGTCTACCGCACTTTACAGGATGCTAGATGGGTTAGAATAAACGCAGACCAAGAAATCAAATTGTTTCAATTATAGATTATCCATGTGGATCATGAGCCTGAAGTGAAGATGCCATCACTTTGGTCTACAGAACTAATAACCTCTTTTCTAGGAGAGCAAAGTTGAAGAAGATAGGGGAGTATACAATTTCCAGTTACATAAAAGCATACCTTTAAGAAAAATCTTTGAAAAGCTCCCAAACTAACAAAGGCGTAAAAAAGGTAAGAACCCAGAAAGGAATTAAAAAAAAAAAAAAAAAAAACAGGAAAAGAAGACATGCACTTAAAAGGAGATAAGTGAAAGCAAATGCTGGGAGGCTTTCCATAATATGAGATCTTAAGAGCGAGGGCGCACTATCTTAAGTAAGTACATGACACAGTACAACAAAGAAAAAAACAGTACAGTATGGCAGTACTGACAAGCTTCACAAGCAAGATAAAAGAGGGTAAAATCTGCAAGAATGCAGAGCCTATTCTGGAAAGAAAAGAATCTGTGTTAGAGGACTTTTAAAAACAGGTCATTGACATAGTCAAAACCATAGAAGACAGCAAGACTCCTTCAGGACTAGAGGCTCACTCTTCTGATGTTCAATCACCACAGGACAGAAGTACAAAAGAAACTAGATCATCTACAAGAACCTAACTTCAAAGAAAAAGGTAAATTTAAACTGAACGTAGCCTTAGCTTGTACACTTGGAGTTACCAAAAGCCAAGCCAAAGAATAAGGAAGACTGAAATAAATGTAGCCTTATTTGAATGCCTACACAAAGCATTAGGAGAAGGGAATAAGGATTCAGCCAAATTTATATTCCTTAGTCCTAACTTAGAACATAAGTTTCGCTGAATCCTTATTCCCTTCTCCTAATGCTTTGTGTAGGCATTCAAATAAAGTAACCAGGAAGTGGATATCATTTGAGATATAAACGAATGGAATGATTAAAAAAAAAAAAAAGCTAAGGGTAAATGGCAGGTACACTGTAACCAATAAGTCAGGAAATAATATTCTTCCTGCGGATTTTTTACAACTCCAAAATATTCCCTCAGTAGAACACTACCTACTAAATAATATCAGGAATTCTTGCCAATAGAAAACCAGGCTTGCCCTATTCATTCTTCTTTATCTATGTCAGCTACTCTCTTTAAATGTTCAAGACAAAAGAAATGTGATAGCAATGTTACTTTAGAAGTAGGGAGAACATTTTTTTTCTGCTATATTTTTGAAACATCTGCTACTTTCAGAAATAAAGATAAAATATGTTATCAAAGTAGTAAATTGTATTTGTAAATTAAGTTCAAAAAGACTATATATCAGGCTTCAAGAGTTCTCCAAACACTTACTGAAGTTTTCTTATTTCTACCCTCTATAAAAATGCCTGCAATATAGTTAAAACTTACAGACAGAAGTATTAGAGAGAACATTAGAATATACATACAGGTAACAATTACAAAAACATTTTTGACAAAAATCATGATAAATTTTATAAATACTTATAAAATACAGAAATTAAGTGTTATATAATCCCAAGTGTAGAGTTCTTTATTTTGTTTCCTGTTGTCCACAAACTCACTATACAGCTGAGGGTGATTCATTTTTTCTTTATGGATATCTTCTAAAAGTTAAAAATAAATCTTATCTTAATAACATATACTATAAGACATAGGTATGGCTTACCTATTAAAGATTTGATGTTTTCTAATATTAAATCACTGGTAATATTTCCAGATAAATCTTGCCCCAGTTCAGCAATCAGCTTGGCATAACCTTCATTTTCTTCTCTTAATAAATTGAATTTTTGCTGCTTATAACTGAAATCAGAAATATCATTAAAAGGATAAAATTAATTTCAATTATCAAGCTTGCACAATGTAGTGTACTCTCACTGAATATCACTAACTTAAAACAATCATGAGAATGGCTGTTAGTTTTAACCTTTTGTGTATCTTTTAGTATAAAAAACATTAGCTGGGCGGTGCTGGCGCATGCCTTTAATCCCAGCACTTGGGAGGCAGAGGCAGAGGCAGAGGCAGGTGGATTTCTGAGTTCGAGGACAGCCTGGTCTACAGAGTGAGTTCCAGGACAGCCCTGTCTCAAAAAACCGAAAGAAAAAAAAGCATTATTAGTTAACAAGAAAACACACCAACATAGCAATATTTCCACCATTATGAATATGCTCTGAATATAGCTATGGTTATAAAATACTTAATGCTAATAACCAGAGATGTAGTTCAGTAGTTTAAAAGCACTTGCTGTTCTTCCAGAGGACTCAAGCTTAGTTCCCAGCATTTATATACTTCCCTGTAATTCCAGCTCCAGGAAAAATCTAACACCTCTGGTATCTGAAGGCACATTCACATACCACCCCCCACCCCAACACACACACACACACACACACACACACACACACACACACACACACTCATGTGCATATGATCACACAAACATTTAAAATAAGTCTTCTTAAAAAGAATGTTATCCCAAACTCAAATATGGACAAACACAAGGATAGCTCACTGAAAACTCAATAATTTACATGTTCTAAAAAAAAGCTAACCACAAACAAAAAAAAAATAGCCTTTAAAGAGCCTTTAGAAACTGCTACTATTCAAAAAGAGAAATCAACATTCAGCTTCTTGATCTATAGCATAAGCTACATATACTTACAAGAGTTTTGTCTTGATTTTAACTGACTTTTGGTTGAACTGCTGTGACTGTTTGATAAGCCCTAATGATTCCAATGTTTCTGGATCCAATCGTTCCTTCAGAACTGTGTCTGAAACTAAATACTGCATTAAAAAATATTAAAGACCATTTATTCTTTAGCATTTCAACTATGTACACACAATCTTAAATATATTCAAAATAATCTTTCCAATGTAAGAATACAAAATCATGTCTCTTTATAAGTCTAGAATTTCAACTCAACAAAATGACTCTCCAAATACTGAAAAATACATTATATAGGTCTTTCAAAAATAACTTTACGATTACATGTTTGCTATACACAGCTTATAGAATAAAACTATAGCTTAAATTTCATTACATTGAGCCTGTCTTAACTCAGTTTTCTTTTAATATAGTACTTCAGCATTCTACATTTTCTACAGTAAGCCAAACTGTAAAATAACAAAGACAAGGACAGTCTTCTACATCCTAGTAATGCTATTTTTCCTTGGCTCTAATTTTATGAACATGAAGTGGCTTACTAGACAATTGTGACTTCTATTTTTGTGGGGAAGGGTTGTTGCTGTTTGTTTAAAGACAGTGTCTCATGTATCCCAGGCTGTCTTTGAACTCATTGTAGTTAAGGATGATCTTGAACTTCTGATCCTGTCTCTACCTCCCAAGTGCTGAGACTACAAGCAAGTGTCACCATGCCCGGTTGATAGGGGACTAGAGATAGAACCCAGGATTTTGTGTATGCTAGGCAAGCACTTTATCAACTAAACCACATCCACAGCACAATTTGTATTTATTTTTTAAACTACCTCCATCATTTTATCCCTAATAAAGTTTAGAAAAAAAATCAGTTTAAGAACAACCTACAATTCTACTAACCTCATCATTGCTTAAAATTTCTAAGTTAGGAACTGACTGGGTCAGAAATATCACTGAGGGTTTTTTATATGTATAGATTAAGTAATTTAGAATTATGATTATTTTACAAAAATTGCATACTTAATTTCACAAAACATTCCATTTCAAGATCTAAATCTCGTCTTATCATGAAGTCAACTGAATGTTAGTATCTTCCTTCATTTAAAATTATCAACTATGATTATACTTATTCAATGAAAAATTGAGAAGGGGAAATATATTTAAAAACTTACCAAACATGCTAATACCAATTGTGTAAAATAGTCTCTCTTGCTTTTTTCTTCTAAACAATTTGTCTCAATATCTATAATGGGAAGAAAAGAGATACAAATTTCATTTTTCTATATTCTCTCCTACTAAAAGATTCATCTTCTTTAAAACTTAGTTTAAAATGCCGCTTTCTGCATTGGGTATGGTACTACACACCTGTAAGTAATCTCAGCACCCAGGAGCAGGGGGCATAAGGCTCACAAGCTAAAGGCCAACCTAGTCTACAGTATGAACTCCAGGTCAGACCAGGTACACAGAAATACCTTGTCTCAAAAATAAATATAATTGATTAAAAATAAAATAACTCTTTCTGAATTCAGAAAAATTATAAACTGTAATAATTTATCTTTCATATACTCATAAAACCTTTAATTTTTCTTAATACTGATGACTGACCCTGTAACCTATAACATGCATTCATAAATAAGTTTGTATCACAGGAAACACTGAAAACAAAATTTCAGAAATAAAAATACTATTTTCAAAAAGAAAAAAATTTAACAAAGTTTAAATGGCCACTTATCAGAGGTGCCAAAATGGAGACTCATTCCATAATGGCCAAGTTGAACTGGGAAACAACAAAAATCTGAACTTCTACATTAGTTGGGCTTGGTGGTACACAATTGTAATCACAGCCCTCAGGAGGCTGACGCGGAAGGATCATGAGTTCAAGACCAGCCTGGACTAAATAGTAACATAACAACAACAGCAAAAAGGCCCATTTTTGTTGGTGGTTGGTTAGTTTTGCCTCCCAAGCCCTTTTTGAGTGAGTATATATGTGCACTGTGCATACTCAGGAGTGTGGTATTAACACTGGCGTGTATGGAGGCTAGAGGATGATGTCGAGTATCTTCCTCAATTGTTCTCCACTATATTGAGGCAGAGTCTCACTGAACTCAAAGTTTGCTAGTTGGCTAATAAACTAGCCAACTTGCCAAAGATGTCCTGTCTATGCCTCTCATGCACTAGGGTAACAGGCAAGCCACCATACTGGCCCCTTCCACCCTTTTAAGACAGAGTCTTGCTACATAATACAGATGACCTCAAACTCAAAGATCCACCTGCCTTAATCCACCTCCCTAGTGCTGGGACTAGAGCCGTGTGCACCACAGCCCTTACCCTGCTTTCTTGTGGGTACTGGGGATCCAAACTCTAATTCTCATGCTTTAGCAAAAGCTTTATCCACTAAGGCAGCTTCTAAGTCTTGGGGGGTTTTGTTGTTGTTGTTGTTATTGTTGTTGTTGTTGTTGTTGTTTATAACAAAAAGGTCTCATTATGTAGCACAGGCTTGTCTTCAACTTGCTATGAACTCCAGGCTGACCTTCAAATCATAGCAATTCTCTTTTCTCAGTTTCCCAGGGGCTGGCACAAACTGGTTTCCTAACTTTAAGAGTCACTTAAAAATGAAGCTGAGAAGTCTAATGCCACCAAGTCTATGAAAGGTCAGTATTAAAAGGTATATTTAAAATTCTATTTTGACTAATTCTAGTCACTAAATAAAAATACTCAATGTTGGCATTTTATTCCTACTGAAATATATAAAAACTCAGACTTCCCTAGGTTTTAGAAAATGGTTCAGAAAACTTATCCAAGCTTAGATCTGAGGTGTAGAAAAAATAAAGCAAATAATGCAAAATGCCAAACATCAAAATTTTCAAATAAGATTAGCAGAATTACACAAAGGTTGATTTCAGACCGTTGCTTTAACTGATTTTTTTTCCTGTATGAGACAGTCTCTTGCAGCCAAATCACTAAATAGCCAAATTCACTAAATAGCCAAGATGACCTTAAATTTCTTGCTTCTACCTTCCAAGTGCTTAGAATTACATATTTTTAAAGTCAACTGGTAATTTAGACTGTACAACAAACGTCATCAGTCCTACTGAAGTAATAACTAGTACCTCTAAGTAGATCTTCCAAAATAACATAACCTTACGTAGTTTTACTTTAGTTTACATTCTACTGTCAGCATGAAGAATCAAAAGAGAAGGAGATTTATCATCAAACACAACTCTTAGCATCAAAAGTTTTCCTGGCCCTTCACTATTCCTTATTGACAACTGCCATTTGCCCATATCCTAGCCACTGTAGCACAAAGTTAGCACTGGTACATTAAGAAAATTTTAGGGGCTATGGGTGTGGCTTAGTGGTACAAGCACTTGCTTAGAATCTGTGAGATCATGGGTTCTATACACTACAGTACACAAGAAAAAATAAAACAGGGAAAATTTAGGGTATGATTTATACAACGTTAACTTACAATACTATCTCAACTGTTTTTTTCCTGACATGGGGTTTCATAATGCATCCCTGTCAAGTCTGGACCTTCTATGTAGACCAGGCTGATGACCACAAGCTCATAGAGATCCACCTACCTCTGCCTCCAGAGTGCTGGGACTGTTAGGAGCGTGTACCCCCATGCCCAGTTAATCTCCACTTTTTAGTGGTGTTTTCTCCAACACTTGATTGATCTCATTAATTTTTTCCAAGGGTTCCCAGTCCTAAAGGACTTATCACTTATCACTGAGTCCTAAAGTTGTTAAGATGACATACATCACTAAGGTCCTTAAGTTCAGGCACGCGGTGCCCAAGTCCTCTTAGCTACCTGACCTGATTAAGGTACTATTCTCTCAGCTTGTGATTATGGTAATAATACTGAACAGGACCTCAGTAAATCTGTTAGTTAACCTGTCTCAACACTCAGTTTAGTAGTTATCCCAATTATACTTTCTCTATTTTCATTATTGTTTTTCTTCTAACTGAAAACATCATTCAAATAAACATTTCATCATACCTTACTGCTGTATCTTTAATTAGCACTTAGTACATTCTTTTTAATTTCCCCTATGATTTTCTAAAAAGCCTTCAGCTTCCTTCTATTCCTGTCTTCTATATCACCAACCAACTGGCCCACCTCCTAGGTCTCATCAGTGCATCGTGTTACTTCAGAATCAGCCTCTCAAGTTACTCAGGCTCTCTAATCCTCTTGTCATTAGTCTTTTTAAAGGGTATCTTAACCTGGAAAGTATAGGAATATACTGTCTTATTACTCTTAACACATTAAAAAGACAACATGATATAGTAAAAAGATCATGAGCTCTGGAGATAAAGAGACTGAAGTTCAAAGGCTGCCTTACTAGCTGCATTGCCTTGAAAAAAAGAAAAAAAAAAAAACATCTCGCTAAACCTCATTTTGCTAATCTGTATACCTACCATACAGTTGTTACAAAGATTAAGATGAAAAGCGTTAACATGATGCCAAAAATATGAAAGGTATTCTAAAAACAGCACCTATGCCATAATATTATTAGTATCATCATTATTACATATAACTCATCTTTTTAAAGATTAATTTATGTGCGTGACTTTTAACTGCATATATGTATATGTACCACATTCAAGCATGGTACCTATGGAAGTAGACTCCTCTACAATTGGACCTAAAAATGAGGAGCTGCCATGTGGGTGCTGGGAACTAAATCTCTGTTCTCTACAAGAGCAACAAGTGCTATTAACCACTGAGCCATCTTCCCAGCCAGCTAGAACACATTCCTTTTTTTTTGTTTAGGAGTTAATTATTAATTATGTATACAGTGCTCTGTCTGCATGTATGCCTGCACATCAGAAAAGAACATCAGATCTCATTATAGATGATTGTGAGCCACCATCTGGTTGCTGGGAACTGAACTTAGGACCTCTGGAAGTGCAGCCTGTACTCTTTTAAGCTCTGGGGTATCTCTCGCACCCTAGATCACACTCTTAATCCTAATTTCTCTATTTGTTCTGGAGTCACCCTTATATCATTTTTTCCTGCCAAGAATGAGTATGCATGAGGGGGAAGATAAAGCATAGTCTTAACCAAGTATGGGATTCTAATCATGCCTGTAAAATGGGTTAGGTAGTATGGAATAAATTTCCCCCAAAGTAACCAAATATCATCATCATAAATCCATGTTACAGTAAAACGCAATGACCTGTAGAAATAATTCATGTCTAAAAAAAAATGAAGGACAGCTATATTTCAACAAAATAAGTCAATTTAAAAAAAACTACTACATTCAAAGAATTGAACAGAGTGAAAGGCTAGACACTGATAATTACTAAAGAAATACAACACAAGTAAAGAACATCTTTCAAAAATAGCTCCTATAAACTGGTTTCCTGTATATAAAATTTGTGGAAAAAAAAAACAATTGTTTTTACATTGGAATTTGTTTTGTGTTAAAATCTATTTGTTAGTAACATTTTCAAATATTAAGTATCTTTCGTCATTTTGTATAAACCAGTCCATTAAATACCATGAAGATGTACTTTATCATTCAAACCAGGACAATTCAGTGTAAAAGATGACACTATTAATAATTTTTCCAGGAGGGGAAAAAACTAGGACACATGGCCAACTCATTGGTGGTCTGTCTTTCACATTTATCTCTCATATATTTTAACCTGTTCCCAAAATTGCCACTTTTCTGAAGGCCGAAACATTGTCAAAACCATACATAAAAATTCATACTAGCTAAGACCAAACTCTAGATACTCTGTGAGCCATTTAAGTAACTCACCTAATCCTAGGAATTAAGAGTTACTAAAGTAACTCCAACTTGACAAACCCTCAGAGGATAGTCTTGTTTTAAAGGTAATAAATGTCTAGCAATGTTATCTATTAGGACTCAAAGTTACAGAAAGCACAAAACTGATGGGGAAGCCATGCTAAGTTATTTAATCAATAGCTAAAATTAGACAAATAACTTTGTAAAACCTATTATTTGTAAATCCATGTTTTCTTCAGAAACACTTTAATTAGAAATCCAAAACGTATTCTTTTTTTGAGAAAAAAAGAAGTCTTATATGAATTCTTATTCTGGATAACTACAACAAAAATTTTTTATCCTCAAAACAAAAGTACTTTTAATGACTTTGACTAATACTTACTCATTTTAAAATTAAAAATCAAAAGGAAACAACAGCTAAGAACGTTTGAGATTCAGAGAAATCTCATTGAATGACATGATGTAGTTACTAAAATTGCAGAAATGCAGACAAATCTCAGAAAACTTGACTTTTTTTTACTTCCAAGTAGCCCAATTAGCTCAAACTTAAATAAATAAATATACATTATCAAACACTCAAAAAATTATACTGTAAAGTCAATTTATAAAATTTATAAATTGATGACACTTGATTTTCAAAACTATATTCTGTATAAAGTTAAAAATGATTGAAAATTTGCAGAAACATTTGCACATTGAAAGAAAGCATTTAACATGAACTTACCACAAAGTTGTTACATGCAAAATAAACATTTCCCACCTACCTAATATGCAAAACACGTCAGCAAGAATAGAAGGCATATCCTCACGGAATTCCTACAATAAAGAGAATTACAATAAGTTCCAGAATAGCACAGAAAACGTGTTATTATTTCAAAACAATCAATCACCTAGAAGTCATCTAAACTCCAACATTAGAATTCTCCAAGGTAAGTTCCATAAATATAAGAACATCAGTTAGAAGAAAGTACTTGTGCTGAATGTGGTGATAAAGGCCTTTAATCCCAGTATAGAAAGAAAGGCAGGGGCAGGTAGGCTTCTGTGATTTCAAAGTCAATATGGTCTGCAAACCTCTGGCTAGCCAGGGCTACATATACACAGTAAGACTCTGTCTCAAAATCATAGTATCAGAAGACCAGAAATCTAAAAATTATATCAATTAGAAGCAATTATTCCATAATTCAAGATTTTGTGAAGATAAAATAATTATCAATTTTTCTTTTTATTTTCTTTAATCACTCTTTGTTTATAGCTTTTGGGGGAAAAAACTGACCCAAAATCTTGTTTCTGAGTGAAAGCACCAGCATTGTTCCACATTTGCCTCTTGACTTGCTACTTCCATGATCAATTTTAGAGCCATTCTCCATTAGTAAGGATCACAGTTCAGTCACTGTAATTAGTAGCTTTCTGGCACTATAGCAACCCTAAAATTCAACTATTTTCAGAGAATGTAAAAAAGAGATTCTAAAGAAAAAGGCTGGCAGCTGCTAGGAGTCATATAAATTCCATGTGTGTGGTTAAGGTACTGGACAAATGCATATTAGTATGAAAAAGCCATGACAAAGGCAATCCAGTGAAGCATATACATACAATGAAGTAGTCAAAATAAAGGACACACTAACTTCTAAAAACACAGTATACATAACATTTATTTAGACTATTTTCATAAATGGGAAAATAATTATAGTCAATTGTGCATACAGACTAAAATTGTATCAACTCTCAATTTACAGAATGAAATTATCTTAGTGGTCTATCAGTTGTTCAAGGGCTATGAATACAAATACTCAGATTAATGAAAGAACAGAATTAGAAAGATGCAAGAGTTTTTCCAAAGAAATATACCACTTCAATATGAACTATCTTAACTGGAGACAGTTTCAGGAAGGAAGAGAAATATGTATTAAAATTCGTACTGCTCAAATGTACTTAGAGAGGGGTGGGGAGTATCATTAACAGCTAAGCTTAAAGCTTCCATTAAAACTACCCAAGAAAAGTACAAAATCCATAAGAAGCTAAATTCCAAACTCCCACAGAAAAGAACTACAGAAACATAAAACGTACAAAAAATTCACAGAAATTCCCAAATACCATCTCAATATTTATTCAAAAATTTGGACAAATATTTTACACAAATCTAAAGACCAGCCTAACAAGAAAACAGTACACCACTTGAAATTACAAGTTTATGAGTTTACAATAAACACTCTAACAATTAACAGTCCCTCTTCCAGTTCAAATTATCAAACAACCAACAGCATGAGTCATTAGCAATCTACACTGAATCTGCATTTTAAAGTATCCACTCTGATCTATCCTAAATCCTCCAATAAATATAAGTAAAAGCAAATTAGCCACTTAAGGTTTACAAAAAAATCTAGCTGTTATATTCTAAAGTAGAAAGCAGATACAAACAAATGAGAATCAGAGTTGTGCAACCATAATTTAAAATAACTTAATTCTTAAATTTTTAATCATAATTATCAAAAAGTAACATTATTTGAAGAAAATACTTTATTTCTAGAGTCAAAATATTAGTTAAAAAGGCTCTGACTTCATTCCAGTACTTCTGTCTTGCTCAACCCAGTTTCTATAACCTTTTCTTCCTTACAACCAGAAAGACTAAATTATCAATTTCTGTACAGCAAAAATGGCTTACCAATATTACCCTTAAAACAACTATTATTTTGACAAAATACATGTTATACATTTCAAAGAGCACTGTAGCAAAAGTGAAAAGATATGCAACAATTACTGTTTTAAATATATATATACTTACGCTAATGTCATTAAGAACACTAGATGCCTGTTCGTGCTTTAAATTTCCTTTAATGACATGGTATGACAACTCATAGAGAGCTTGTTGAAAATCTGTTGAACATAAAAGACATAGTGTAAAGATAGTATCTTAAACAAACAAACAAACAAACAAAAAACAAAACAAAAAAAAAAACGGCAAACTCCTGGAAATCTATTCTTTCTTATTTCTCACAATTATTATAAAACGTCAGTAATAAAACATATATTTCTAATAGTTTACTGTAGGATCTTATCTTTTTACTTCTACAAAAACAACATTAATGGGTTTAGGAAAAGCTAACCATTTGTTCTCCACTGTAATACGACTAGAGGTTAAGCATTCCCTTCTCTTTTTTCCCATGGCTACAAATTTCACATATTCACACATTTACTATGTACATCATTTCATATTTTGATTCCTCTTCAATACTTCTTTTTCTTTTCTGGGAGTCCTGGAGCCTAATGTGTGCTAAGCAAGTGACCTACCAATAAGCTACATCACCAGCCACTTTAAATTTTAGACAATGTCTCATTAAATTGTGAAGGACAATCCTGTATCAATGTCCCAGGTACTGGATTTACAGACATGTACTAACACACCTGACCCACTAACACATTATAAAGCATTTTTTTCAGTGTCTTCAGAAATATTTGAAATGAGTACACTGTACCCCAAAATGTAACCATTTCTCCACTAGCTACCTTCACAGATTTGTCTAAATGTATTCCGAGCACACTCTATTCAATCTTGGGACGACAACGAAACCTAAGGAGTAGACTTAAGCATGATAGAAAATTTCTTCCAAAATCTAAATTTCTTTTTCTCTTCAATTTATATCATCAGAATTCAAAATAATATGTATGTACAAGTAAAACTATGTATGTGCAAACAAAAATTGCTATTTTATAAGAATTGTCAACTACAAGTGACCCATGCTATTATTACCACCTCATTTCCTCAACAAAAAGTCTTTTATTGAGTGGGAAGTTAGAAGTTGACTGAACACCTTCAAGTCATTTTTTCTTTATTTCTGTGTAATAATTTTTTTCTCCTTCCAATCATTAAAAGTTGAAAAACAAGGAGTGCTAACAAAAAAAACCACTAATAGAGGGATACTGACATAAAGCAGCTGGTAAAGTTCTTGCCTACCATGCAAGAAGCTCTGTAGTCTATTCCATACGTGACATAAAGCTGGGCATAGTAGCCTGTGATCCAAGCACTTGGGAGATAAGAGGTAGACTGACAGATCTGCAGTCAGTTTCAGCACACATATCAAGCTCCAGATCAGCATGGGCTACATGAGACATTCTCAAAAAACTAAAACACAAATATAAAATAAAGCTTAGGAGCTAGAGAAATGTAGATCAACTAGTGGAGTGATTCCCTAGCATTTCTGAGATCCTGATCTCAATCCCCAAGATGACAAAATAGAAACGTACTCAAAAGAAACTTATTCTAAAACATACAAACACCGGGTATAGTGGCGTACAACCAGTCCACAGTCCCAGCAGGCATTCAGAAAGCAGGGGCAGGAAGACCAGGAGTTTAAAGCCATCTCATCTACACAGCAAGTTGCAGGCCAACCTAACTACATGAGATCCTGCCCCATGCCATTTCACTGTCAAAGAAACTAAAATAAAGCCTAGTTATCCCCTTTTAGGAAAAAAAAAAATCAAAAAAATTTTTCAGGACAAAAAAAAGTGAAAAAAAGAAATTCCTTTTTTTGTTTCTTTTTTTTTTTTTTTTTTTTTGTACATTGGTCTTCTGCCTGCTTGTAGTATGTGTGAGGGTGTCAGATCCGCTGAAACTAGAGTTATAGACAGATGTGACCTGCCATGTGGGTGCTGGGAATTGAACTCGGGTCCTTTGGAAGAGCTGCCAGTGTTCTTGACCACTGAGCCATCTGTCCAGCCCCCAAAAGAAATTCTTAAAAAAAAAAATCCTCCGATATAACTACTAATCAAAAAACAGAAGCAAAATAAAATCAAAATATCCTGTCTATCTTCTTTTAGACAATAAAGATATTATTTAACAATGAAATAAATGTATCCATAAATTCATTTTCTAAACAAACATAACAACATTGATTCTTTATGAAGAATTTATTATTTTAAGTATTCTGCCACTATAAACACTATGTCGTCACTGTGTTTAAAAGTAAATAAGCCACGTAAACAAAGAAAAACGTGTTGCTATGGTAGAAATAAGATCAAATTTATATTTTTCACTTACGTTAACAAAATTTCTTACAAAATACACAGTTACTTATTTTAAATTATCCACATGACTTTTTTAAGCAATCAGTTAAAATAACAAAACAGCTCTCATTAATTACAGTCTTGGAATATGTTATATACTGTTCACTGGAGCTATCTTAACCACAGAAGATTAAAATAGAGAAAAGTGACAGGTCATTTTGTTGAACAAATGAAATATAAAATGACCCAAATTATAATCCACAAAGTAGCCAAGAAAGATACTAATTCGCAACTTTTCTGAGTAAATATTTTTAAATGATCATGAACGTCTATTATATTTAAAGAAATGGTAAATACAAGTTGCTTTCGTTTCATGGTATTTTATCATAGCAATAGAAACCCTAACTAAGACAGAAACTGGTATCAGAGCATGAGGTATTGCTATGACGGACTTGACCATGTTTTGACATTTACAATCTGGGTTGAAAAGGACAGTGAAAGCAGCTCAGAGATCAGGGAGCTTAGATGATAAGACTGTTGAAAGCAATGCAGATGATAGTGACTGGGCTTGTGATGTTTCAAAGGGAAGCAAAGACTCTACCAGGGCCATTTGTGTGACATTTTGTGTTAATAACCTGTAGGTCAGCTGGAGTAGAAGAGATAACTGAGATTAACAAGAGACCAGAACCTAGGACAATTGATGCTTGTTAGCTGGAGCAGAGAAATATGTGGTGATTAAGAAGAGACCAGCACAGGAAAGTCAGTTCTGCCCCTTACCAGCTGTGGCACTCAGGAGAGCTGGTTCCACCCCTTTACCTAGGCAAGCAAGGGAGAGCTGGCCTAGTGGCTTGAACATGAGAGCTAGTGGGCTGACCAACTCAGCTACCAGCCAGGCCCAGATCCAGGGCTTTGAGTTGGCCCGCCCCAACATCTATCCTATCTATGAGTTGCTGGAGTATGTGAAGGGACCAGTCCTGTAGATCCAAAGCTGCAGAATCTCCATGACTCGGGGCAGCAATCCTGGTGAGAATCCAGTACTGATGGTGTAGCAGAAGCCAGAGGCCTCAAATCAGACCAATGAATCACTGCAATGAAAATTTGCAAGTAAAGCTATTTGGGCAAAAGGGTATACCGTGTGACGTACCAAAGCTTCAACACCAAGAAGTTTGCGGTCTGTTTGTTTAATTTTTAATTTTTAGTTTTTGTTTTCTTTGTGGGGGAATATGCAAGGGTAGGGGACAGATATGGAGGGACTAGGAGATGAATGGGATTGGGGAACACAAAGGGTAATTCACAAAGAATCAAACTTTTTAAATATAAGAAAAGCAGAACAAAATAAGGAACAGAAGACATGAATGGAATTAAAGCAAAAAACTGTGGATTTATTGATTGTTGTAGGCTGAGAAAGTGTTAAGATTAGCCCTATCTTCTTATGTATTTCCTCTTTCAACAGACAGTGCCCACATCTAAGAATTCTCCGATGATGCCTATCATTTTCATATTATCAATTATTCTTGAAGCCAAGAATATGTGAAACATGAGACTCCTTTCCTTTCTGCATATAATACTATCTGGCTTGAGTGGTTTCAAGTAGGATGTGGGAGTCATAGACATTTTTCTTTTCTGCAATTACTTTAATAAAGCAAAGATCCACTATTATCCACTCTTGGGCTGATTTGCAGGGAGGGGAACCATACACTTGGCCTGGCCTAGCTGCCTTGAGGGGTACGCCTCACAGACTTTCAGGTTAGAGTCTATGGCTCATGGAGCACAATATGCCTTGAAGTTCCTGAGAGACTACTAATACACTCCCTCAGGCAGTGAAGGGTTCAGGCCACTTTGTGCTTCTCTGTATGTTCCCTCAGAAGTCAAGGAAGTATGTAAGCTTGAGAGGACAGCTGGTCTTAAGACATTAATCTTGTGTACCCTGAATAGCTTACAAACATCATTATATCCTGACAACTACAACTGTATTGATCCTGGCAACTGCCATTATATTCTATTTCTGATAAAGGTATAAAAAGCCTGATTGCTCTCAATAAAAATTGTCACAGTGATGAGAGGTAGCCTAGCAGTTAAGAGCACTGGCTATTTTTCTAGAGAATCCAGGTTCAATTCCCAGTACCCACATGAAAGTTAACAACTGTCTGTAACTCCAGTTCCAGAGGATCTGACACCTTCACACATACATACAAAAAGGCAAAACACCAATATACATAAAATAAAAATAAAATGAATAATTGAAAAGTTAACAAAAAAATTAAAAGTTGCAGCCTCAGAAGAAGAGGAGAAAGAAGAAGAAAAAAGGTCAGCATCAATGAAGCAAAATCTTTTGAGAAATATTTCCTTGGAGTTAGCAAACAAAAGCTGTGGTCCAGAGTGGGCCAAGATTGTACCTCATGCTAGCAGAAGAACTAAGTAATTTTGAAGAGTTTCCTGATGATTTTATAGGCATTAAAGCAGTGGTTCTCAACCTTCCTAATGCTAAGACCCTTAATACAATTCTTCACATTGTGATGACCCCCAACCAAAACATTATTTTTATTGCTACTTCATAACTGTAGTTTTGTTGTTATGAATCATCATAATGTAAATATCTGATATGTAGGATACCTGGATATGAGACCCCTGTGAAAGGGTTGTTTGATCCACAAAGAGGTGATGACCCACAGATTGGGAACCACTGCATTAGAGAATTATGAAGAACAACACTTTGAGAGGTCAGGAAAGGCCATAGGTGAAAGTCTGGCCTCCACTGCAGTGAAAATCCCAGGACTGAAGAGGACATGGAGAGCAGCTGAGGCTTGACATCATAGAAGACCAAAACAGGCCATGGGTGAATGTACAGCCTTGACTGAAATAGAAGCCCCAGGAATGAAGCAATCATGGAGACAAAAAGGCTTTCATGCCTTGCTTGTGGCAGGATCAGAGTCCCTGAAGAGAACTCAAGAAAGGATAGTATAGATGCAACCTAGTTATAGCAAGCAGGAGACCCCAGCATTTTGGAGAAGCCAGATGAATGCCAAGGACAGACAGCAAAGCTATGTATGGAGTGGAGCCAGCCAGAGCCTAGGAAACTAGCTGGCAGAGCCAGAAATGCTGTTGCCAAGGCCCTTTGGTGCCCAGATGATAATGAGTAGGTCCCAGACATCAAGCACTGAACTCTGTTGACTGCTGAACTTTAGTTTTGCTTTGCTTTGACTGTTCCCTGGTTATTTCCTCTTGGAGTAAAAAACTATGTAACTTTTTTTTAACAGGAACACATAGTTGAGAGACTGAATTTTTAAAGTGAATACAGTTTTTAGAAGGACTAGATACTTTAGAGACTATGGATATTTTGGGGGAATTTGAATATTTTACAGATGCTTGAAGACTTAAGCTGTTTTAAAGAGACTGAACTTTTAATGTGTTTTAATTTTTAAAGACAGACTTTTAAAGTTGGAATATTTTATATTGTGATATTAACATTAATATGAGATCTTGAGGATGAAAAGAAATGTTAGGGTCTAACAATGGTGTGTTTGGGTGTCAAGTTGACAAGGGGTCAATTGTGCTAGCTAGTTTTATGCTAATTTGACATAAACTAGAATCGCTTGGGAAGGCCAAACCTCAACTAAGAAAATGTCCCCTACCAGACTGGCCTGTGGGCAAGCCTGTGGTACATTTTCATGCTTGATTTTTTTTTTGATGACTGCTATAGAAAAGCCTAGTTCGCTATGGGCATAGTGACCCTTGGGCTGGTGATCCCAGGTGCTCTAAGAAAGCAGGATAAATTCACAGGAAAGGAGGGGTAGACCATAAGCAGCACTCCTGCATGACTTCAACATCAGCTTCTACTTCCAGCTTCCTGTCTTCGAGTTCCTGCTCTGACTTCTCTCAATGATAGACTACAAGCTATAGAATGAAATAAACCCTTCCCCCCACACATTACTTTTAGTCATGGAGGTTTGTTACGGCAACAGTAACCCTAACTAAGAAAATGGTGCTTTAAAACTAACAAGCTAGCCAGAGTTGGAAAACTTTACACTTACATTCACAATGTGCAGGGAAACATACAACCTTCATATATGAAAAAAAAAAATCAGTAAATACTTCACATTAGTGCTAACATTTAGGAAAAGCAGTTTTAAGGACAGCAACTAGTCAGAGGGATACTTGCATGCAAGTGTTTGATGTCAGCCGGGCGGTGGTGGCACACGCCTTTAATCCCAGCACTTGGGAGGTAGAGGCAGGCGGATTTCTGAGTTTGAAGCCAGCATGGTCTACAGAGTGAGTTCCAGGTCAGCCAAGGCTACACAGAGAAACCCTGTCTCGAAAAAACAACAACAAAAAAAAGTGTTTGATGTCAGATCCTTTCAAAGAAGCAGTATGAGCTCTTAACTGCTGAACCATCTCTCTAGCCAACAATATTGTTTCACTGATAAAAAGCAGAAAAAACTTTAAAAGTGAACAAACAGTATGCACTATGTAAATTGTGTGCCTCAAATGAAATTAATTCCAAGGTATAACAAGTGATATGTAAGAGAGAATACTACCCATACAAAATCTAAGACAAAACAAAGGAGATTCAAAAGACAGTATTAAGTCAGTTTCCTCCACAAACCACCAAACAGAACCTTACACCAAAGCTTGGCTACTGGCAGAGATTAACCAATGGGTCTATGTGTTGAGGAAGAAAGAGGAGAAACTCAAGGAGAATAATGGTTATTCAGTCAATAAGGCCACAGCAGTAAATATTCTTGATTTGTGTGTAAACCAAAACAACAAGCAAATGAACTATAATCATATACTTTTAAGGATCCATGCAGTCATTCAAAACTGAAATAGTAGTAACACATTTATACACATAAATGTTCAATCAAACAAGATCAAAATTAAATAAGTCTAAAACTAATAAGCATGGAGAAGAAAAAATAAGTAATCCAGTGGTTTGGGAGTGCTTTCTTTTTTGGAGGAGGGGTCTCACAATGTATCCCAAAGTGGCTTCAAACCTCCTGCCTCTGCATTTCCAGTAACAGAATTTTTTATAACCAGGCAAGGCCCTTCAACTTATAATCTGTCCTGCCTGCAAGATGTGCTGGGGCAATGGTGACACAGAACTTGTAGGAATGATCAACCAAAGACTGTTCCAGCATGAGGCCCACATGAGAGCGAGCCCATGCCTGATACAGCCTGGATGGTCAAGAAATAAAGGCAGAACAACCCAGAGACCTATGATAGAACTAAACACAACTGGCAAGAAACAAACAAAAAAAATCAATGAAATGATTCCTAATGAATTTTGCTATACTCATACATCAATGCCTAGTCCAATTGTCATCCAGCAACTGATGGGAACAGATGTAAAGACTCATAGCCAAATATTAGGCAGAGCCTAGGAAATCCTGTGGAAGAGGAAGAGGAAGGACTGTAGGAGCCAGAAGGAATGAAGATACAACAAGAACACAACTCACAGAATCAACTAAGCAGGGTTTATATGGGTTCACAGAGACTGAAGCAACAAATGCAGACCCTATATGGGTCTGATGAGTTAGGTCCTCTGCACATACACATTATATACATCTTGGTGTTCTTATGGGACTCCCAACAGTGGGAGTAGAATGCGTCTGACTCTTTTGCCTGTGTGTAGGACCCTTTCCTCCTACTGGACTGCCACTTCCAACTATGATATGAAGGCTTATACACAGTCCTATTGTAGCTTGTTAGGCCATGTTCAAGTACAGTAGCTATCCCTGGAAACCTGATGGTGGTTTGGGTTTTTTTGTTTATTTTGGTTTTTTGGTTGTTTTGGTTTTTTTTGTTGTTGTTTTGTTGTAAAGGAGACAGAGGAGGAGTAGATCTAGGGGAGATAGAAGGTGGGAAGGGAAAATAGGAAGAATGGAGGCAGAGGAAAACTGTGGTTGGGATGTAATGTATGAGAGAAGAATTTTATACACACACACACACACACACACACACATATATATATATATGAATACTTTTATACTTTCCTAAATTTCCAGCAGTCAACTTTACATAGGAAAAACAAAACAAATGTACGTGTGAGCATACACACACATTTGAAAGTCATTATGAGTGATCATACAGATTTTCTTGGGATACTAGAAACAAAAAAATGAGGCTTCCAATTTGCCTGGAATATATAGCTCAGGCTACTGCTGAGCTATATATTTATACGGCCCAATTATATGATTTTATATACAAGGTAAAATTCTAATATCTGTGGGTGTTATGCTAGACACATTAAAAGACTTTTTGACTTTTTTGTTCGCTATTTGGTTAGCTGTTTTTGAGACAGAGTTCTACTACTAAACAGCTCAGATTGGCCTAGAACTTGCTTTGTAGCCCAGGCTGACTTTGAAATCACAATCCTCATCTCAGTATCCAAAGTTCTATATTACAGGAATGTGCCACCAAACCCAGCTGAGATGTTAAGTCTTAAAACAGAGAGCTTCCTAAAATAACAGAAACCAAAACTCAGTATTTCATTTGTAAAAAATACTTTCCCCTCAAGCCTCCAAATGTTCCATCTAATAAATATATTCTCTCAAATTAAAGTAATACTCAATTTTTGATAAAACCAAAATAAGTTTTTCTATAGGAAAAATACTGTTCTGATAAAACAAAAATAAGGTTTTCTATAGGAAAAATACTGTTCTTAATCATCTATTCACAATGCCATGTAACTACAATAAGTGGAATATATTTATTTTGCTAGACTATTAATTATAAAAATAGTGATTTCATACCAAAAAAGTACAGGATTATCTTCAATAAAAGCTATAAATAAAAACACTATAAATCAGACATAATTGCTTTTATTTTGGCTTGTCTTTTGCTAAATCCATGTTCCTAGTTTTAAATTAGTGAAAGCTAAACAGTAAAATCCTATAAAAGTAAAATCTACATCCTGCTTAATTATGGAGCATGTTTACTTAATATATCCTATCTGTGTATGCAGCAAACACTCCTTTGCTTATATTTTCCATGACAACTGTCTTTAACAAGCTCCCCAGATACCACCTGAATACAGCCAGCTTGAGCAAGACCACTGAACTGGGTTGGTGTAAATTTTCTAGTGCAAATATGACCAAAACAGTTTTTCTTTCCAGGATAGCTTTCTCTCACATTTATGACTGGTATAGCTAACTACAAAAATTTAAACAAATGTACAATCAATGATAAAAGTCAAACAAATGAAATAATGTGGGTAGCCAAGATGTATAGTCTTGCTGTAACTACAGTTTTATTACTGACTACAAGGTCTTAATTACATGTATCTTTGGTTTTCATACATAAGATCAAATAAAGATTTATAATTTTAAACAGACCAAAAATGATAGCTATGATACTTTTAAAAATCATACCTCTGTAGGTCGAACTGTCATGGCTTTTATTTTCACTGAGAATCCGGCATAAATGCAAACTAGAATTAAAAAAAAAAACAAAAAAACTATCAATTTTCAATCCTAAAACAGTTGATTCCTAAGGAACAAGTTTTATCTCCTAAAAAGTATATGGAAATGTCCCAGATGTATTTAAATATCTATGATCATGACAAAACCTTCTAACCCATCAGAAATAGAGATCGATCAACCCATCTTTCTAAAAATTGGCAAATCATTTTTTACATAAAAATTTTTCTGCCTCTCATTATAAACATTGGGTAACTCAATAGTAAATAAGAAATGTCTCTACCTGGCATAGTGATGCATGATTGTAATCCTAAGATTTAGGAGTTAAAGAGAGGAGAATCAGCCTCTACTACCATAGTAAATTTGAGACCCTATCTCAAATAAAATGCCTCCATTTTGAACTATTTCAGCCAACAGAGGGAATGGTGGATGAGAAATAGGGCTCTCTCTCTCTCTCTCTCTCTCTCTCTCTCTCTCTCTCTGGACAAAGGCTAAAACATAAATGAAGCACTGCAAAGGCAGGGAGAGAGAAGAGGGAATAATTACGGTTGGATATGACCACAATAAATTGTACACAGAAATGAAAAGAAAAGAAACCCATTATTTTGTACAATAATATATGCCAATAAAATGATAGAATTAGAACATCTTCATTTTAAGATCCCTAATAAAAAAAAATCCACCATCTGTCAGTGGCTTTTCACACCATGGAAACAGACTAAAAGCATTATGTCCTAGCTACTGATGAAATAATACACCACCCAGAGAACATAAAATCAGAACATCAAAGAAATGCTGCATTTTCATCTTCAATATAACACTATAGATAACACGCTATCTACTACAAAGTAAGACAAAACAATAAAATAATTAAAGGGAAATATCGTTGAAACAAGATTGGCAAAGTGACTACTGAACTGCAAACTAGAAAACGTTTGTGCAACCCAAAATAACAACAAAACAACCAAAACACCAAAAGGGGCATCCCACAGGATGTGAATTAATACACTGTGGGGAGGAATATCCCTTATCTACAATGCTTAGAACGAAAACTATTTCAGAATTTAATATTTTCATATTTCTGTTCAAAATATTTTTATATACCTAAGATATCTTAGGACCAAAACATAATACAAAATATATTTTTTCATATATACCTTACACATATATAAAGATTTGTTTTCATGTATGTGTGTATATTTGTATTAGTGTATACCATGTTCAGGTGCCTGTGGAGGGCACAAGGTGTCAGATACCCCAGAGCTGAATTTACAGGCAGGCAGCTGTGAGCTGCCCAACATAGGCCCCAGGACCTGAATTCAGATCCTCTGAAAGAGCAGTTAAGTGGTATCAACTGCTAAGCCATTTCTACAATTCCCTAACAATAATCTTATATTTTAACTTTATGCACTCAACAGTTTACTGAACAATGACAACACATGCCATTTTATTACTTAATAGACAGACTTGTAAGTGAGAACCTGGATATGCTCAGAAAAGGTGTTATTGTAGCTAAAAGGGATGAACAGGGTCTTGTTTTCCTTGAAGACAGTAAATAAACCATGTTCTTAAGCTGTGTTCTTTCAGCCTGTCAGCAATGGAAGTTTCTACTAGTGTTCTCAGTACTAAAGAAGTTTCAGACTTTGGAGCATTTCCAATCTCAGCTTATGAATATCCAAATCCTCTTCCCTCCCTCCCTGTCTTTTTTCAGTTTCAGTAGAATCATCACTCTTCTGCTTGCAAGTGCATTTGTCCTTAGATTTGATTGCTTTTGCTCTTAGCAGCACCACTTTCTCCCCTATACACACTGGGTGATATTACCTACTTCTAAGGCAGTAATTCCTAAGTATATCTACCTCCAGCTTTATCTCTACACCAAACATATTTACAACTGCTACAGGATTTTCTGACTCAGATGCTTAGTAGAAATGCTAAAAAAAAAAAAAAAAAAGAAGAAAGAAAGAAAGAAAGAAAGAAAGAAAGAAAGAAAGCAACCCTAATATCTCGGCCACCATCTTTCAGCATAGCTGCAACATAGACATTGCCTAAAAAATATTACTGTTTATGAATAAAATCCCTAGCACCAAAGATTTATTAATTATTAATTTATATAAATCCAGAACACAGGGCTGAAGTATATAGTCCAGTGGTAAGCCACTTCTTAGCATGCATAAGGCCCCCGTTTCACTCTCTAGAACTAGCAAAAAAATATGTCTGATCTCTGAAATATTTGGGGTTTGGAGGAGTGGCTGGTTGGGGTTTTACTGTTGTTTTGATTTGGTGTTTTGAGACACAGTCTTCCCATACATCCCAGTGGCTCTGCCTCCAGAGTGCTGGCCTAGCTTTTTTGTTTGGTAGACACAGAATCTTACCACGCAGCCCACGCTTGGTCCTCCTATCTCAGTGCCACAAGCACTGAGATTCCAAGTGTGCAACACCATATCCAGTGCTGTTATTTTTTAAAATGTCATTTAAATGTCCTGGTAAAATGAAAAGTATGCATAAACAATTCTTACCCAACATTAAATTATTAAGTTGCCTGCATGAAAACTACTTGTAATGTGTCTTTATTTTTCAAACAGGGTCTTCTTATTTAGGGTTGGAATATACTCACTATGTAGCTTTGACTAGCCTCTAATTCAGTGTAATTCTCTTACCTTTACCATCCAAAGTACTGGGATTATAGTCACCAACATGCCTATGACAGTAGTTTTTAACTGTAGGCTTAATTCTCTTGTTTTTATAGAATACCATTTTTTCCACTTGAGAAACAAGTGACAAGTTATGACTATAATGCACCAAGTTTGTCACTTCAAGGAAAAAAGAGTATTTGTTGTTAATGATAAAATAATTTTGAAAAACTTGTTTCTTCCACTATGGGGATGACTACTGTCATAGAGGTTTCCCTGGTCATCTTTGGTAGTGACACTAAGGAATGCATATTTGATACCATACAATGAAGTTTGTCAATATTTGGAAGAGTTGCATAATTCAGTGAAAGACTTTTTCCAAACGGCCACTGTATATTGTAAAATGACTGTGGACAAAAGATCCATTCCAAAATTAAAAAGAATCAAATGGATTTTATTTACAAAATATCAAAATGCCATTGCTTTGTATTTGGTTTGGGGGAGGGGGTCTGGTTTAGCTAGGGGTTTCTGGTTTGGTTTCTTTTACTTCTTTACTGGGGGTTGGAGGATTGGAAGGCATATTCCCACTATGCAGCCCTAGCTGACTATATAGGTCAGGCTGACTTGTCCTCCTGCCTTCACTTCCTCAATACTGAGTTTGCAATTTTGCACCACCATACCTAGTACCAAGGTAGTTTAAACTGGGGGTAAAGAGACAAATGATTGCTTGAGCCCGTGAATTCTAAACCAGCCTTGACAACACAGAATCTCTCTTTAAAAAATAATAAAATAAAAAAACAGGGCCAGTTGAGATGATAGATAAGCATATGGACTGAGTTCAATCACTGGGAATCACATGAAAGGGGAAGGAGAAAACACACACACACACACACTGGTGGGGGGGGGAGGAAGGGAGGGAGAAACAGAGTGGGAGAGATTGAGATTAGAATTTTGATATGATATCAAACAATAATGGGCATAATTACCTAAGAAGCCTAATACAATTGTGCTGCCCTTGCCAGCTATTTAGCCGTGTGAGACTAGATATTCTTCATAACCTCAATCACAATGACCTATTCCATCCCTAACTCACAATAAAAATCAATGCCAGCTACAAAAGTCTGAAAAATGAAGGGCTGGCAAGGTGGCTTACCAGATGAAAGTGCTTGCCACCAAGGCTGAGAATTTGAATTTAATCCAAAGAACCTACACAAAGGTAGAAGGAAAGGAGAGAATCTACACAAAGTGGAAGGAAAGAACATCTCTGACCACCACATGCATGCAATAACACGCACACACACATATGTACACACATACACATATGTCATACACATTCACATACACAAAATAATGATTTTAAATGCTAAGTCAAAGTGAAAAAATCTGGGTGTCATGCCTCATGCCTATACACTGTACTCCTGAGGTGGAGGCAGGAGGACAACCTTGAATTTGAGGCCAGTCTAGCCTACAAAGTGAGTTCTAGGAGATTACAAATCAAGGTTCCAGGGTAGATTACAGATCGAGACTCCATTTCAAAAAGAAAATTAAGTTCCCAAAATAATATAGGAAAACTTCATTAACCTTGGAGTCACTAAGGATTACTCCAACACTCAGAGAACTGAGACAGGAGGACTGTCTTGAGTTCCAAGAAAGTCGGGGTTAGCATGCAACCCTGTCTGAAAAAAACAAAGAATAAGAAAGTGGGAAAGGAAGGCATTAAGCATAAAGGTTACTAGTATAGCAAATAGGGATCAATGTGACAATAGTAAAATGAATCATTTCTGTTCATCAAAAGTCACCATTAAGCCCAAGTGTGGATGCAGGTTCTAATCATGAATTACAGACCAACCTGGGCTATATAGGCAGACCTTAACTCAAAAACAAACATCAAAAAGATCACTATTAGCTAGGCATGATGGTGCATTCCTGGCACATACCAGCATATAGGCAGCTGAGGAGGGAAAATTTATTATGAGTCAGAGACCAGCCTAGGTTACATTGAATTCTAAGACATCCAGGGCTACAAAGTCAAGACCCAGACAGGGTGTGGTAGCGCACGCCTTTAATCCCAGCACTTGGGAGGCAGAGGCAGGCAGATTGCTGAGTTCGAGGCCAGCCTGGTCTGCAGAGTGAGTTCCAGAACAGCCAGGGCTATACAGAGAAACCCTGTCTCGAAAAACAAACAAAAAAAAAGAAAAAAAAAACAAAACAAAACAAAATAAAGTCAAGACCCAACATCAAAAAAATGTTTATAGAGGTCACTGTTTGAAGACTGAATATGTACTAATAACATGCATGTACCTGCAAAAAAATGCAATATAACCCACAAACATGAAGCATCTCAAAGATAGCAAAGAAAAATTAATAGGAAACACAGACAAAAGATATAAAGAAGAGCCTCACAAGGTTAAACCAGAACTTCTAAAAAGCAATAATATATATTTAAAAGATGCTCAATGAAAATGTAAGCTACAATGAAGCACACACAAATCACACTGACTTTTTTTTTTCTAAGTTTTGCTGCTGTTGTTTTTGAAACAAGGTTTCGTGTTGCTCAGGCTAACCTTAAATTCCTGATCCTTCCTCCTGTCTCAGCTTGGCCAATCTTTCCATTCTCATTAATATGTGATCCTAACTTTAAAAGTCAGGTATAATGAATAACATGCCTATAATCCCAGAATTTATGAAGTAGAATATGGAGGACCAAAACATAAATGTCAAAATAATGACTACCACAGATGTAGTGAAAAGAGAGATCAGAAAAAGAGGTTATATATTACCTGATGGGGATGTAAAATAGGTGGTATATACATTTTGGGTTTTGTTTTGTTTGTAAATTTGCATTTTGTTGTTTTCTTTTGAGATTGGGTCTTCCTATGTAACCTTAGCTGGCCTGGAACTTGCTCAATAGACCAGGCTGGTTTCAAATTCAGCGATCTGCACATCTCTTTTGAGTGCTGGGATTAAACGTGTGCCTACCACGGATGTAGTTGTCAGCTCACTTTTGGACTCTACTTCTATTCTGCAACTGAGGCTGGCCTCAAATTCATGATTCTCCTGTTTTAGCCTCTGACTACTGGATTACAGGCATATGACTTGCATTTGAGTCATATAATTTTCTAAGCTCTACATGTTAATATTTAGGCACTTCTCTATATTTTTGTTCAATTTCACAATTTAGAAAAAAATCTTACAGGTCAACTTTTTTTTTTTTTTTGAGATAGGATCTCAATCTGTATCCTTGGCTGACCTACAATTCACTATGTAGACCAGTCTGTCTTTGAACTTACAGAGGTCTGCCTGTCACTGTTTTCTGAGTGCTGATTCAAGGCATGGGCCACCATTTTAAAGTAAATGAAGAGAACCAACAAAGTTTATGTCTTTCTTTTATGAAAATTTCATGAGTACTGTATTTACATCAATTCCACATTTATGAGTGGGTTGAACATGTCCCTGGCACATGAAAAGCCTGGAGTTCAATCCTCAGCACTAGGAGAAAAAAAAGCTTATAGATTCTGTTTATCTATCCTATGTTATACTAATATGATGCCATAATACCATCACTTACAGAGACTATCTATGCTATAGGATACCCACATCCCTACACCTTGCCTCTGTATCATATATTTTGATACTCCATTTGTTGGCTAGAAAAACCCAATAAACATCTTCTGGCCCACAATTTACTTCTAACCTATTTTTTTCTTTGCTGTTTTGCTACTGCAGCTGAACCTACAGCCTTGCACATGCTAGGCAAGCAAGCACTCTATCAATAAGATAGACCCTTATCCCTCTTCTATTTTTTCCTTGGACAGTCTGGACAAGTTTATTGAGCTAGCCTTAAACTCGCTCTGTAGCCCAGGCAAACCACAAACTATGATTCTCCTATCTCAAGTAACACCAATCCTAGGTATACAATTATGTTCAATATTAAGAATAAAAGATCAGTGCAAAACAATTACTAATTAAATCTACATAAAAATAGAAAATCTCCATTATAAACCATTAACCACCCACCACCAATTAAAAAATTTATTCAACTAGACAGAGCTAGCAAGATAGTTCAGTGGAAAAAGACCTGTCTCAAAACAGTTGCCACTAGAGAGGATTTTCAAGTATTTTCTCAGCACAAAGGATAAATATCTGATGCAGCAGTTCTAAACCTGTGGGTTGAAACCCCTTTGGGGGTAACATATTAGATATCCTGCATATCAGATATTTACATTACAATTCATAACATCAGCAAAATTAGTTATGAAGTAGCAATGAAATAATGTTATGGCTGGGGGTCACCACAGCGTGCGGAACTGTATTAAAGGGACACAGCATTAGGAAGGCTGAGAATGGCTGATCTGAGGTAATGGATATGCCAATTACCCTGGTCTGATGATTGCACAGTATATACACTTATTATTATTGGAGGGATTTGAGTTTTTGGTTTTTGAAGCAAAGTTCACATAACCCAAGATGACCTCAAACTCACTAAGTAGTTCAAGCTAGCATTGAACTCCTGATCCTCCTGCCTCCACCCTCCATATATTGGGTGTACTTAGCTTTGTATACATGTACTGAATACACACTGTGGGCTCAGGATATGGCCCAGTGTTTGTTCACCTAGCACACATAAGCCTTGGATTTGATTCCTAGCAGCACACAAAAGCTGATATGGTGGCATACACCTGTAATTTCAGAGCTTGGGATATGATAGCAAAAAGATCAGAAATCAAGATCAACCTGAACTACAACAGTAAGCTTGTACATAGGATGTACAATATCTTGAAGGAAGGGTAGGAGGGGGTAAAGAAAAAAAACAGAAATTGGAATGAGCTGTAGGAATTCATGCAATTGAAATCCCAAACCCTTGAAAGACTGAGGAAGGGTTGCCATAAGTTCTAGACCAGCATGGAATACAGAGTAAAATTCTGTCTCAAAGGGGAGAGCGTAGGAATTGTTTTTCCCTCTTCCTTGTTACAGATGCCTTTGTCCCCCACATTGGTGCCAGCTACACTCCACTACTTTCAGCAATGGCAGCACACATCTTTTTCAACAAGCATTGCAATGACTGAAGAGACTCTGTCAGTGTCCCAAACTCATACCTATGGTACAGTCATCATTACATAACTAAGAAATAACTGAAATGTCATTTCATATTATCAGTCACTAGGCCACAAGCACATTTATTAGTCTACAGATAATATTGTCATCACCTCAAAGATTTGCTAAAATTGTGTACAAAATCATTAATGGGTTATTACATTCAGACAATTCACTGTGCATAACAGATGTGTACTTAAAACAGAAACAAGCACTTAGAACCTGAGGCAAGAAGATGGAAAGATTAAGGCAGACCTGGATATAGGAGTACCCTGTCTCAAAAAAGCTTTTTCAAGTATCAGTTTAACTATGTCCTCTGGAAGCAATCCACAAATAGTAGACTCACAAGTATCCTTAAAAGTTAAAAAAAAAAAAAAGTAATTGGTTCTGAATGTTGCATCTATCTTACTGTCCTATCTGTTAAACACTTCTAACCTACATTACAGGATGATAACACACAAAAGGACCTCAATTACTTGCCCATTATAATAGGAACTTTAAAATACTCAAATATTCTGTCTCAGTCCAAACATCAGTATTAATTTATGCCCTTAATTTTTGTTGTTGTTGTTGTTGTTTGAGACAGGTTTTCTCTGGGTAGCCCTGGCTGTCCTGGAACTCACTCTAGACCAGGCTGGCCTCGAACTCAGAAATCCGCCTGTCTCTAGCTCCCAAGTGAGCCATCACTGCCCGGCTATGCCATTAATATTTAAGTTAACCAGTTTTTCCTCTTCTCAAATAGTTTTGTGCTATTGTGGAAATGCTGCAACTCCCTGAGAACAAACACAGAAATCCACTTTCTGACAAAGATCTGTAGAAATGTGAATGAATGAGTTATATTCTCCTAATGATTTCAGAAGTATATTGTGAATCTTCTTAACATGGATATTTAGCTTTTTATCGTACTTACTCTCAATTTTCAGCACAAAGGAAATACAAACAAGCCTGAAGTACTTCTGCTCACAGCTTGCAAGCTTGCTGCACATATAAAAGACTGATATTCACCTGTGCTTCAATTAGTTTTTAAACAAAACAGCAAGAAAGGTTAAATAGTTTAAGCAAAGTACTTGTCTCTATTTTTCAATGTTATAATAAAAATACTACCCTCAAAAATAAATGAGGACAAAACCATTTTACCTTGTAGAAACATGAACTTATGAAGAAGCAAGAAATGTCATTCAAAAAAACAAATTAACAAAAGCTTTACCCTTGTAAGTAGGAAAATGCAGATTCATTAATGCCAAATTCTCTATTTCAGCAATATAAAATAGCAAACAAAGTAGTAAGTTAATAACTTCCTAATGTTGTATTATATTCTGAAGAATAAAGTTCTCTTAGCAAAAAAAAAAAAAAAAAAAAAAAAAAAAACAGACCAAAACTTGCACTTAGTTCATAAATACAAATTAAAATATGAAGTCAAATTAAGAAAGGCTTCAGGACCAGAGATGTAGTTCAGTGGGTACAGTGCTTGCCAATGTATTCTGTGCCCTAGGTTTGATCCCCAGTAGCACATGAAGTAGGTGTGATACCATCAGTCTGTATGGAATCCTTGTCCTTGTAAAGTGAAGGTATGAGATTAGAAATTCAAGCTCATCCTCAGCCAGTTCAAGGCCAGCCTGGACTACAGGGGCTGGAGACCAAACATGCTCAAGTAGGAGAATTACCAGGCATTCTAGGCCAGCTTGAACAATACTTACAAATTACCAAATAAATCAATAAAACAATAAAACCTTCAGGAGCCCTCTACTGTTTTTATACCTCTTGTAGAAAAAATCATGATACAAGTTTTATAATCTTTTAAAGATTTGTTTACAATTTTTCAGTGTATATATGTGTGTTTAAAGTGTATGTATGTGCACCATGTGAACACACACAAGAGCCTGAAAACTTAAAAGAGAGTGGGAAACATACCTCCTAGAACTAGTTTGGGGCAGTTAAACCCAGGTCCTAAGAGCAGTAAGTGTTCTTAACTGCTGAGATAGCTCTTCAGCACCTAAAGATTTACTCTGATTATCTTTAGTTATGTGTATGTGTGTCTTAGAGTGTGTACATGTCATGTATAGGTATCTGGGGATGCCAGAGGTGATGGATTCCTGTGCAGCTAGAGTTACCATTTGTAACTGGTTATGAGTCACCCCAACATGGACAATGGGAAAATGCTGGTCCTGTGGAAGAGTAGTACCTGTTCTTACACTGAACCATTTCTCCGGCTCTACCAGTTATATAATTTATCACCTAAAAATATATTTGGTGGGCCAGAGAAGTGTATTAGTGGGTAAAGGCGCTTGCTGCCAATTGGGCCTGATGACCTGAATTCAATCCCCTGCCTCACAAGGTGAAAGAAAAAAAAAAAAAAAACAATTACCAGGAATTGTCTTCTGACCTGCATCTTAGCATGCTTAAGTATAAACACACACACAATTTTAAATGTTTTTTTAAAAAGTGACATTTATACATATACTCTAGAAACTAATAGTATATATAGGTATGTGAGAGATGGACTGTTTTGATAGATGAATTATTACCTAACAAAGCTCATTCCTCAAAGTTAAGATGATCTATATAATAGACGGTTGGTTTTCATGGAGCACAGTTACCTATTTGTCATGAAAAGCTCTGTCAGTCATAAATTTGAAAGAAGGCAAGAGGTTATATGGAAGGGTTTGAAGGGAAAAGGGAAGAATGATGTAATCTTAAAGTCCCTGTTGTGGTGGACACAGAAAAAAAAAAGGGTTTTGGGGGGTTGTTTTGTCCTTTTTAAAGACACCAGAAAAGGCCTACAATTATTAGCTGGAGAGGAGATGTCAGGGGAACGGCAGGTTACTTTGAGACAGGAAGTAAAAGTCTGAGACAGAAGCAATGATGATCTATAGCCAAAAGTTTGTAGTAGCAGCTTAAATAGGAAACCCTTTTTGTTTAAGACTGCCAGAGGCACAGTTTGGGGGTGGGGGGGACGAACTACTGATTAATGTAGTTAATGATTAATATCAATTAAATGTTCATTCCTAATATCTCTGCCTTAGCACTGTCTTTTCATTACATCAGATATACTGCCTTGAAAATTGTGGTAGTAGTACCAGGATCAGGGAACTCAGAGCATGCTATGTTATAATGACATTTTTGTCATTCTTTTTTTGACATTCCAGAATTTTTGAGAATTCTGGAATTTTGGGTTCTTAAAAAAAAAAAAAAAAAAAAAAAAAAAAAAAAAAAAAAAACCAAAAAGAGAGAGAGAGAGAGGGAAGCCTGGCCGGGCGGTGGTGGCGCACGCCTTTAATCCCAGCGCTTGGGAGGCAGAGGCAGGTGGATTTCTGAGTTCGAGGCCAGCCTGGTGTACAGAGTGAGTTCCAGGACAGCCAAGGCTATACAGAGAAACTCTGTCTCAAAAAAAAAAAACCCACAGAAATATGATAAGAATGTGCTTTTCTCTTAATCCCACATGAAGGGATGTGGGGTTGCTTCAGACTTGTCTGCAGCAGGTGACTATGATTTGCCTTGTGCTCTAGAAGAAGCACAGTTTTGCCAGCTGCAGATAATTTCTGCCATTGTGTGACATTTGCAATTCTGGGAACTTTACAGAGGGTTCATAAATTCAAGGATCGCCCCACCCCCAGAACCGCAATAGGGGTTTGTGGAAGTTTGTTAGTAGCTGTGGTCAAAGAAGAAACAAAGGAAAGAAACTGGATTCAGGGATCTCTTTCTCCCTCCTCCCCCTCCTCTTCCACCTCTTCTTCCTCATCCTCCTCTCTCCTTTCCTCTCTTTCCTGTTTCTTGCCTACCTAGTGTTAGGGGGTGAAACCGTGGGGTTAAAAGAGTGAGAAAAAGAAGAACCCAGAAAAATAGCAAAGACCAGCTACACTATGCAAACTGCTTTACCTCTGAGCTTATTCTCACCATCACGTTGCTTCTATCACTACAGACACTAACCCTCACAATAGCTATCCATATACTGCTACGATGCTACAAACAATACAAGCTTGGGAATCTCATGAAACAAAACATACTTTAACAAAACTCAGAGCTGGAGAGCACTTGTTGCTCTTTTATAAAGGAATAATCAGCTAGCCATTGTGGTACACGCCTAAGATCCCAATAGTGAGGCTAAAGCAGGAAGATAATGAATTCAAGGTCACCCTGGACTACAAAGCAAGTTTCAGATCAGCCTGGGCTACATAAGACCTTATCTCTAAAAACCAAAAAACATTTAAAATTGTTAAATAAAAAGGGAAAATCCATCTAAGAAATAATTTTACATATGGCCATACTCCAAAAACCAAATGTATTCACTCTGCCCTCACTAAATAGCATTTAGTTGCTATTTCATATTTAAGACATTTTTTCCAAAGAATTTTTTGTAATATATTTACAATACTATTGTTTTAACAAGGTGACAATGCTAATATCTATAACATGACAAGTTTGTACATAAGGAAAAGAAGTCAAATAAGTGAAAACAAAGTAGAGAATGGGGATGTGTTTACAATATTTAAAATTACAATTATTTAAAATATTTCATTATGGCAGGACCTGACAGTGAAAGCCTGCAATTTTTTTTTCTTTTTTTTTTCTTTTTTTTTTTTTTTTTTTTTTTGGTTTTTCGAGACAGGGTTTCTCTGTGTAGCCCTGGCTGTCCTGGAACTCACTCTGTAGACCAGGCTGGCCTTGAACTCAGAAATCCGCCTGCCTCTGCCTTCCAAGTGCTGGGATTAAAGGCGTGCGCCACCACCGCCCTGCGAAAGCCTGCAACTTAAGAGACTGTTCATGTTCAATGCTGACCTGGACAATTGAACAAAACCCTGTCTCAAAACAGAAAATTAAAGAGCTGAGGATGTAATTCTGTTGGTACAGAGCTTGCCTTAACATGCCTTATGCTCTGGGTTCAATCCCCAGGACTGAATAAACTGGGTGTGGTACACCTTTCTAGGACTTTCCAGCACTTGGGAAATAGAGGGAGATCATAAATTCAAGGTCATTCTCAGTTATCTGCAGTTCAAAGCCAGCTTGGGATACATGAGACACTGTCTTTAAAAAAGGAAACCTGCCTGTGGTGGGGACGGACCTTTAATCCCAGCACTTGGGAGGCAGACCAGGACAGCTAAAGCTACACAAAGAAAATCCTGTGTTGAAAACCCAAAAGAAGAAAAGGGAGGAAGAAGAGGAGGAGGAAGAACAGGAGAAAGAGGGGGAGGAGGAGGAGGTCACAGCAAAATAGACTGGGCATAAAGCAAAACAAAATCATTACATTTACAGGAAATTATTTTAAGCAAGACAAATACCACATTTTTAAGTGTACATATACATATGTGTAAGTCAGGAAAATAGAAAGGTACAATGAGAGAGGAAGAGAGAATTCAAAGGAAAGAAAAGGGTAGATTAAGAGTAGGTAATGAAGGTCAGTCATGGTGGTATACGTATGCCTTTAATCCCAGCATTTTCCAGCCTGCTCTACAAAGTGAGTTCCAGGCCACCCATGGCTACAGAGTCTAAGAAAGGAGAGGAGAGGAGAGGAGAGGAGAGGAGAGGAGAGGAGAGGAGAGGAGAGGAGAGGAGAGGAGAGGAAGAAAAGAGGGGAGGGGGAGAGGGGAGGGCAGAGGGAAGAGGAGGGGAAGGGAGAGGAGAGGGGAGGGGAGGGGAGGGGAGGGAAGGGGAGAGGAGGGGGAGGGGAGAGGGGAGAGGAGAAGAGAAGAGGGGGAGGGGAGAGGAGGAGAGAGGAGGGGGAGGGGAGAGGAGAGGAGGGGAAGGGAGAGGAGAGGAGAGGGAGAGGAGAGGAGGGGGAGGGGAGAGGAGAGGGGAGGGGAGAGAAGAGAAGAGGGGGAGGGGAGGGAGGAGAGAGGAGAGGAAGGGGAGAGGAGAGGAGAGGGGAGGGGAGAGGAGAGGGGAGGGGAGAGGAGAGGAGGGGGATGGGGGGGAGAGGAGAGGAGAGGAGAGGGGAGAGGAGAGGAGGGGAGGGGAGAGGAGAAGAGAAGAAGGGGAGGGGAGAGGAGAAGAGAAGAAGGGGAGGGGAGAGGAGGAGAGAGGAGGGGAGGGGGAGTGGAAAGGGGAGGGGAGGGGGAGAGGGGAGAGGGGAGGGGGAGAGGGGAAGAGGGGAGGGGAGGGGGACAGGAGAGAGGGGAAGAGGGGAAGAGGAGAGAGAGGGAGAGGGAGAGGGAGAGGGAGAGGGAGAGGGAGAGGGAGAGGGAGAGGGAGAGGGAGAGGGAGAGGGAGAGGGAGAGGGAGAGGGAGAGGGAGAGGGAGAGGGAGAGGGAGAGGGAGAGGGAGAGGGAGAGGGAGAAAAAGAGTAGACAATGGCAGTACCAGTTAGAAGGGCCAGCAAGAAGTGGGTAAAGGAAAGCAGTAGGGAGAAAGCCAGCAAAGTAAACTATGACACATGTATGAAAATGTCAAAATAAAATGTATTATTTTGTATGCTAATGTAAATAATTTTGTAAAGGGCTGAAGATATAGTTCAGTAATAGTACTTGCTTAGTATGTACAAAGCCTCTAGATTCATTCACCGGTAAGGCAAAATTTAGAATATTTCATTATATTAAATAGCTTCAGTGTGGGATTTTTTTAAATGTATGTATGTGTGTATGTATGTGTTTGGTGTGTGTGTACAGGCCTGTGAGACCAGAGGTTTTAGATCCCCGGAGCTAGAGTTACAAGAGACCATAAGCCATCAGATGTGGGTCCTGAGAATTGAAATCAGTAAATGCTCCTAATTCCCCACCCTAGACATCTCTCAAACCCTTGTGGCTTTAATTTTCTTTTGCCTTTTACTGTTTTGTTTCAAACAAAATTTAACTGTGTAGCCCCAGCTGACCTCAAACTCCTGGAACTCCTTCCTCATCCTCCCAGGTGCTAGGATTACAGGTGTAAGCCACCACACCAAGCTGTGCCATCCAACTTTAAATTCTCAGCTAGTATAGTGAGACATGCCTATAATCTTAGCACCTAGATGGTTATAAATTCAAGGTCAGTATGAGCTACAAGGTTATTGTCCCAAAAAAGGTAAGTTCACTTAATATAGTAACAGAAATTATATATATTTATATAATCATTAAACTGTCACACTAATTTGGATCTATTATAATTCAAACCACATTCCACAAGCTATACAATACACACACATGGAAATCCTAAGAACAGTTTTATGTAGATCTTTTAAAGGTACGTAGCATGGATCATGTAAATATATATATACTCCAAATTCCACTTTATATTCTTGGCTTCATACATCACTTAGTTTTTCTTCACTCATTGCCAGTCAGAAGTTTGGCAGGGCTCCTCCCCCTATTCCTAATACTCATTCTAAGGTGGAAGTAAAAACATTAAACTGTTTTTAAAAACCAGCTAGGCCTGTGGACATTGCTCACTGATGGAGCACATGATAACCCACCCCCACCCCGCCACACACACACACACACACACACACACACACAGTGAAATCCACCCAGAGGGAAGCTGAGCAGCCCACAAACATGACAGTTCATAAATGAACAGGCTTTAGATGCTAGATAATGATGAACTGAAATGTTTGGGGGGGGGGGAATCACCCTCAAATCTGGAATGGTTTAGCTGAGTTGCTTCCCATCCTGCCTTCTCAGCACTCAGAGCACCTGATAGGTATCTGTTAAACAGCACATAAAAATTAAAAACGAATGCTTTTCTTATATATGACACATACCTGTGAGTTAACAAAACACTAAGGTCCTATAAATATATGCTGGAGGACATGTTGTACCAAAAAGAAATGGGATGCCATCCCTTTTCTTCAAGGGCCTCTCAATTCATTAGCATACAAAAGTAAATATGCATCATGTCAGAGGCCAATTAATTGCTAAGCAAAGTGGCAGAGCCTGCATGCGCAAGAGCACATGAGAAGTTTAAATATCGAAAAGCTGAAATAATATTACTTTTAATAGCTATCACTTGAGCACTTACTATAAGCCAAGTGCTTTACAGACATTCACTCTTCACAACAACCCTTTGAGTAGAGCGCTTATTATTCCCAATTTACTCAAGGGGAAACGGTCCAAATGGTTAAGAATTTATCCAAGGTCACTCGGCTAGCTAAGTGGGCTAAGCTAGCCACTTACTCAGACAATCCAATTCTAGGACTCATGCTGTTACTGTTACATTTCAGAGAACAGCAAAGGGAGTTAGTTGTCTGTGGGAGAGTAAGTCACGTTACAAGAGCATGATCCTGCAATTGGTGTACAACGTTACTTTGAAGTAACAAAGTTTCAAAGATTCCTATCTTCCCGCGAGCAACTGGGAACCTGATACTGGACTGGAGTGTGGGAGTGTGGGAGACAACTCAAGCATCTAAGGAGAGTTAATCGCACACAGGATTGACTGCTAAGCTTCCAGAACGACTCAGGAGAAGAAGTTAGAACTTTTTTTTTTTTTTCAAATCAGTGGTTAATTCTTGCCAGTTAAACGGGGAGTGGGGGTAGGGCGGTTATTGGGGGCGAGAAAGCCGCGACTGTGGGAAATTCCCGGAGAGTGGGGTCCAAAATAAGTTTACGACTTAAAGGAAACAGAACATCCTAAAGTACTTGAAAAGCTTCGAGGAGGGCAAGCACTAGCCGCAATCTCAGGCCAAAATGGGGCTTCCTAAACATTTTACCAGGAAAAGTTGAATCCCATCCCGAAACCATTCTGAGGTGCCACGCCGGTAGGGACTTGGCTAAAAGCGGCAATCCCTGCCACACTTTCCCGAGGACCGCAGGGCCAGGGAAGCACAAGCTGACGCTCCCGGAGAAAGCAGAGGTGCCAAGCCTGGCTGTCCCCGACGCCCGGTGCTCCTCTGCTAGTGGCGGCGAGGACCCGAGAGAGTTCGGGACAGTTCGCCCTCCTAAGACTTCGGGCACAGGAGAGGGCCGGGCGCCAAACTGCGGGAGTCGCCTTAGGTCCAGAGTGAGGGGAAACGGGACAGGGCAGAGAAATGGCAAGTGTGGATCCAACCGGCCCCGGCTGCAAACCCACAGAGAAAAAGGGGAGCCTGGGGAGCTGAAGCAAACCGAGCGGGCGAGACAGACAAAAAGAGAGACAGGGCAGGAGCACAGGGGGACCTGAAGAGACAAGACGGAAGTTCTGCTGAGAGCAAAAGGAAGCGGGGCTCCCAGGGACCACGGGGCTTTCGGGGGAGCTCCGGGAAAGGACACACTCGGCGGCGGCAGCGACCGGCTCCTCTCCTCCAGCAGTTCGAAACTCCTGACCAACCAACCATCCTCAATCGCCGCCCGGGTGGGGGAGGGGGCACCGCAGCCCCTGCTCCCTGAACCCCACTTCCGAAGGCGTCCAGCGCTCCGATCTCAGGGAGCCCGGCCCCTTCCCTCAGCCGGAACACTCACAATTCGCCTCTCCCTGATTTCTCCCAGTTCTTTATCCACTCTGCGGGAACCACCACAGCCGCGGCCGCCATCTTCCCCTCGCTAGTAACAGTGGCCCGGATGTGTAGCGAGCGAGCAAGGGGTCAAAGGGGAGCACCGCCCACGGGGAGTGACGGAAGCTGCGAGTTCGGTTTTAGATTTCCCGCCCCACCTACTTCCCCACCCAACGGAAGATCCAGGCCTTGCCGACAAAGAGGAGGTAGGCAGGCACCAGGGGTCTTAGCCCTGCTTCCCTTGAGAAGGTACACACATTAAAAAAGGAAACGCCCGGACCGCTGTGGCCTTTATGATCTCCCGTAATATCTACTCCAAGCCACTAATTCAAACACGTAATTTTTCAAGCTCTCTGTATGTTAGGCATTAGCGGATGCTGGAACTGTAAGCCAAGACATGAGCTTCTGGAAAAGAGGAACATGAGATAAGAAATATCTCAACTAACTACTGAATAGAAAATTAATACGGATAGGGCTACGATACTTGGCACGCCAAGTAGCCATTATACTAACCTAATGGATAAAAGCTGGGAAACGCAGGCTCCGCAAAATCCTAACTCCTTACTTTAGCTGTCAAACTAGGGAGCATTAGTATGCCGAGAAACGATATTTATGGTGTTATAATCTCTCCATAAAATATGTATTACAAAGGGAAAATATTACTGTAGGAAAATATGGAAGATATCACCCTATGTTGGTAAAAATAAATTCCACCAGGGTTAGAACTTTAACTTGGGTCTAGAGCACTTGCCTACCTTGAACCAGGCTCTGATTTTGGTACCTCACTACTTGGGGGGGAAAGCTAAATTATCTCAGAAATAAGACAAGTGATCGAGGCTCAGGCTTACACAGATATAATTCCAACACTTGGGAGCCTGAGGCAAGAGCATAGAGACTTCCCATCAGCCTGGAAGTAATTAATGAAAGGTGGGCAAAGAAGTGAAAAGAAACGGACATCATGGGACTGCCAGTAGTGCTAGGCAAAACACTACTCAACGTTTTAAAATTGCTAATACCCAAATTGTATATATTTATTTAATATTGTAGGACAGCAGACAATAACCATTCTTGAGGGAGAATCTACAGAATTACTGGCCTGTACTTTTCAAAGTTGTCAAGCTCTTAGAAGATAGTAAATTCCTCAAGATTTATGAAAACTGAAGGCAGAGGCAGAAGGATCTCTGTGAGTCAGAGGCCAGTATTATCATATACACAGCAAGCTCCAAGCCAGCCAAAAGGTTACAGACTGTCTCAAAACGACTAATGGAGACAGGAAATACAAGGGATTTTCTCCTCCCCAAAAATCATATTTTCCTTTTTCTATAAAAGGGTATTACTGGCACAAATGACTTCATTAGGATATCTGAAATTAAGTAATAATATTTTATTATGTTGTTGACCCCAAATAACTCTACTCAAATTGTCCCGGTGGTGGCAGCAGCACTACTTACTACCCACCCCAATGTTCCGGGTTCTCGAATAAAAGACACACACAAGTGAAGCATCCTATTTTAATATGCTTTAAACAGCTCAATGTCTGGGCCACTTCTAAACCTTCACATGGATAACACGCTCCCCTCCAATATTCTTGAGTTATTACCTAAATATTTATACTGTGTTACAGATCAATCCTGTTGAGACAAGTCTTGGCTAGAGCAATGACTCAGCAGTTAAGAGCATTGGTTGGTCTTTCAGAAAACACAGGTTGGATTCCAGCACCCAAGTGGCGGTTTGAAACAATGTGTAACTCCAATCCCAAAGGATCTGACACCCTCTTCTGACCCTTGATGACAGTGCACATATATGGTACAAGACATACATGGGAATAAAGCATCTATATACAAAAAAAATTAAAAAATAAATAAATCTTTTAAAGGAAACAAGACCTCACTCAGGATATTTTCTAGTTCCATCCATTAATACTAGAGGGGTAAGGGGGAGGGAGTGGGTAGGTGGGTGGAGGCAAAGAGGAGATGAAGTGAGGGGGTTCGTGGAGGGGAGACAACAAATAAAATGATTAATAAAAAAAATTTTAAAAGAAGAAGACTCAGCCAAGCATGGTGGCACAAGCCTGTAATTCCAGGACTCAGAGGCAGAACCCGAAGGATCCCCAAACTGAAGCCATCTTAGGTTATGTGTAGCTGCTGGTCTTTGCTATTTTGTGGGTTCTCCTTTTCCCCACCCTTTATCCCCTCCCTTTCACCTCCTAACAGTAAATAGGGAAGAAAGAAGGACAAAGGAGAAAGAGATCACTGAAATCTAATTTCTTCCCTGTAGTTTCTTCTTTGACCATTGCTACTAACAAACTGCAACCAACCTCCCTAAAAAAAAAAAAAGTCTCTCTGAAATAATGACACATTTTCCAGTTGTTCATTTGTCAAGGATCATCTCCATGGAAAACTCATTAACCAGGTAAAGTCAACCACAAAAATACATACCTCCATTATAGAAAAGAAAGCTTTAATCAAACATTTATGAACATATGTAAATATAGATTTAGATAGATAGGTAGATAGATAGATAGATAGATAGATAGATAGATAGATAAAAATCGTGAAAATAGATGGGAAACTCTGTGAGGAAAGGGTTTCTAGTGGTATAGAACAGGAAGAGACAAAAGACTGAGAGAGGTGATAGAGCAGGTAGATAAAATGGCACCTTCCCAGCAGGGGACTTCCGGAACACTTAGCTGGCTTTACCAGGTTTATCTGCTTATAGGGCACAAAGCGTTGCTGTTGCAGGAAGCAACCAGAAATTCGAGAGTGAGTCTGGGAAAAGACAACTGAGTGGATCTGGATAAGAGGAACACCGGTTCCTTAGAATCCAAGAGAGTAGTTAGAGGCAGGGACCTGAGAGCATGAAGCAGCTTGTACCTCTATTTAAAAGATATATCTCCTGGCCACCCACCCAGGCACATAGTGTGGAAGTAACTTCAAGTAAATGATGTGGAGAAATCATTTGTCTAACAGAAATGAACCTTTTAGGGCAACTGGCCACCAGAAAAGATGACCTTTTTTGACAATCCAAGGACCTACTATTCTATATAATATAATATTTAAATATGTAAATATACATATTTAATAGTCCTAAGTAACCAATACTGATAGGAAAATGTGCAAGATGGTTTTCACTGGGCTGGAGAGATGGCTTGGTGGTTAAGAACACTGACTGCTCTGCCAGAGGTCCTGAGTTCAATTCCCAGCAACCTCATAGTGGCTCAGAACCATCAGTAATGTGATTCGATGCACTCTTCTAGTGTGTGAAAAGATAGCTGCAGTGTGTACTCATAAAAATAAAAAATAATTAATCTTTTTTTTTTAAAAAAAGATGGTTTTCTGATCATGATGTTAACCTAGAGGAGACTCACCTCCTCAAAGGCCTGAAGATAGTGGGTTAGAAATTCAGGGATGCAGTGGTAAGACTGGGACTATATATACACCCAGTTGCTATCATCTCAACTTGAAACTTTGGTATTAACAGATGCTCAAACACAACAACTCTAAAAACAGATAAAGCCAGATTAAATACGGAACGTGTTCGGTGGAAAAAATAATAAGCTATCAACTCAGGAGTTTAAAACAAATCAATTTGTGAGGATGGGGGAATAGAACCAGTTGTGATGAATGTGAAGTCACACACCTGTAATTCTCAGCACACGTCAGGGTTTGAAGCTCACTAGAGCTACAACAAGACCCTGATTTGGACACAAGTTGTTTGTTTAAAATCCCTTGCTTCTCAAGGAAAACACCAAATAGTGGATAATGCCAGTTCAGAAGGATGGCTTCAAAGACCTATGCAACCCAGGCTGGGGAAGCCAAGCAATTTCTCCTAGGAACAGGCCTTAGCCACAATGCTCATGGAGGCCAAACCAGAGGAGTGGATTTCTCTGTCACCAAGCTGAGTAGCTTTGTCAAAGACATAAGAATCAAGTCCATGAATGAGATCTACTTACTCTCCCTGCCCGTTGAAGAGATTATTAACTTTTTGCAGAAGCAGCCTCAGGCTAGCCAGCAAATCAGATTCAAGATTTTTGTTAACACTGGGGACTACAACGTCATGTTTGTCCAAGTGTCAACAGACCCAAGAAGGCATCCCAGGGGCCATCAGTGGCCAAGCTCACCATTGTCCCTGTGTGGAGAGGCTACTGAGAAGACAAGATTGGCAAGCCCCACACTATTCCATGCAAGGTGACAGGCTATAATGGCTCTGTGCTAGTGAGTCTCATCCCTACTCCATTGTCTCTGCTCCAGTGCCCAAGAAACTACTGCTCATGGCTAGTATTTATGACTTTCACATGTCACCATGGCTTCACTGCCATCCTAGACAATTTCACCAAGGCCACCTTTGATGCCATCTCCAAGACCTACAGCAATCTGATCCTTGACCTCAGGAAAGAGGCCATATTCATCAAATCTCCCTATCAGGAACTCTTTAGCCATCAGATTCCCTGTACAGAGAATCCAGGCTTTATCTGGGGCTACCATATAGGCTATTCATATAAGAAAACCTAAGTTAACTAAGCATGCTTAAAGGGGAAGGGGACATTTAAGAGAATTCTCAAAAGCAGTCCATATTATCCATATGCCAGGAATAGTGCCCTCTGTAGCCGACTAATGTGTTTAATGGGTATTCTAAATTTAATGGCAAGGGTTACTGAGAACACCTGCAAGGAAGAAAATAAACCCTACATTTGAGCCAGAACAGACTGACAAAGACCATGAAAACTATGACAGGTTCCAGCCATGGTACAGGACCTCATTGGGCTCACCTATTGTCACTACACAAGTGCAAGGCAGGAGTCCAAGCTCAATGCCAAAGTTAGTGCCTCTTTCCTTCATATTGCTGAAGATAACACAGAGATATTACCTCACCTCTGCTATCTCCATTAGCCCATTAGTAATAGCTTCAACACCTTTGGCCCTGGTTGAAAGTATTCATCTTCTGATCTCACTATGAAGAAAAAAAATCTTGTTAAAGGCAAAGAAGCAAAAAAAAAAAAAAAATGATCCTAGAAAATGTCAGTGTGGGAAAAGGACTAAATGTGAAGAAGATGCCTCACAAAGTCCTGATGAAATAGCAGCCAGAGAAAGGTTCAAGTAAACCACACAAAGGGTGTGAATCACTGTAATAGTGTGGAGGGACACAAGACACAGATGAGGAAAATTACAGAAAATGAATGACGTGCCTCAGATTATTGAAGAAATGGATGTAATAATCAACAAACCGACAGACAAAAATAACATGTCTAAAAATATATGTTCTACCTGAGAACCCAGCCTAGCCTCTGCTGCTGTTCTCAAAGCTCTCATGCCTCCTTCTGTCTGACCAAATGTACATTTCCGAATTAAAACAGGAAGACAGATCCAGTGGTGCTCATCTTCTCAATAAGCAATAGTAAATCACAGACATCTCGATTCTTATCATTGGACTCATTAGGCGATATCTGAGAATAGCATTGTGATTTTGGTTGACAAGTACATGAATAAACATAAGATGTATAAAAAGAGACAGATCTTGCATATTTTCTCTTACTGAGAATTTAGATGCTGGGCGGTGGTGGCGCACGCCTTTAATCCGAGCACTTGAGAGGCAGAGGCAGGTGGATTTCTGAGTTCAAAGCCAGCCTGGTCTACAGAGTGAGTTCCAGGACAGCCAGGGCTACACAGAGAAACCCTGTCTCAAAAAACAGAAAAAAACAAACAAAAAAAAACAAAAACAAAAAAAAAAGAGAGAGAGAGACAGACAGAGAGAGAATCTAGATACACACACATATGTATATATAGCATGAAAGCAGAAGGGACACTATACGAATAGGGTGTATCAGGGACACTAACGGGAGTAAATATTAGCAAACTACAATGTGATGTGTATATTATGAAAATGCCACAAGGAAACACTATTTTACATGCTAACTAAAACATTAACCAAAATAATATATTTAACCAGGTATGGTAACACATGTCATTAATTCCAGCATTCGGGAGACAGAAGCCGGTGAATCTCTGTGACTTCCAGGCTAGCCTGGTCTACATGCATAGTGAGCTCCAGGATAGCCAGGGCTACACGGAGAAACCGCATCTCAAAAATATATCATTCTCATGTGTTTAACCTGTGGGTGTGAATCCATGCATGTAGAAGTCAGAGGACTTCTGCAAATCTGTTCTCCACCACCCCCTTTAGGTTATCAGACTTGCAAGGCAAGGGCTTTACCTACTAAGCCATCTTGCCTGTCCAATGAGTGTGTGTGTGCTAGGGTTAAAGGTCAGAGGTAGGTACTGAGTATCTGTCTCTATCCTTTTCCACTTCCTTTTTATTAATTATTTAATTTATTTACCTTCCAGCTGTTGCTCCCCTTCAGATCCTCCCCTCCCACAGTTTCTCATCCCATTCCCCGCTTCACTTCATTTTTCAAAACTGATCTCTCACCAAACCTTGAGCTCATCAATTGACTAGATTGGTTCACCAGCAGCCCTTGAATCCTCCTGTCTTCACTTCATCGGTAATTGGGTCACAAAGGTGTACTGTAATGTAAAAAGGTGGCATAGGGAAGGGGCATAGCCCCAGTTCAAATAGTAATAATAATTTATAAAGAGGGCATATAAGATTCCAGATCATACTTAGTTGAATCATTGGATTTGATTTGCTATGATGTCCTTGTGTATATAGTAAATTTGAATAGTTTTCTTTCTCTAATCTAAGGTCCATTTATTTTATCAGTTCAATTAGGAACACTAACAAGATCTTATTCAGGATAAAAGACACACACAGGGATGCTTTTTTGTTTGTGAAACTTTCTAAAATATGAAGAGTTTAAAAAACATGTATTTGGGGCCAGGGAGGTAGACTGATAGCCTGTTCATAAATAAAGATGTAAAAAGAAATACACATTTGGCAAAAAGTTTATTAACATACATAAGAAAACAAATTTTACTACACATATTAATAGACGGACTTTATTTTACATATATTTTTAGTGTGTGTACATGACTGCACTCATGTGCAAACCACAGTGCATATGTGGAAATCAGAGGACAATATATTCAGTTCCCTCCAACCACCATGTGGGTCCTGGGGATCAAACTCAGGTCATCAGGCTTGACTTCTTGACTGCTGTGCTATATCACATAGGAAATTTAGAACTAGTAGTTTCTTCTAAATTTAGCAAGTTTTATGAAATGATCCATGTTTATTGGTGCTAATAAACTGAGGAACAGGCTGTTTCCAAAGTAGGTCTGAAGAAAAATAAAAATATGTATTATTGTTTTCCACCAGCTGTATCTTTTTAGAGAGCAATGAATTTTAATAGAAGAGGAAAGATTTCAGACTATTATTTAGTTTTAGATTGTACCTGCAACTAATCTCTTAATATCTTATCTGACTCAAAAGTTTGAAAGCTACTCAATAGAAAGCTATACAGCACTGAATTTCAATAACTTGGTTCATTAAAAAACAGTCTTCTGTTTGAAAGACAGTCCGAGTATGAATACCCTTAGTTCTCTTCAGATTTCATTTTCATGAAAAAAACTAAATGTATACAAAATTTAAAAGGTTATGAGGTTCTGACTCTTCATGTAGCATTATTCTCCTTGGAAATTTTTTGAAGCCATTATTACGGAGTAGTTTGTATGTGACAGGAAACACTAAATGGTTTTTTCATGTTTATTTTTCTATATAGTCTGTCATAGGGATCTCCTCTCCAATTTAGAGATCTTTCCAACTTTGGGCTTCATCTACATTTTAGGTGCTACCATTTTGTGTGTTTGGGAGGTGGGTCCTATGTACTATGGGATGCTGAACAGCTGTAGGCTCAGTCTACTAGATACCAGTAAAACAGACACACACACCAGTATCACCTGGAGGACAAAATCTGTTCCCTTCTGCTACATTGTAACTTACCTTGCTACACTATAACTTACACAGTGTGGTGATGTGTCCTCTCAGACTCAGTGTGTCACAAGTGCAGTATGACTAAAGTGCAATGATATCCTTTGGGGACTTGGTTTTCCCTTTTCATGGAGCCAGCAGAACTATTTTTATATGCTATGATGACTCCCTTAGGAATTGCTCAGAGCTAATTGGCTTCTTGCCCTACAAGATGGCACAGCTATCATAACTTTTCTATCATTGCTTGCTTGCTTTTTTGCTACCAACATCTGGCTGTTGTCTCAGTGGATAAGAGTATTGTTCCTTGGTGATCTCATGAGTTCATGGTACCAGCAAAGTCTGGGGAAAACACTATAACTGAGTATTGACTATGTTGAGAAACTCATACATGGAGTGATAGGTAGATTTTAGGCAATTGTAGGGTCAAGCAATCTTGACAGCATATGAGAGTTTAGGGGCTAGAACCTCAGGGAAAAAAACCAAACAAAATAAAGTTTCTTAATAGAAGCTATCTTACAACTTCTTTATTGTAGGCGGGAGCTGTTTATGCCAGGCTGGTCTCCTTAGCTCCATCCTACCCACACTGTTTCTTTGGTGTGAAAAAGATCTTTACCTTGTCTGTTAGTAGTGAAAACTTTAGTTTGAAACTGGAATCCCACAGGCGAGGCAGAGAAGGAAGAAACAGCAGGGCAAAGGCTGGTCCAGAATCCTAAAAGAGAAAGTTCTCAACATCAGCAGTGTCAACACAACCAGTTTGATAACTGACTTTACTACAGGATCTCAGTGTCATACAGGCATTATCAGAACCCAGATTACAATCTTGTCTCCTGTCACTGTTTCATTGCTGGTCTCTCTTCAATTTCGTTTTCCTCCACTCTCTTACAACTCAGTCGGGTAACAGATCCCCCCCCACACACACACACACACCTCGTTACTGTATATTGCTCAGAGCAAAGATTGTTTGTTTCAGTTTTCTTGGGGTGTTTTGTTTGTTGGTTGGTTTGTTGTTGTTTTGTTTAGGATTGTTTTTGGTGATGGTGCACATGGAACCAGGGATCTCACACATGTTAGACAAGTAAGTGTTCCTTTGCTGAGCCCCATCTCCTAGCCTTCACACTGCACTATGAGCTCACGGTTCACTACTTAGCATCATAGCCTTGGCCACATACTTTATTCTCTATGATTCTGTGTCTTGCTTTATCAAATGAGGCTAAAAGTATCTATTGGGACTGGAAGGGTCCAAATGACTCACACTCCTTATCTTAGTCATTGTTCTATTGCTGTGAAGAGCCAATTCCACACCCTGGCCCCCATGGGCTTGTAGCCATATCATAATGCGAAACACATTTAGTCCAACTTCTAACGTCCCCATACTCAGTCTCTACACTGGTTCAAGTCCAAAGTTTCTTCTGAGACTGAAGGCAATCTCTTAACTGTAACTCTGCGTAAAAGCAAAAAAAACAGATCACATACTTCCAATATACAATGGCACAGAATATACATTACCATTCCAAATGTAACAAAGGGAGCATGGTGAGGAAATACTGGACCAAAGCAACACACACACACACACACACACACACACACACCACACACACACACAAGCAGGGCAAACTCCAAATCATAACAACTTAATGTCTGATGTCAAAGCGCTCTTCAAATCTTCAACTCCTTTCAGCTTTGTTGACTGCAATACACATCTCTCTCCCTTGGGCTGATACCACACCAGGTCTGCAGCTTTCCTTGCCAGGTAGCCCATGGCTCTGGCATCTCTGACATCTTGCGGTCTCCAGTACAATTCAGGTTTCACCTTCATAGCTCCAGACAATGGTCTCTGTGGGCCTCCTTGGAGGAACACCACTACACACTCCTGGCCTCAGCCGGTTTTCTTTAGCCTGGAAGGGAGATTCCACAACTCCCATCTATGTAGCTTTGATTCTAAAACCAGAAGCATGTTGTGGAAGCTGCCAAGTTCCAAGGCTTGGTAGGGCTGTAACTTGGCCCTGTCATTCAGTTACATTTGCATCAATTTACTGTTGCAGATGGTTTCCTTGCTGCTTAAATTTTTCTTTGATTCTTTTTCACAAGTTGGAAGCTTATCTGGGTGGGGTCTTGCCCTGAGGTCACCACTCCCTTTATTCCATTTTGCACCAGGCTTTTCTTTAAACTTTGTTATCTTCTTCAGCACTGGACTTGGCTCTATTACAGTTCCTGGTGTTCCATTTCTCCTCAAACTGTATATTTAGTGTTTTTCTTTGTTCAGCTTGCTTCTTTTCATGTAGACCTGCATAAATGTGACTATTAACAACCTCATAACATAGTCAATCCTAAGCTATCTTGAAATCTCCTGTCCCAGTGACATTAATTCAAACTATAATGGGCTATTGCTGATGCTTGACCACGGTGTTCATTGGATGAATGTGGAAAACTTTGGGACTTTGTAGTTGCTATGGGCAATGCTTAGTGGGCCATCCTAGTAAGAGCCTGGAAGACAATAATCCTGAGAACAATGTGGACTAGACTCAGGTCACAGTGGAATGATATTAACAACTGGCCTAGTGACCCTTCTTATATTTTGGCAAAAAATGTGGATTTTCTCCCCCTTGTCCTAAAAATATGACTGAGGCTGAATTGAAGAGTTTTTGAGTGGTGCCTGGAATTTTGTCGCATGGATATACCCTGCTGTAAAGTAGCTTTCATGCATGTATATGCTGAGTTGAAGATTAAGCACAAGCGTTTATTAAGGACGTATACACAGGAGACATAAGAGGAGACCAAGTCTGAGGAGGAGATGGGCTAAGGAAGAATTTTTTTTTAAAAAAGTACCAGCTTCTTCCTGATCCCACAAGTAAGCTCTAGAATATAGTTCTTCTGCCTGGTACAGTGAGTGCTACATACCTGTAATCCCAGCTATATGGGAGGCTGAGGCAGGAGAATTTTGAATTCAATGTCAATCTGGGTAAAATAGTGAGACCCTATCTTAAAGTTGGAAAGGAAGCTACAGTTATGGCTCAGTGGTATGGAACCTGATTAGCATGCATGAGGCCCTGGTACCAATACTCAGCACTGTAAAACCAAAGAGTTATTCAGAAAATGTCCAAGATAAGGTAGCCAGGTACTAAAACTCCCACATGAGCCAGTCAATAACTACAGATCAGCCCAGGAGAAATAGGAACTGCTAGGTGTGTATAGATTTGGATACAGTTAAAATAAAGAGCACTAGTTGCTCATTGTTAGTCAGTGAAGGTTAATAGAGGAATTCATTTTTAAATTTCACAAAAGGTAGGAGATGTTTGGCAAAAAATCTGGTAATTGAGAGTCAAGAGGTATGCAGTCTAGGCATAAATAAGAAGATTTCTTCTAGTGGGCTTGGTGGTAGTGTTAGATACATTCTTTGTTCTGACTAGAACCTATTTCTTGTGCTGGATATTGTTATAGACCATAATTTATGGGATCGTGTCATGAAATGCCAAGTATTGTTAATGCATTTTCATTAACTAAAGTCTTACTTGGGCCAGAGAGGTAGCTCAGTGCATAAAGGTACTTGCTACTGAGTCTGAGTATAATCCCCAGGATCCCCATGGTAAAAGAAAAGAAACAACTCCCACCAATTGCCCTCTGACCAATACACACACATACACATGCACACACACAAATAATTATAATTTTAAAGTATGAAGTCTTATTTATACTAAATATTCAAATAAAAATTCCTACAAGCATAAAAGTACTGGGGGAACTACTAACTAGGAGAGAGGGAATTAGCAGTGGAGAAATTAAAGAGGGGGAAGAAAGTAGCCAATACCAAGAAGACAAAGAAGGGTTACATGAGAGAAATTAAAAAGAGAAAAGAGAAAGGGAAATGATGTAATTATGTTATACTTTAAATTTGAATATTAAATTTTAAAAATCTACTTACATATTTAAAGCATTTTAAATAAAATATAGCAAAGCAGGACAATGGAAATGTTGGAAAAATAAAGGGAATATAGGATTTAAAACCTGAATATAACAGTAATTTCTTGAAATGTAAATATATTAAATGTTCCAGTTTTTTTTTAAGTATTGTCTTAACTGAAAGTAAAGTTAAAGTCTGGCTATTTTTAAGAGATAGCTTTAGCCATGCAGTGGTGGTGCATGCCTTTAATCCCAGCACTTGGGAGGCAGAGGCAGGCAGATTTCTGAGTTTGAGGCCAGCCTGGTCTACAGAGTGAGCTCCAGGACAGCCAGGGCTAAACAGAGAAACCCTGTCTCGAAAAACCAAAAAAAAAAAAAACCAAAACAAACAAACAAACAAACAAACAAACAAAAAAAGATAGCTTTAAAGCACAAGGACACAATAAGGTTGAAAATTACAATAATGAGGAAATACCTCAGATAGACACTAAGATCAACGAAAGATTGATATATTAAAGACTAGAGGCTGGTAACTAACAAGTGTTAAGCCCTAGCTTCAATCCCCAGAACAACACACACACACACTGAAGAGAAAATAACTGGAAGATTGAGAGACTTGAGGCAGCACCTCTCTTCCACCTCTTCTGCCCCAGAAGAGCCCAGAGAGCCCAGCAGCCCTGGAGCTGGCCTGTGTTGTAGCCTCCAGTGTACCCATGGCTCAGGAATCCTTCTAACCACAGCCCAGTGGCATCATTCATTCTTCCTGCAGTGGTACTGGGCAATACTGCTGCTCAAGCTGCTACAGAGACAGATCTATATCTTTCTGTCTCGAGGGCATGGACACTACCTTGGGTTTATGGGCATCATTATAACCAGTGGTTTCCATATTCCTGTTCCAAGAGGTAGCTCTGGAATGTTTTATTTAGTTCTTATAAAGAGAATGTGCTGGGAAACCCTTTTAGGATTGGCTCTGTCTGCCCAAGTCTATTGACTAGTTTTAGACCTTGGTGAACAGCTCAGATCATAAGCTTTCCTTCAGCAGTTCGGAGAACAGGTGGAAGAGGATCAGAAGGCGGTGAGAGAAATGCTTGTGAGACACATAATAGAACCAGCCAAGAGTTAAGGAGCCGTTGGAATGTCTGCTGACGCAATGCATGAAGATGCCAGTGCTTGTCCTGGACACACCCCTGCTGGCCAAAACACCCCGAAGGACCTGAAACCTATTTTCTTCTTTACACGCTGCCAGACATGTATTCAGTGTGGCAAAACCAAAAGTTTCTTGTAGTACTGTTTCTGTTCTTTTTAATAGCACCAAGGATGGTGCAGATGCCCACACTGAACTGTTGAAAGGTAAGGACAGACAGTTCAGAGGAACTTACTTGATATCAAAGAAAGAAGTCCCCGGGCTAGTGCTAATGAGAAATTTGCTTTTCCTGGATGTATTTTCAGCAGCCCACCAGGAACAAATCAATTGAAAACAAAATTGCCAGAAAGTCTTTCTTCTGAAACAAAACTGGAGGTGTCCTTTGGGCTCAGTGGGTAAAGGTGCCAACCTCCAAGCCTAACAAGCAGAGCTGCATTTCAGGACCCCACATGATGGAAGCAGAGAATCAACTCCTGCAAGCTGTCCTCTGACCTCTGACCTCTGACCCCTGACCTCCACACACCTGCCAGGGCTTATGTAACCTCCCCCACACACACACACATAAATAAATAAATGTAAAAAGAATTAAAATAAAATAAAACAAAAACTGATGCAGCCAAAGGCCATTGTGGCCTTTATAAATGGAATAACCCCAAAGATTCCTAAGACCTGCATACTGCATAAGCAGAGAAGAAAAGGACCATCACTGAGAACTGATTGTTCATTCCACTTACGTGTTACAGGAGGAAAACATTTCTCCCCATCCATTTGGGAGGTAATGAAGAGTTGAGATAATCCCTGTGACCCATTATTCTGTGGCTTACAGAATATATTCACTGTCACCTACAGGCAAATTCCATCCTGGATGAATCTTAAAGATCCTGGAGTGGCAATCATAACACATGACAAAGTGTTTTTCCAAATTTAAGCCACTTGCCTACTTTCAGTTCATCTGCTATCAAAGGTCACACCTGTCATATCCAACAACTGTCACAGATATGTATTTACCTAAATGATTATGTCATGTTTGGGAAAGACATCTGGCCAGATGATTATATAGTCCCCCCAGAGCCAGTTATATTTGATATGACCTATACCAAACTGGGCTAATTTCTAGATTACCTGGAGAACTGACTCTGCTATTCCAGAGAACCCAAGTTGGGATCTAAGAGCCTATATAATGTTGCTCACAACTGTCTGTAATACCAGGGATCTGACACCTTCTTCTGGCTTCTGCAGGCACTAAGCATGCACCTGGTGCACACATACCCATCTAGGCAAAACACTCATACACAGAAATCATAAAAATTTAAAAATAAATAAATAAGCTGGGCTCATTGGTGGTGGGCTCTTTAATCCCAACACTCAGGAGGCAGAGGCAGGAGGATTTCTGTGAGTTCCAGGCCAGCCTGACCTACATAGTAAGTCTGAAGACTACCAGGACTACATAGAAAAACTTTGTCTCAAAATTAAAAAAAAAAAAATGCTTCTTCCTCAGCACTGCCAGCATCATGGCTGCCCTCCGGCCTCAGGTGAAGCCCAGGATTGTCAAGAGGACCACGAAGTTCATCAGGCACCAGTCAGACCAATGTGTGAAAACTAAGCGAAACTGGCAGAAACCCAGATACATCTACAACAGGGTGCTGAGAAGATTTAAGGGCCAAATCTTGATGCCCAACATTGGTTATGGGAGTGGAGAAAAACACAACAAACAAACAAGAAAACCAAGCCCATGCTTTCTAGCGGCTTCCAGAAGTTTCTGGTCCACAATGTCAAGGAGCTGAAAGTGCTGCCGATGTGCAACAAATGTTACTGTGCTGAGATTGCTCACAATGTGTCCTCTAAGAACCGAAAAGCCATCATAGAAAAAGCAGCACAGCTGGCCATCAGAGTCAGCAATCCCAACGCCAGGCTACGCAGCGAAGAAAATGAATAGATGGCTTGTGCGCATGTTTTGTGTTTAAATAAAACCATAGCTGGGTGGTGGTGGTGCGCGCCTTTAATCCCAGCACTTGGGAGGCAGAGGCAGGCAGATTTCTGAGTTCGAGGCCAGCCTGGTCTACAGAGTGAGTTCCAGGACAGCCAGGGCTACACAGAGAAACCCTGTCTCGAAAAACCAAATAAATAAATAAATAAATAAATAAAATAAAAAATAAAACCATAAAAACTGCAAAATAGGGGCCGGGCGATGGTGGTGCATGCCTTTAATCCCAGCACTTGGGAGGCAGAGGCAGGCGGATTTCTGAGTTTAAGGCCAGCCTGGTCTACAGAGTGAGTTCCAGGACAGCCAGGACTACACAGAGAAACCCTGTCTCGAAAAAAAAAAAAAAAAAAAAAAAAAAAAAAAAAAAAAAACCTGCAAAATACTCCAAATGCATATAATAAATAATTAATTAATCAAATCTTTAAAAAAAAAGATTTGTGAAATGAAGTTTGTGAAGATCTGGTATGGCAGTGATTTCTCTGGTAGCAGTGGAGGGAGTCACCTATGTCTTAAGAGGCAGGGCTATCAGAAATATTGGTATTAGACAGACTTGACAGTTTCGGAAAGAAATAGTGTCTCTTATTGTAACCAAGAACATGCTGATTCCTGGTTCAGTGTGGGTTTGATGATGGGCACTGTGGGTAAGAACATTTTCATGAACTGCATAAAGTAAACTCAGCTCCCAAACCAGACTCAGACATCGACCCAAAGGCAATGTCTTCCCTTGTTTCAGCTTTTCACAAATAGCCAAAAGAGGAACTGAAGGTGCCTTCCTTGTCAGCCCAGTGATCCAGCAGGATTCTGCCAATAAGAGGTGAGCTGCTTGCCTCAGAATGCAGGGTGGGATGACTGAAGCCTCTCTGGGTTTTCAGTTCACATTGCAAAGCATAGATGTTGGAGAGTTCAAACTCCAGATAACAGTAGAGGTGTAGCCACCAAAACAGAATTCCACAACCCAGAAACCTTGTTTGAAAAACTGGTCAGCCTCTTCCCTGTTCTTCTAGAGGCAAAAATGTCTTTTCAGGATGTTCTCAAAGAAAAACACTTCAAAAAGGTCAAGAAATTGAGGTGTTAAAGTGACTGGGAAAGTCCCAGATCCCAGAGGAAGTGAAAATCCCCCCTGGCAAACATTTAACTCCTGAAAGAGGCTTGAGTCTCAGCAACTCGGACTTGAAACTGAATCATGAAGGAACCATGTTGAAGGGTTACAGTCTATACAGGTCAGGCTATGCTGAGGTCATCCCTGATGAACTTACAAGATACTAAAGTAAAAAAACAAATTTGTGACTTACTGTCAGACAAAACAAACGGCAACTTAGAAGCCCTACTGGACAAACCAGTTCACAAAACCCAGGCAATGTTGCAGCCTCTCAAAGATAACAGGGAAAATAATTGTAGGGGCATGGGGGCTGGAGAGGTGGCTCAGCAGTTAAGGATGTAGGCTGTTCTTCCAGAGGACCTGGGTTCAAGTCCCACCACCCACATGACAACTCACAACTGTCTGTAACTCAAGTTCCAGTGGATCTGACTCCTTCACAGAGACATGTAGGCAAAACACCAATGGACCTAAAAATAATTTTTAAAAATTAAAAAAAATAAAAAGATATTTGAGCACTAACCAGGATCAGAATCTATGATTGGTTTTGGAAATCAAAGCAAGATTCAAATTAGAAAAAAGTAAGACCCAAGGTGTGGCAGGCTGGGATGTGTCAATAGAAAGGTGTCTCTAATTGTGCCCCTGAGAGCCACATGCCTGACAGCAGGGTATGTGTCACCACACTCAATTCTACGGGCAAATCTCATGGAAGTATTTTCACAATTAAAGCCCCTCTTCCCAGATGACTCTAGCTTGCGTCAACACCAAACTATCCAGGAAATACCTCTTTAGTGAAATTGATACAAACCAAGCTCATTTCTCTCTGACAGAAAAACAACAACAACAACAAAAACCACTGGCTACCAGAATTCATGACCTGCTTTTTAAGTTTACACCATCTGACAACTCTGGAACATGGGTTAATAAATTGCTCAAAAATGCTTCCAGCTAATATAACTCAGCTAAATGATATTCCACGGTGTGATGGTTTGTATGTGCTTGGCCCAGGCAGTGGCACTATTAGAAAGGTGTGGCCTTGTTGGAGTAGATGTGTCACTGTGGGTGTGGGCTGAAGACCCTCACCCTAGCTGCCTGGAAGCCAGTCTTCTCCTAGCAGCCTTCAGATGAATATGTAGAATTCTCAGCTCCTCCTGCACCATGCCTGCCTGGCTGTTGCCATGCTTCTGCCTTGATGATAATTGACCAAACCTCGTAAGTCAGCCCAAATTAATTCTTATAAGAGTTGCCTTGGTCATGATGTCTGTTCACAGCAATGAAACCCTAACTAAGACACATGGTTTCTGGAAACATATAAGATTTCACTCTGCAGCTGGGGTTGAACTTCAATTCACTCTGTAGACCAGGCCAGCTCTGAACTCACAGAAATCTGCCTGCTTCTGCTTAAAGGCATGTGCCACCATAACCAGCTGTACATTTTTTTAGTTATTAGTTCTGTTGGCTGGGTGGTGGTGACTCATACCTTTAATTCTAGCTGTTGGGAGGCAGAAGCTGTTGGATTTCTGTGAGTTTGAGACCAGGCTGATCTATAGAGCAAGTTCCAGGACAGCAGGGCTACACAAAGAGAAACCCTGTCTTGGAAAAAGTAAAACTAGAAAACAAAGAAACAGATTAGTACTGATGTTTCTCATGTGGCTGGCCAGTTAAATAACATTCGAAAAAAAAAAAGCTCTAACATTTGTTTGCCTGAATGACATCATTGACCACAATCATAAAGATGCCCAGACAGTGAAAGCCATTCTCAGGGACACCTTCCCAGCTCAGTCCTCCATAAGCTTCAGAATGGACGGTATATTGAGACCAAACGGAGGGTTTTATTCTCCTGCTGTGTGCTAGTGAAAGTGGAAGGTGTTTCCCAGAAAGTAGAATATACAAAGTTGCCCCAGTCAAATAGATACAGAAGATCATTTGAAAGTGCCCAACTTGAAGCTCTTAAGAGAGCTGGTATTGTGTAACCATTTCTCAAAATTGAAACATTCCACCCTACAGGGAAGCTTTGTACGCAGCAAGGTCAACAATGCAAAAGAGTTTCAGGAAGTCCTGAAACTGAACAGATTCACTAAGCCTCTCTGTGCCAGAGGAAGCAATAAAAGCCGAGAGGTTCCCCCTCAGATGCATCAGAACCAAGATGCCACAAAGACTCAAGACAAGCGGCACCGCAAAGAAGTTTCTGAGACCAGACTAGCTGACTGGAAGAAGCAGAAAGCAATTCAGCTTCCTGGAAGAGATTTAGATCAAATGAGGCACCTGGACAGGACACTCTGTAACTTGTTGGGCTGCCTGCAGGCTATGCAGTGTGTTCCAGGTCTCTAGCTTTGTGAGTTGTCACCCATGCTGGTGTTGTCACCCATGGTCTTGAGTCATTTCTGCTCCTGTAAGTAACCCCCAAAAGATATTGGTTCACCAAATTAGACTTTGGTGGTGGTAACCATAATTTGGTCTGGCATGGTTTCCCTAACTCGGGTGAGTAGATGTGTCTCTCCAGGCAAAGTATTGTCACACAACAATTAGAAAACAAGGGAGTGTAATTGAATGCATGTAATAAATCCCCCTCCCCAGAGCTCCCAGGGACTAAACCACCAACCAAAGAGTACACATGGAGGAACCCCTGTGGCTCCAGCTGCATATGCAGCAGAGGATGGCCTTGTTTGGCATCAATGGGAGGGGAGGCCCTTGGTCCTGTGAAGGCTCAATACCCCAGTGTAGGGGAATGCCAGGGCTGAGAGACAGGAGTGGGGGGGGGTTGGGGAACACCCTCACAGAAGCAGGGAGAGGGAGTTTCCAGGGAGGAAACCAGGAAAGGAGATAACATTTGAAATATAAATTAAAAAAATAACCAATAAAAACTTTTTTAAAAAATTGAAAAATAAATGATATACAATTTAAAAAAGAAAGCAGCAGTGAGGGGAATAGCTGGAGATAGATGGATCACTGGAAAGGGCAAGAGAGAAGAGGAATGAATGAAAATAAAGTATAATCATATACATGCGCACACACATACCACAGTGGATGATGAAACTCATTACTTTATATACTGACTTAAAATTTAAAAGAGGGTCAAAAGGAAAATAACAGTGGCATTCTGAAATGAACATCATGTACACAAATAAAATATCTGACATTTAGGGATTGTGAACAGCGTTTTAAAAAGGAAAATCCTGGACTGGGAGAGATGGCTCAGTGGTTAAGAACACTGACTTCTCTTCCAGAGGACTCAGGTTCAAATCTCAGCACCCACATGCCAACTGCCAACTGCCATGTGGCAACATACACACACACCTACATGTAACTCCAAGATTTGACACCTTCACACATGCATGCAGTCAAAACACCAATGCACATAAATTAAATAAATAAATAAATAAATAAATAAATAAATCTCCCTAAAACAGGGGAGTAGCTGGGGAGATTGCTCACTGGTTAGAGGCACTATCTGCTCTTTCAGAATATCTGGGTTCAAATCCCAGCACCCACATGGCAGCTTACAACTATTTGTAACTGCAAGATCTGACACTCTCACACTGACATACACAATGTACATATAATAAAGGTATACATTGACAAGTTTTCTAAAAGGAAAATCCAAAACTTCAGCATTTACTAAGACTCTAAAATGCATATTCATAGTAAAGTATGTGCTATGCAAGCCTGAGAATCTGGATTTCACACGCCCACATAAAAAGCTAAGCATGGTAATACATGCCAGCACCATGGAGGTGCGGACAAATTGATTCTTGGGGCTTGCTGGCCAGACAGTCTATTTGGTGGACTCTAGAATTAGTGAGAGACACACTCTCAAATAATAAGGTAGAAAGTAATAGAGGAAACAAACTATCTGATTATTAATCTCTGGCCTCTATTCTTATATACAAGAATACCTGCATGCATACATTCATACACGTACCACACAAAAGATACAAATTTGTAAGGATGTAATTTGAAAATTAGCCATCTTGGTTTGAAGAAAGAAAATCATGCTTTTTTTGTGGCTTAAATATAATACACACTGGCCAGGAACTATGTAATTACACTGAAACTGTGTATGTTGAACAACCCTGAGCTGAGTTTACTTTGAAAGCATTTGTTCTCGGGCCTGTTACTATTTATCAAAAGCCTTACTGGCAAGCTACAAGCTTCCCACTGAAGTCACTGTGAACTAATACAGACAGGCAGGCCAGTTTGGGAGCAATAATTAAGACATCCTAGTCTTTGCATTCCAGAGGATTCAAGTTACAGTTTTTAATTTTGTTTTCCTTTTTATCCATTTCTTTTTTAAAAAATTAATTTTCATATGCATACAAAATGAGTTTCTTCATGATATATATATATATGTCTCATCATACTTTGTTCATATTTACTCCACATTACCCTCAAATATCTGTCCCCACTGGTCCCCTTCCTACCCCTAAGTCTCTTTTTCCTCCCTCAAAATAGTCCCCCTACTACATTCATGTTATATTCAATTTCCCATCTTTAGAATAACTATCTACAAAGTTCACTAGTTATTCTTGCTTCTGCAAATAATAAATCAGGATGTTCATACATGCCTTTATAGATGATGTTTCAATAATGCATTGATGTCACCTATCAACTGCATCTACACTGCAGATCTTATTAACATTTCAGTGGTCTCAAACCACTAACTACTGACATGTGAGCCACTTTGTGTTGCTTCACACTAGTCCCTGAGCATGCGGTGATTTCACATGTGGGCCTAATTATCAAGGAGTAAAGTAGCAATGCAGCCTGCCAGATGAAATTGTTTTGCAAATGTACATATTCAAACAAAAGTGCCTCCTTTGAGGAATAAGTCATCCTGCAGGCCCTGCCCACCGTTGCAGTTTCTACTTTAATACGCCACTGGTTTTCTCTTCTAACTGATTTTGTACAGAATAGGGTCAACAACCTTTTCTTCTATAAAACAAGATGATACATCATTTTAACTCGTATGTGTTTCTGTCACATATTTTTCTTTCTGTTGTTGTTTAGTTGTTTTAAAACAACCCATTAAAATATGACCCTATACAAAAACAGACCACAGCCAGATTAATCTACAGGCCATCAGTGACAAGCCACTGAAAATTAGCATTTTTTTTAAGTATCACATTGTTTTGTTTTGTTTTGCTTTAGGTTTGGTTTGGTTTGGTTTGGTTTGGTTTGGTTTTGTAACAGGGTTTCTCTGTGTTGCCCTGGCTGTCCTGGAACTCACTCTGTTGACCAGGCTGGACTCAAACTCAGAAATCCAACTGCCTCTGCCTCCTGAGTACTGGGATTAAACGCATGTACCACAACTGCTTGGCTGAAATATAACAGTTGTTTGTTTTGTTTGTTTATTTGTTTTTATGTCTAGATAAATCTTGATATTCAACATGCTTTGATATATCTCGTTATACAGTGGATTGAATAACTGATACCATGAATCCTTTTTAAACTCTAAGTGGTAGTTTAGATCACAATCTTGATGCTATTTCTTCTCAAACAACCTACACATTTTGAAAAAAACCTTGAAATGTAAATACTGTGTGCTGTAAAGTGTCTATTGTTGTTGCTACTGCTGCTGCTGCTATTTGAGAAAGGGTCTCTCTATTCAGCCGTGGTGGCCTGAAACTCACTATGTAGATAAGGACACTCTTGAACTCATGGATCTGTGTGCCTCTCTCACCCCAAGCACTGGGATTAAAGGTGTGTATCACCGCACCCAGAAAAAATAGAAGTCCTATAAGAAGTTACACTCCTCTGACAAAATAGTTGCTTTCATAAAAATTCAATGAACTATACATATAAACAACCCAAATCTTAACAGTATTCAGTTACACCTGTGAAATATGTGAAGAAAAAAAGCTAACAGTATTACAAGGAGAAATATATAAACCTACTTCCATGTTAAGAGACTTTCTCAGAAATTGAAGGATGAAAGTAGACAAAATAGTCAGTGATGATGTAGAAAAACAGAACAAGCATTTGTGTGTGTGTATATATATATATACTTATATATTATATATTTTATATATTCTATATTTATATTGATTTGTATATTATATATTACTTATATATTATATTGTAAATATATTATACATTATAATATATACCACTATACCTAGCAACTAGAAAACAAACATGCTTTGTAAAACACATGAACAAGGTCACATGTTCATTTGTGAAAGTACCAAAGCAAAGGAACCAACTGGGCCACACTGATGGTATTTTCCACTTGCCAGCTCACCTGCAAAGCATGGTACTGCATCTACCTGAAAAGCAGAGCTCATTTTCCTAATCTACACAAAGGGAATGTGTCATCTATTTTTGGCCTATCACAGGAAACATTTGTGAAACCATAAACTAGGCACAAGAAAGCACATGTGAGCACACTGCAAAAAATCACTCATCAGATCACAATCTTCACACATTGATGCCACTAAATTGGGAACCAGTAATAAAATGATAAATAAAATAGTTATCTTTGGAAACTTAAAAACCAACTTTGAAATAAACCACACTCAAGGAGAGCACATACTACAGGATAAAATAGCACCAGAACTATTGAAAATATTATACCTCAATAACTAACGAAAATCTCGAAGTTGAAGTGGGATTTGAAAAATAAAACTGTGTGTTTAAACGTTATTATTATTATTAAAGAAAAATGAGATTGGAAATTCAAAACTAAGCATCCAACTCAAAAAGTTTCAAACACAAAAGTCTAACAGGATGTCATCCTAGAACTCAGGACTCTCAAAGAGAACTGCTGTGACTTCAAGGCTAACCTGATACATATATAATCAGTTCCAGTGTCTCAAAAACTGGTCCAGGATTAAGGATGTAGTTCAGTTTATAGAAATGAATGCCTAACTTCCAAAGGGCCCTGGATTTAATCCCCAGAAATGCTCATACAGTGTGTGCCTGCATATGACTGATCCTAGCCCTCATGGAGATAGAAACCAAAGCTCAAGATTCATTCTCTCTCTCTCTCTCTCTCTCTCTCTCTCTCTCTCTCTCTCTCTCTCTCTGTTGATATTTTGTGAATTTCACATCATGCACCCCAGTCCCACTCATCTTCCCATCCTCTCAAATCTTCCCTTTGTTCTTGCAGCCTTCCCCCACCAAATAAAAAACACATACACAAAAAACAAAGCAAAAAATTATAGAAAACCATCTCATCATGGAAGCCATAGTATGTCACAGCACGACAATCCCTCTATCCACACATTCACTTGCAAATGTTCATGGCAATGAATCATTGGTCTGGTTCATGATCTCTGGCTCTGTGACACTAATATTGTATTCATCTTGGGACTCCTCCCAGTTATCCTGTTGTGGCCCTGTGTCATGAAAAAGGATCAGGATTTCAAACTCATCCTCTACTACACAGTGACTTCAAGGCCAGCCTGGGCTACATAAGACCTTGTTGCAATAATAATAAAAATTAATAATAATAGTAATAATAATAATAATAACAAGAACCATTGGCAAGCACCCTAACTCAGTACTGTGACTTTGGTCTGCCTGCTAGTGCAACATCGTGAGAAGTATAAGTATAAAAGGTCTGGGACCAGGGCCAGTGCCTAAAATACTACCTTCCCAATACTTCCAAAGCAGAAGCGTCTCTCTCTCTCTCTCTCTCTCTCTCTCTCTCTCTCTCTCTCTCTCTCTGTTGCTAGAACTTTCTGATTCACTGATTCCTAATTGTAAAGATGGAAAGCAAATACTACTGAGAAGGATCAACTGAAGGGCTGAAGAGATGACTCAGTGGTTAAAAGCAGGCATTGCTCTTGCAGAGGATCCAAGTTCGGTGGCTCATAGCTCTCTGTAACTCTAATTCTAGGATATATGACAACCTCTTCTGGCCTCTGTGGAGAGAAGCACTCATACACAGACACACATATGGACACACACACAGATACAGAACTTAAAAAAAAACTAATTGTTTTAGAACAGGCTCATTCTCCACCTTGAATCCTGGACCCATATAAATCTAGATACAAGCAAGATAAAAAAAAAAGTCTTATTAGCCTGATTTAAAAGACTTACAAGGGGGAACTGGGGAGGATGCACAGTGGTTCAAAGCTTTTGCTGCTCTTCTAGAAGCCCCAAGTTCAGTTCCTAGCACCCACATGGAGCAACTCACACCACCTGTGACTTCAGTTCCAGGGGATCTGATACCCTATTCTGGGTTCAGTCGGCACTCACACTCATGACACAAACACATGCACATGCACATAAACAAAACTAAAATAAATGGTAGTTATTAAGTACTTTCAAGGTTCTTTAGGAAAATACTCGAAACTTGCAAGCATCTCAAGTTGCAGTCTTCCAGTTAGTGTCATAACTCTGCTTCCAGCAGGAAGTGTCACCACTCCATCAAGCTACCTTTTTTTCCGGGTGATGGAATGCTTGACAGAAACCAATAAATTCCATGGGGACTGGTCTAGCATGACATGTCCTTCATCCTAAAAATGAACTGCCAGTGACAACATTAGAACCAATGTAAATAATCCGACCGCAGTTCAGAGCAGACCACTCCAGACCAGGCGGTTCCAAGGGGGAGGAGGTTTATTCAGGGGAAAGGGCAAAGGTGGGGAGAGGAAGGTGGAAGATATAAGAGAAAAGAGAAGTAGAGGCCGGCCATGGCCACGTGGAGAGAGAGGAAGGTGGGGGAGGGGACAGAGAGGCAAGAGGGTAAGAGAGAGAGTAAGAGAGTAAGAGAGTAAGAGAGTAAGAGAGAGAGGAGGCGGCAAGCAGCCCCTTTTATAGTGGATCGCCTACCTGGCGGTTGCCAGGTAACTATGGGGCGGAGCATACCTGGCTGTTGCCAGGTAACTGGGGAGGTGGAGTTTAGACAGAATACTAACAGATCACCATGGGGATCACAGGATTCGGCCAGCAGAAGCAGTCCTTACACAAAAAGCAAACCCATATTGTATATTTTTCATCCTGTGAAGACATTTAGAACCCAGTACATGATGGAAGAGTTCCAGTGGGACTCTTCCATCATGTACTTCTTCCACCAGGTGACCATCTGGTCCCCTTCAAGAATGGAGCCATTTGGTATTTCAGCGTTTGGTCTCTGCTGATAAGCAGACTGCCTGTTCAACAGCACTGCCAGACAGATCAGCTTCAGTGAAGAAAACACTGCTGTTGAGTCCATAGTAAGGCCCATGTCAACAATTCCTGGCATTTATGTATGAGCCTACTGAGGAAGCACTAGGGTAGCTGAGGAAACAGATCACAGATCGACTAACATCTTTTAAATAGGTCATTAGATCGGGGGGGGGGGGGGGGGGGCTTGAGGGCTCCTCCACAACAGATAACACTTTGAAGGCAATTAAAGCCTCACAGCAGGGGCCCATTCTAGGGCATCTCTTCCTGTGCCTTCTTATCACCAAATTCCTAACTTGTTTTTCCTCATTTTTCAGTAGCCAGCTTGTTACTGTTTGCACATGTGTAAGGGTAGAGTAGTTTAGTAGTTTGTCTCTTTTCTATTCTATTTCTTTTCTTTCTTTCCTTCTTTTTCTTTCCTTTCTCTCTTCCTTCCTTTCTCCCTTCCCTTCCCTTCTCTTCCTTTCCCTTCCCTTCCCTTCCCTTCCCTTCCCTTCCCTTCCCTTCCCTTCCCTTCCCTTCCCTTTCCTTCCTTCCTTCCTTTCTTTCTTTCTTTTTGAAACCAGGTCTCTCTGTGTACCACTGATTTATGCTGGAACTCCTTATGAGGACCAGGCTATTGTGGAACTCAAAGATATCCTCCTGCCTCTGCCAACCAAATTCTGGGATTAAAGGTATGAGCCATTACATTAGGCTAGTTTATTTCTTTTGTCTCCAAAGTAGATAATGAGACTTGTTACTTGGGAGAATGTAAGGATTTTACTGTATGTTTCTCTTTTTGTCTTGTCATAGTGTAATTGTATGAGCTTGCTGAGTCACGAGGCCACGGAACAGAACCGTCTGCACTGCAGGCCAGATTTGTTGCTGAGCCATTTCTTCAGATCCCACTCAAAATTTGCAGTCTTACGGTTTACCCAGGAAATGGGTAGAAACACTGCACCTAAATATAATATACATTACTGTCTAAATCCAGACAGGCTACTGAAGATGGATTTATCTGTGGTGGTTGGTGCATTTAGTGTGTTTGTTTGTTTATATATTTATTCATTTTTGAGAGAGGCCATATTTCCCAGGTTGACCTCAATCTTCCTACAGAGAATGACTCTCAACTTTTGATGCTCCTGTCTTTATCTCCCAAGCGATAGAATTGTGGGCCACTACCAATACTCTGAGTTTGTGCAGTTCTAAGATTTGAATCTAGAGCCATGTGCATGTTGGACAAGCATTCTACCAAGCAATATACCAAAACCTTTAATTGACTTTTTAAAGAATATGACTTTTGTTTGTTTGTTTGTTTGTTTGTTTGTTTTGAGACAGGCTTTCTCTGTGTAATAGCCCTGGGTTTTCCTGGACTCCCTTTGTAGATCAGGCTGGCTTTGAACCCACAGAGATCTGCCAGCTGCTGCCTCCCATATGCTGGGACCAAAGGCATGTGTTACCACACCTGTCTTAAAGGACATCTTAACATGGATGCTTCAAATGGCTCAACCATCTAGAAACATCCATGTAATAGACATTCGAACACTCATAGGGTGTGGTGGTTTGAATAGGCTTGGCCCCCATAGACTCATGTGTTTGAATGCTTGGCTATAGGGAGTGGCACTATTAGGAGGTGTGTCCTTATTGGAGGAGGTGTGGCCTTGTTGGAGAAAGTATGTCACTATGTAGGTGGGCTTTGAGGTTTCCTATGCTCAGGCTCTGTCCAGTGCAGAAGAGAGTCTTCTCTTAGTAGCCTTCAGATCAAGATGGAGAACTCTCAGCTGGCTCCTTCAGCCCCATGTCTGCCTGGAAGCTGCCATGCCTCTCACGATAATGATAATGGACTAAACCTCTGAAACTGTATGCCAGCCCCAACTAATGTTTTGCCTTATAAGAGTTGCTTTCGTCATGGTGGTTTTTCATAGCAACAGAAACCCAATCTAAGACATGAGTTTTATCTTCTATTCCTTGTCAATAAAGCTCTTCGTGTGCTTTACTCTTCCTGTTCAATGTAATCATTAGAATAATGTCATCATCATGTCTGGGGGATAAACAAAGACAACCAACTTTCTTTTGGAATAGATTGTGACAGCAGGTAACAGTGAAGTTGGAGAATGAAGGTAAACACTTGTGTTCTTTTTAAAATTATTTTTTAGATTTATTTTATCTTATGTGTATGAATGTTTTGGGTGCATGTATGTCTGTGCACTACATGAGTGCATGCCTGGTGCAGTGGGAAGAAGGAATCAGATCCCCTGGAACAGTTACAAATTGTTGTGACCCACCAAGTGGGTGCTAGGATGAGTACCCTTAACCTCTGACCCATTTCTTCAGTCCACATCCATGAAGGCAAGGTGTTTTTTTATAACGTTTGCTAAGGCCAAATGTGTGCCAAATGCTACATTTTTTTTCAGTAAAGATATTACCTTGGGAGGCGGGAGAGATGGCTCCGTGGTTAAGAACACTTGACATGGGTTTGGATCCTAGCATACATGTTAAAGAGCCTGTAATTCCAGCTCCACGGAATCTAACATTCTCTTTCGAGACTTCCAAGTGCATTCATATGGACCTACAGATACATACACATAAATAAAAAGACTAAAGACTAGGTGTGGTGGCACACATCATTAATCCTAGTGCTCTGGAGGGAGGGGCAAGCAGATAGCTGTAAATCCAGGGCTGTATAGGGAGCCCCTGTCTCAAAAATATAATAAAATCCTAAAATACAAATAAGACATCAGCTTACGAATCATAGTTTTGATTACCAATGCCAGCACCTGACCAACTAATGATAATCCATGATCATACTCAAATATTACAGCTTTTTCCATGAATTAAGCAGGCAAAATAAAGAATAGAGGGTGTGGTTGAAGTCATTGCATCTCCATGTTCTTAGTTATGGTTGGACTCATTCTGATTGTTCCTCGGATTTATTCAGTATCAAGGATGAAAGGAGGGAGAGGGAAAGTAGCAGAAGTTATTTATTTCTATAAAACCCTCTTTCCAGGGGTTAATGTGTCAGAAAAATAATGTGCAGTGGAGACTTGGCAGTGATGGGTGCAAGTTTGGAGTGAAAACAGGACCAAGACTTCATTTGGTATGTCCCCATATTACGTCCCCATAATTTGAAGCAAAATATACCACTCACTTCAAAGAGAATATAAAATTGTTTATTCTAGGGGCTAGAGAGATGGCTCAAAAGCACTGGCTGCTCTTCCAGAGGACCTGAGCAATTCCTAGCAGCCACATGGTGGCTCACAACACAACTGTCTTTAATCTAGTTCCAGGGGATCTGAGTCCCTCACATAGACATACATGCATGCAGGCAAAACAATTCACATAAAATAAAAACAAATATTTTTTTAAATATTAAAAATGTTTTTTAAAAGATTTTTTAAAGATAGGTATTGTTTTAAAAACCATAAAGAAAATGAGATTGTTTGTTCTAAAGCCAAATACAAGAGTAACCATGGCTTAGGTACACAGACTTAAGTTATATAAACCTATGTTCCAACATGGTAATAGTTTCATGAAATTTTTATAGTAACAGAACAAAGAAAATCACAAATCACCGGGCGGTGGTGGCGCACACCTTTAATCCCAGCACTTGAGAGGCAGAGGCAGGCGGATTTCTGAGTTCGAGGTCAGCCTGGTCTACAGAGTGAGTTCTAGGACAGCCAGGGCTACACAGAGAAACCCTGTCTCGAAAAACAAAACAAAACAAAACAAAACAAACAAACAAACAAACAAAAAACAACAAAAAGAAAATCACAAATCAAGACATTTTTAAAATCCATTGATGGAAATATCATGGAGGCCAGTTACATCAAAACAGAGTAATCTCATATAGGCCTCAGATGTTATCTGGTAACATTCTTAGCCTTTGGCTTGGTAGAAACTAAGGGGTCTGTTGGTATACTGCAAAGCATATTTGCCTAATAATAACAAGGATTTTAGGTTGCACACATAGGTAGGTAATAAGGGGCTATTTGGGGGACTAAGCCTAATATTTAACTCTGGGCATGCAACACTCCAACTCTTTACAATCCTTAAAGTTTCATCAACCAGTCAGCTTTGTGGAATGTTTATTGTAGATGAGGCTTTTGGGAGGTGACTTCAGTTAGTACCACTCTGTGAAAATCTGAAGGCTCATCTGAATATTCAAGAATTAGCTTTGAGTCAGGCATAATGTTACACATCTATAATCCCAGTTGTTGGTTGTATGGGAATTTTAATTCAGCAACATAGCTGCTCTGGCAAAAAATCACATGCAAATACTTTCTAGGTCTGTGTGCTCTGGCTAGAATGACAGACCTTTCATCGATTTGGCTGGAATACAGATGTGCCCTTAATATACACCTTTGGTCCCAAACAATGAAGGTAAAGTCAGTTTGTAGAAGGAAGCTGTCATGTTTGAAAGTGACTTTTAATTGAGGGGCAAAGTGACAAATCTGAGAAAGATTTGACAGGATGAGTCAGAAATAGGATATACCCAACTCTCATAAGGACAGACAGGAAAGAACTTAAGAACACGGCAGAGTGAGTCATGAGGGAGTACAGTTCAGTGAGTTCAGATCAGTTCAGTGCAGTTCAGTGAGATTCAGTTCAATGCAGCTGGGTTCAGTTGAGTTCCCGTCATTCTGTTCATTTAGTTCATGCAGTTGGTGCAGTTCAGTTCATGGAATTCAGAGGCCGTTTTTCCAAGCAGAGCAATTCAATCAGAAGCCAATTTGAATCAGCCAGCCTGGAGAAGCGTTTTGAGCCAGAACAGCTGAGTTGAACCAACCAGCCAGAGTTCAGAAAAAAAGAAAGAAAAAGGGTGAGCTTATTCAGCAGTATGCCTCTGAGATGACAATCACATCTGGTGAATAAAAGCTACTATTGGGGTCTTGGAATCCCTAGACAAACCACTCAACCACTAGTCTCAATCAAATGGGGATGGTTTATTGAACACCACACCCCAAGACTGATCAATCAGGACCATGTTCCTGGCTGGGGAGCTGAATGGTGACCTCAAGTTAAGATCCTACAGGGCATTTTAAGGCTGAGATCTACAAGCATCTGTGCCAAGTTGTTCCACCAATCAGGATTTAGGAATAGGGGTCTCTTTAGGAACAAGTCTTGGTTGTACATTTATCTTGTTCCCATTGGCAGGGGACTAGCCTTGTCTAACATTCATGTCTTTTTTTTTTTTTTTTTTTTTTTTTTTTTTTTTTTTTTTTTTTTTTTTTTTGGTTTTTCGAGACAGGGTTTCTCTGTGTAGTCCTGGCTGTCCTGGAACTCACTCTGTAGACCAGGCTGGCTTCGAACTTAGAAATCTGCCTGCCTCTGCCTCCCAAAGTGCTGGGATTAAAGGTGTGCGCCACCACCGTCTGGCTAACATTCATGTCTTAACTTGCCAACCATGATGTCAGTTATCCATGTACATGTCTCTTTCTGCCAAGTAGAATGTCAGTTCCCAGGGAGGTCTTGGAAACTTAAACTTTACTCGACCCCTACTCAAAATAGAAGTCTTATTACAAATAGTTTCTTATATTGGTATAGGTATCTCTTATATTGGGGGCTATTCCAGGGTCAGCTTATAAAAGCAAATACCATAAAAGCTTATACATAGGTGCAGGAGGTGCTGCTGGGTGGTTGGTTTGGGTCCAAGCTTATTGTGGGAAACTACACAAAGCAATTCTACTGACTTCTATTGTGATTGTTTTCCAAAAGCACAGAACGTAACAGAATATGTAACCAACTTGGTCATGAGAAAGTTTCCTAGTAACAGCAGAAACAACATATAAGAAAGTTTCCTTACATTAGTTCTAGGCCTTAATATTTTACCTGGGCCTTAACAGTTACTTTACAGTTGGTAGACTAGAGCAGGAATTATAGCAAGATTAAGCCCAACTTGAGCCACATAGTGAGCCCCAGAAAAGTTTGGACTATATATAGTGAGACCCTATATCAAAAAACACAAATGATTTTTTTTTAAATATAGAAGAGTTAATATCAATTCAAAGAAAGGATAACTCTGAGAAGGCTACTTGGTCACGGTTCTATAATAAATGATCACTGATCCTCCCAATCTGTGGGGGGCTGGTAGAGGCTGTTGCACACATGTGTTTATCATACCACAGCAGTACACCATAGCCAGCAGTAGGGCTGGCTCTTTTTCAAAGCCATTCAGTTTCTGTCCTGATGTAAGGATCCCAGATCTGTGAATTGACTTAGTAGATTTGGGAAGAGTGTCTAGAAGTCTGTCAAGTACCTAGTCAGCATCTATATGGCATAAAATAATTCCCTGGGGATTGAATTCCACAGTCAACAAATGCAGTTTTAAAAGGGGAACAGTCTCTTGCTGCCATCCTATCCCTGAGCTTTATTATGTTATTTTTGTGGACTTTAGCTCTAATACTTAAGTGTTATCCTCTAGAACAGTGTTCTCAACTTTCCTAATGTTGCAACCCATTAATACAGTTCTTCATGTTGAGCTGACCCCCAACCATAACATTATTTTCATTGCTACTTCATAACTGTAATTTTGCTACTGTCACCAGAAATCAAGTCTACCCACCTGGGGCCAAGTTAAAGCCCTATGCACCAAGGGAGGAGTTGTTCTACAAATAACACAGAGCCCTATGTCGCTTGAGAATCTCTTTGTGACAATGCAGCTGCTTTGGCCTGTGCATCCGCAGTGAGTGCCTCTGAGCACGTGGACTGGGCTTAGGCTCCTCACCCTCCTTTGTTTTGGATGGATGAGCTCCTGTTATCTTTACTAATGACTGTGTTTCTGATTGGACAATGGGGCTGTAAGAGACTCATTTATTCATCTAAAAATGAGACTGCAATTAATTTTCCTTAGGATTTGAATCACTTCCTGTTTGCAAAGGACATCATAACATTTGAGTTCCTGTTGCAAGGCAAATATGGGCTGATGTTCTACAAGATACCAGAACTACTATAGGGGTCTCTTTTCAAGCTATTCTCTAGGTTTTTCTGATCAATATACTAATGTAACCAATAGTGCTGGACATCTTTTGGATCCCTGTTGTGGGTAGCAGAGCATTGTACACAATGCTTTCACTGTCCTAATATGATTCATCACTCTTACACCAAATGACAATTAAATTTATCTACAACTCAAATCAAAACTACTCTGGATTTTCTGCTATTTAATTTTTAAAAAATGAGGGTGAGCCGGGCAGTGGTGGTGCAAGCCTTCAATCCCAGCACTTGGGAGGCAGAGGCATGCAGATTTCTGAGTTTGAGGCCAGCCTGGTCTACAGAGTGAGTTCCAGGACAGCCAGGGCTACTCAGAGAAGCCCTGTCTCGAAAAACTAAAAAAACAAAACAAACAAACAAAAAAAAAAAAAAAGAAGAAGAAAAAGAAGAAAGAAAAGAAAATGAGGGAGATATTGGAACATGGTCCAAAAGTGGAGTTGTGTGCAGAGAATTCTGAGTGCTTGTGAGAAAACTCCTGCCTCCACCTCCAGAGCACAGAGCATGCATAGCCACACTTGGCTTGAGCTCTAACAACTCTTTTTTGAGGGGGTTGAGACAGGGTTTCTCTGTGTAGCTGTCCCAGAACTTGCTCTACAGACCAGACTGGCCTCAAAGATCACAGAGATCCGCCTGCTTTTGCTTCCACAGTTGTACCACCAGAGCCCAGCTGAGAACTAACAATTCCTATGAGAGTAAGGCACTGAGGGTTGAGGAGGTTGGCTCTGAGAACAATCAGCATTTCTTTTAAGAATGCTCCAGTGGAACTCATTAAAGAGGTAGATTAGTACCTTTAGAATGGATAAAGGACTACTTAAATTTGCAAGAAAGTTTCACGGGACTATAAGGATTAATTTTATTCTCAGCCTCATCTGTTTATGCCAAATATTTCCAGCCAACACGTTAGGGTCTTATTCCTTCCCCAGGTGTACCTTCAACTTGGCCTAAGAGTCCTGGCAAATCTGTTCCTTTAATTGATGCAGTGCCTCTGTAACGTTTATAATCGGTCCCTGAGCACGATCTTCAGGCATGTCTGTTCTGTGGCTCTAAAGACTACTTTAATGCTGGAGAGGATGCACTTTGATTTTTCTGCTGTATTCTGAGTTATACATTCAAGCCTTTCAATTTGCCCTCTTTTCAGTGTAAGCTCTCTAGGGTTATCAGAAAGAGTTGGCTATAGCTGCATCCTTTGTAATCATTGTCATCATTATAGGGATTAGGTGGTCTGGCCACTTGAATTTCCAAAGCTTTACTTAAAATCGCATTAGATTTCAAACCACTGTGGGCGATAATTTGAGTAATCACCATCAGTGCATGCCCATTATGAATATCCCATTTCTCATTAGCAAAGAGCTTCTTGCAGATTGCATCCTTTAGGAAGGAGACATTGAAACTGCATAAGCAGTGCAAAGGATTTAGTGATAGGTGAGACTCACAGAGGAAAGGAGGAAGTTATAGGGTTGGACAAAGACAATGCCGGCAGCAAAGCAATTTCTAACTTTCAATATTCCATTTAGGACAACTCACTGTCCCTGTCTCTCAAGGCAGAAGGGTACAATGCAATTAACTTTTACAGGCAGTTTGGTTGGTGTCTCCTCAGTCACTGGTATTTTATCAAGAGTTCAGAGCAGGATAGTGGTGGTGGTGGTGGTGGTGGTGGTGGTGGTGGTGGTGGTGCATGTCTTTGATCCCAGCACTCTTGGCAGAGACAGGTGGATCTTTGTGTTCAAGGCCAGCCTGGTCTACAGATTGAGTGTGAGTTCCAGAACAGCCAGAGCTACACAGAGAAACACTGTCTCAGAAAAAACAAAACCGCAACAATGTTCAGTGTTGGTCTTTGTTGTTGGTTTCTTGGGAATGTAACAGCAGCTAAATCCCCCATGTAAAAATGAAGCTTCAGGGCTGGAGAGAAGGCTCAGCAGCTAGGGTTTGTGTTCAGTTCCCAGTGCCTGCAACCACCTGTAATTCCAGCTCCAGAAGATATGGTGCTCTCTTCTGGCTTCAGGTACTCACACATGAGTTTACACACATCTACAGACAAAAATAAAAATAAATCTTAGAAAAGAAAGGTCGATTGTGGAGGATAGAGTTGGGGAGACAACTACCATATTTCCTTCTGGAAAAGATACTGGAAGAAGAACGCTGGAGAAGTGTTGACTAGAAAAAGAAAGCCAAGGTGTCATAATCCCCTGGAGGGCTTGTTAAAACAGCAGCTGCTGGGCCCAATTCCCAAGGCTTCTGGTTTAGTAGTTCTGGGTGTGGCTTAGATAATTTGCATTTCTAACTAGTTCCCAGATGATGGATGCTGTTGCTATTTGCCTGGAGACCATGGTTTTGAGAATCACTGGCTTAAAAGAAATGGTTTGACAACTGTGATACTCAGCAACCTAGATCACAATCATCTAGGTCAGTGTACATTCTAGATCCACAGCCTCATGGGATGAGACAGACAAATAGACACAGAATGTCATGAAAACAGAGTGGAGGAGAAAATGGGGGAGTGACAGAGCTTGCTATGTTAGAGATGACAGTCAAGGCATCCATGAAGAAAACATTGTACAGAGACCTTAATGAACAGAGAATAAAACTACTAATTGTGACTGTTTATATTAATATTTCCTCTAAAGTTTTTCCATGTTGAAGATACATTAATGGAGAATGTTAACAGATTTAGGAGTGGTGAATTACTAGAGTAATTCAAGCAATGAATGGGTCTGTTACAACCTGGAATTCCTTTACCTTCTTTATTACCTAAGGCATGGCCTATGATAGTAATTGATTTAAAAGACTGCTTTTTTTTTTTAAAACTATTCCCTTGCATGAAAAGGATAGGTAAAGGTTTGCTTTCACAGTGCCTACTTATAATAATGTTCAATCTGTAAAAAGATATCAGCAGAAAGTTCTTCCACAGGAAATGAAAAGCTGTGGACCCAGGGATGCAGTTATGGCCAACTCTGATAACCCTGGAAAGCGTACACCAAAACGAGGACAAATTGAACGGCTTGGATGTGTAATTCTGAATACAGATGAGAACTGAGCAGGAGAGGGCTCCTGAAAACCTTGGCTACTAACCTGAAAAGCTCTTATTTTATTGAAAATGTCCCTGCTTAGAATTTCTTGCTACACACAGCACAATTAATGACTTAAAACATGTAGTGAAATTTTTAAGAATTCTGGAATCAGGTTTTTTTTTTTTTTAACAAAACATAGAAATGTTATAAGAATGTGCTTTTGTTTTAATCCCAGATGCAGGGATGTGGGCTGCTTCAGACTGTCCACAGCAGCTCACCATGATTTGCCTCCTGATCTAGAAGAAGCATGGTTTTGACAGCCACAGATCATTTCTGTGATTGTGTGATATTTGTTTGGAATTCCAGAAACTTTTCAGAGGATACATCAATTCAAGGGCCCTGAGAGGCAGAATGTGGGTGGTTGTTGGTCATTTCGGGAGGTTGGTTGTGGTTTGTTAATAGCTGCGGTCAGAGAAGAAACAAAAGGAAATAAATTAGGTTCAGGGATTTTCCTAAGCTGTCTCTCCCCTCTACTGTTGTTTCTCTCTTGTCTAGTGCTAGGGGATGAGACCATGGGGATAAAGGATGGGAAAGAGAAGAACACATAAAGTAGCAAAAACCAGGTACATATTAATATTTTAATGCACGATGGAAGAGTATTATAAGAAGGAAGAGAAGTCAGTACAAAGAAAGAAGAAGAATATGGTATGTTTCTGGAACAGTTCAGAACCAAGAAGTGGTTTCTTGTCTGTTTTTACATTTACTTGTTTTGGAAGATGAAGAGTGTATGCAGGCAGGCTTGTGGAGGACATAGGACAACATAGAGGAGTTGGCTCTCTCCATTAGGCTCTCAGATTTAGTGGCAAGCACCTTTACCTACTGAGTCACCTCTCTGGCATTAAGAATTGTTTTGTTTTTATGCTTTAAAAAATACAGGGTCTCATGTAACCCAGGCTTTCCTTAAACTAGTTACTTATAAGGTTGGCTTTGAACTCTGGGTTCTCCTGTTTCTGCCTCCTGACTGCTGGGATCATGTGTGTATGTGTGTGACAACACCTGTTTCCAAACCAAGAAGTTGATATTTTTGTGTTGTTTCTCTCCAGGACAATAAGTTTTGTTGGGAGCCAACTTCTAGCAGAAGGCGGCTATCATCCTTGCAGCCATCTTGAGCCATATACCCTGACAAGAGACTTGTTTTCAACAGCCTACAACAGCTGAGCACACTCTGATAACATCTTGTTTTATATACCCAGGATTTTCCCTTAGGTGTGTGTGACTTAAAGGTGTGACTTAAGAAGTGAGACTTGCCGGGCAGTGGTGGTGCACATCTTTAATCCTAGCACTTGGGAGGCAGAGGCAGGCGGATTTCTGAGTTCCAGGCCAGCCTGGTCTACAGAGTGAGTTCCAGGACAGCCAGGACTACACAGAGAAACCCTGTCTCAAAAAAAAAAAAGTGAGACTTATGAAAGGTGAGAGGCAGACAGAAGAGGAGACTGGAAACTTGGGACTGAAAACTTGGAACTTGGAGGCACCAGGGACTAGGAACTAGGGACTAGGAACAAGGGACTTGGAAAGAGAGAAGAGAGACTTGAGAATAAACAGGACTGAATCACACTGTCTGGTCTCCATTCTTCGCGTCTGCCCTCACTCTCTCTCTTGCTGAACCCTGACCCACGGACAGGAGCAGCAGTATAAGCAGGGACAATTTAGCCCCCAAAGCTTGGAGCACTGCAGGCTCTAACAATTTTGGCCCCCCAAGCTTTCAGCAGCGTGGGTTCCAACATTTGGTACAGGGGCCCCGACAAAGTTTCTGTTACTTTCTACAATGTAAGTAAGGTCATACAACACATCTGCAACTGGCATTTTCCCTTGATGATAAATCACAAGTATTCAGGTGATTACATTTAAGATCTACCTTGTTGTTTATGAAGGCTGCAAGGTGTTTTCTTGTATAAAATGAACAGAGATTTATTTTGGAAAAAATCAGTTGTTTTCTTCATTTTTTTTCTATATGAACAGTTAAATTGTTTTCAGTTCTGTTGTTATTATTGTCGTTGTTATTGTTTTGGCTTGGTTTTTGTTGTTTTATTTTTAAAGGCAGAGTTTCTTTGTGTAGCTCTAGCTGTCCTAGAACTCAAAGATCTGCCCTTCTTTGCTTCCCGAGTACTGGGACTAAAGGTGTACAGCACCAAGCCTTGCCTAAGGACCCCAAATGAGGATGCACATTTTGCGTGCATGTGTACTTCAGCATGCACACCTGTGTGCACTAAAATGTGCTGTATGTTAGGTACCAGGTTACATGTTGAAAACACAATAATAAGGGCTTGGGGGGTGGTTCGGTATTTAAAAGCACTGTCTGCTCTTCTAGAAGTCCTGAGTTCAGTTCCCAGCAACCACATGGTAGCTCATAACCATCTGTAATGGGATCTGATGCCCTCTTCTAGTGTGTGTCTGAAGACACCTACAGTATGCTCATATACATTAAATAAATAAGGAAAGAAAGAAAGACCAATAGTAAACAAAACAGACACTATTCCTTTCCTCATGGACTGTTTGAGTAGGAGGTAAAAATCATACAATAAATAAAAATAATGAGCAGAGGGAATTATTATCAAGGTATGTGAGACATTGTTGTTCAGCTGACTCAGTGCTCCTTCCCATTTCCATTTTGCCCAGCAGTTCCTTTCTGGCTTGAGTTTTGGCTAACAAGACCATAAATGGGTAGTAGTAGTCATTATAATGTATGGCCTTTAAAATGCCTGTGTCCGTGTCCTGAGTCTGTGAATACTTTAGATTGCATGGCAAAAGAAAACTAAGGTTGCAAAGACAATGAAAGAAAAGTATCAGAGTTCTTAAGTGTGGAAGCTGGAGGGCTGCAGACTCAGAAAAGAACTTGTGCTCACAGAAACGGAAGTGAGGGTCTCAGAGTGTAACTCAGCAGTAAAGGACTTGCATGAAGTACTGGGTTCCATTCTCTGTAATAAATGAGCACACACAAGCACACACACACACAGAGGAGGAGGAGAGGGGAGTATCAGAGTGATATTCTCATTGGCTGCAACAATGAAAGAACTACCAGCCAAAAATTTTACTCCTTCAAGACAAAGACATTTCCTACAGCTTCCAGAAGAAACTTGGCCCTGCAGACATGTTGGGAGCCGACTTTAAGCAGAAAAAAAAAGTGGCTAGAAAGCAGCTATCAACTTTGCAGCCATCTGGAACCATATACCCTGATGAGAGACTTGTTTTTCAATAGCCTACAACAGCTGAAGCACACTCTGATAAATATCTTGTTTATCCCACATAGCTTGTTTTGCTGTTTAGTGACCCCAGCTGTATGGTGCACATGATAAAATGTTTTCACCTGTGTTCTCCTGCTTGTGCTTATAAATACCCAGGATTTCCTTGTAAGGGTGTGGTGTAGTAGTAGTAGGTGTGGTGTATAGGTGGTGGTCAGTAGGAGGTGTGAATATAGTCTGTGGGAGATAGTAAAGGAGACTTGACCACAGATCTTCTGGCTTGTCTCTATTCTTCACGTCTCTTCCCCTTCTTCCCCCTACTCTCTCTCTCTTGCTAAACCCTGGCCTGTGGAACAGAGTGGGCTGTTACATGGACAGTGATTTTAGTCTGGTGAGTTCCACTTTAGATGTCCAGAACTCTAAGATGATGATATTCAGCTCCTGTTCCTTAAAGCCACTAAATTTGTGATATGTTGATCACATTAGCTGGAAGAAACCATCACATGGCTTCTTTGGAAAAATGTTTGCTTCGGGGCCAGCCTGGTCTACAGAATGAGTTCCAGGACAGCCAGGACTACACAGAGAAACCCTGTCTTGAAAAATCTAAAGAAAAAAGAAAAGAAAAAAGAAAAAAAGAAAAATGTTTGCTTTCCTGATGCAGGTGATCTCTTTCCTCTCCCTTATTCTTGACTTGAATATAGACCTAGTGACATTGGGAGAAAGGCCAAGAAGGCTGCAAATCCACCACCATCCCTGACATAGTTGAACTGTGAAACAAGTGTCAGCAGCTCCCACCCTCAAGCCTTCCTGTGAGGAAATAAACCCTTATACTGACAAAAGCATCTCTGAGCCATAAGGTAGAGGCTCCGGGATCTGTTAGAGAATGTTAAGAGGACTCGACATAGGCATCAAAGGTCTATGCACACAAACCAGAATTTGTCTATCTTCCCCTTTCTGCCTTACACCCATCCATTTGAGGTGTAGGTTTCCCACCATGCACAGCTTTTAGGGAGTGCACTATCAAACCTACTAGCTCCAAATCTAAAGAGAAAATCTGTGATCTCTAAGGAGGAAATGTTCTATCTCGATGCCTTTGGCAACCATTGCACAGACACCTGTTACCCCCACCTCCACCAAAAAGGGAGGGAGACAAAGATACAACAAGAAAAGGTTCCGCTCTCTTTCACCCACCTAAGGGCAGCTCCATGTTGCTGCTCTTCTGTCTGTGCCTCAGGCATTTATTGTTTCTGTACTAGTAGCTTCTTCAAGCCCCCATGCTTCACTGCCTCAGGACTTTCTGTCCACAAAACTTTGTTTGATCAGAATATAAGGTGGGCCAAAGAAATGTCAAGATGTTAAGGGCACCAGGAGCAACTGTTAATCAATGATGACTATGCTTTATTAATTTTTTTTAAATAGGCACTGCTGTGACAAAGTGCCTAGCTGAACAACCTGTATTTTGGCTCAGGATCTTTGAGTCTTGGTCCTTAGTTGGGTGTTCCCATTATTTATGGGTTGTAGCAAGTCAGAGCATTATGGTGGGGAGGGCTGGGAAGAACACTGGTCACTCATAGTAACCAAACAGAAAGAGAGGGAGAAAGGAGCTAGGGACAAGATACAGCCTTCTAAAATACATCTTTTTAGGGACTCACCTTCTCTGACGAGACTCTGTCTGCTAGTATTTCCATAGCTTCCCGTAGCTCCACTGCCAGCAGGGGACCAAGCCCTCAACACTGGTGCTAGTGAGGGGCATAACCTGTGAATGGAGGGAGGGAGGCTACCTCAGCCTTTTTGCTCTTAGGTGGGAAACGCTAAGGCGTGTTCTTTCTAGTTAGTCTTCCTGAGACCCCAGTGGAGTTGAATGCCGTTTGCCCATAGCGTAGCCTATTCATTAAACAGCCAAATCATTTTTTTCCGTTATCTCACTTCCCACTGGTGCTCCTTGGGACTAACCACTAGATAAAACTCTTGCGAGCAGATACTCACCTCAGGGTGTGTTTTAGTCAAACTAAGACAGTTGGATCAGACGTGATCCTTTAAAGTAGACCCTTGAGGGAGAGAAACCAGAAAGAATCTCTACCTAAAATTTTGAATTTTTTTGTCACAATGAAAGAACGAGCTGTAAGAGGAGACACAGGAAGAAATTGAAAAGTTTTATTACAAAGTAGACACTCACAATGACTATAACCTTCTCAAGACTCACAGATTTTGTCTTGGAGAAATGTGTACTAAATCTTCGGGATGCTGAACAGAGTTAGTGAAGGGTTTTGTTTATTTAATTTTATTTTCATTGATTTTTAAAATTTATTTTTATTCTTTTTATTTGTTTGTATATGTGTATCTTTCTCTTTCTCCCTCTCCCCCCCACCATGTGTATATGTGTGTGTTCGTACACTGTGTGTATATATGGGTATGGCAAATAGGTGCAGAGGCAAGAAGAAGGCACCAAATCCCCTGAAACTGGAGATACAGACAGTTGTGAACTTTCATATGGATGCTGGGAAATCATACTCACACTCTTTCAAAGAGCAGCAAATGCTCTCTAACCATTAAGCCATCCTTCCAGCCCCCAAATGAATCTTTTAAAATTATCCACAGATGAATTGTAGAACTTGGTGTATCTGTATTTGTAGGGATAAGAAAAAAAGCTAGAGATGGATCTTAGGAGGCTGAATATGGAAGAATGTGAGGATGGGTGTATGGATTTTCACAATGGAACATTCTCCCATGACTTAGGATTTAACATCCTAGCAAGACTTCTGGAGTTAGGGCTACTCTACCACTAGAATTAGAAGTTTAGATTAAAACAATCAGAATTGGGGTTGCTCTACTGGCAACAAAACATTAACTCAGAAATATAATAATTGTAAAATTCCATTTGCCAATATTGTTGATTTTTTAAAAAATAGTACAGAAGTAAAAACATTAGAGAAGTAACACTATTTAGTCTCAAATTTGGGAAGTGGATAAAATATAGGATAATTGTTAATAAAACCAAATGAAGTGTTCAATTTACCAACACATATAAAAATTTGGAGGAACATAGATATTAGCATGCCTCTGTACAAAAATGTCATTCACATCTATAAAACATTTCATATGGTTTAAAAAGTTCACTCAAATTAAGAATAAAAAAGGAAGCTTCTGAAGTAAACTGTAGCATAGTTGACACAGACTTAACAGATATATACATCAAATAGAGAACATATATTCTTTTCAGAAGCCCATGGGACCTTCTCTAAAATAAACCCACATTATAGGCCACAAAGCAAGTCTTAACAAATATAAAAACACCAAAATAGTTTACACTGTTTTATCAGAACATGGTGAAAATAAACTAGAAATAGTGAGAGGTAGTACAGAAACTAAAGAAATATTTGAGACTGAGTGATATATTCTTGAACCAGCAATGGGTCATTGAAGAAGTCAAGAAGAAAATTTAAAACACTTCTAGACTCAAACAGAAGCATCATTTCTAGAAACCTTTGGGATGCAATTAAGTAAATTCTGTTTGTTGTTTTTGGAGACGGGGTCTCACTCTGTATCTCATGGGGTCTGACCCTTAGCAAAAGAACTACAGGCAACTAATGACTGCCAAGAGAGGGAGAATTACTCTTTCCCTGGGTTGGGCCCCCTAATTAATTATTCAATCCCAAAAGATCAGCCCTGAAATCATATACACATAAGTAACAATGAATGGACACATCAGGCTATGTTATCTGTTTATGTATATGTGTGTAACAATACTAGTCAAGGAAAACGATGTTCTGAATTAGAAAGGGAATGAAGAAGATATAGGAGGGGTAGCAAGGAGAGAACAAGAGGAAAAGGGAAGGGACAGATAATGCTATTACATTTTAAATAGAATTTCAAAAAACTTAAAGCCCCTCAATAAGCAAATTCTGGATCAATGCCTTCCCAAATTCTACCAATCCTTTAAAGACGCATTGACATCAATATACCACAAATTTTTCCCCAAAAGTAAAAAGGGAAAAAACATATCACTCATCTGTCTTATTACTCTAGCTAAAAAGAAATAGAAGAGTGCAAATGGAAAAGGAAGAAGTCCAAGTATCACTAGATGCAGACATGATTCTAGATTTGAAAACACCATGGAGACTCTACAGAAAAGCTATACCTCATACTTACTTTCAATAAAGTAGGATACAAAATCAACACACAAAAAACCAAGGCCTTTCTGTATCCCATCAATAAACTTGCCAAAAAAGAAATCAGAAAAAAAAATGAATATGGTGGCTCATTCCTGTAATTCCAACAGGGGCAGGAAGATCTGGACACCAAGGCCATCCTCCTCTACATAGCAAACCTGAGGGCAGCCTGATCTACATGGGACTGCCTCAAACAAACAAGAAACTTTGGGAAATCTCTTTCATAAATATTTTTAAAAATATATTACATATGTAAGCTGGAGAGGTGGCTCTGCAGTTAAGAACACTGGTTACTCTTCTAGAGGACACAGATTTGGTTCCCAGTACCCATGCATCAACTCACCATTGTCTAAGATATCTGCTGCCCCCTTCTGGACTCTGTAGGCACTACATCCACATGATGGACAGACAAGCAAGATGAAAAAACACTCATACACATTTGGAATGGCTATCATCAAAACAAATGACAGCAAATGCTGGTAAGGTTGAGGAGAAAGAGGAACATTTATACATTCATTGGAATGTAAACTGGTGTACCCACTATGGAAATCAGTTTACATTGATACGTGCACATCAATATTTATTTCTGGATTATTTGAAATAAGCAGGAAGTGAACTAGCCTAAGTGTCTACCAATAAATAATGGGTAAGGAAAATGTGGTAAAAATACACAATGCAATTTTTCACCCATAAAGAAAAATGAAATTATGCCATCTGCAGATAAATGAGTAACTGGAAATATATATACTAAGTGAAATAATTCAGACCACAAAAAGACAAATACTTTCTGTTTTCTCTCATACAAAGAATCTAAATTTAAGTATATATGATGCTAGGTGTGCATGAGTCATGAAAGTACAAAACAGACCATGATAATAAAAGATCCCATGGGAAGAGGATAGTGAGAAAAGAGAAGGAAAATGGAAACAGGAAGCACAACTGGGCAACGGGGAAGGCATATTGGAGCAAAGTTAGGACTAAAACAAAGCTCACAAACCGTCCTTATGGGCTGCTGAGATGATTCGGGTGGCTAAAATGTTTGCCTGTGAGCCAGGTGACCTAAGCTTGATTCCCAGACCCCACACTGTGAAAGGACACAACTAACCAACTCCTGTAAGTTGTCCTCGGACCACATCTGACCACATTTGCCATGGTGTACTTGGGTCCCACTCCTGTACACAAAAAATAAATAAATGTAATTTTAAAATCTGTAAATATGAATTATTCTGAAATCTATGAGAATCTATGTTTTTTAAAATTATAGCATACAGTAGAAGTTCTAAAAATGCTAGAGGGATGGATGGCCCAGCTGAGCACACTTGCTGCTGTCCAGAGGACCAGAATTCAGTTCCCGGTACACATGCCAAGCAGCTCATAACTATCTGTAACTTCACCACCAGGGGATTTGATACCCTCGTCTAATTCCCAAGTGCACCCACACTCACATACATAGAGACACATACACATAATTAAAAATAAAATAATTGCTTGTGGGATTGCAAGCTGATACAACCTCTCTGGAAATCAGTCTGATGGTTCCTCAGAAAATTGGAAATTACCTGAGGACCCAGCTATACCACTCCTGGGCATATACCCAGAAGATGGTCCAACTTCTCAGCTATTAGAAACAATGACTTCGTGAAATTCTTAGGTAAATGGATGGAACTGGAAAATATCATCCTGAGTGAGGTAACCCAATCACAAAAGAACACACATGGTATGCACTCACTGATAAGTGGGTATTAGGGAAAAAGCTTGGAATATCCACAATATAACTCGCAGACCATATGAGGCCCAAGAAGAAGGAAGACCAAAATGTGGGTGCTTCGATTCTACCCAGAAGGGGGAACAAAATAATCACAGGAGGTAGAGGGAAGGAGGGACCTGGGAGGGAGAGAGGAAGGGGCGGGAAAAGGGGTCAGGATCAGGTGTGGGAGGAGACAGGGGAGATGTACAAAGGGTCAGGAAATTCAACAGAGGCGTGTAGCAGCAAGGGATGAGGAACTGGGGGTAGCCACCAGAAAGTCCCAGATGCTAGGAAAGCAAGAGGCTCCTAGGACCCAATGGGGATGACATTAGCTGAAATACCCAACAAAGGGGAGGGAGAACCTGTAGAGACCATATCCAGAGGTTAGGCACGGTCCCCAGTTGAAGGAAGGGGCCACCCACCCATCTCAAAAAAAATTAACCCACAATTGCTCCTGTCTAAAGGTAATACGGAGACAAAGAATGGAGCAGAGACTGAAGGAAAGGCCATCCAGAGACTGCCCCACCTGGGGATCCATCCCACATACAGACACCAAATCCAGACACTATTGCTGATGCCAAGAAGTGCTTGCTGACAGGAACCTGGTATAGCTGTCCCCTGAGAGGCTCTGCCAGAGCATGACAGATACAGATGTGGATGCTCCCAGCCAACCATAGGACTGAGCATGGGGACCTCAATGGAGGAGTTGGGGGGAAGGACTGAAGGAGCTGTAGGGGCTTGCAACCCCATAGGAAGAACAATAATATCAACCTATCAACCAACCGAACCCCCAGAGCTCCCAGGGACCAACTAAAGAGAACACATGGAGGGACCCATGGCTCCAGCTGCATACAGAGCAGAAGATGGCCTTACCTGGCATCAATGGGAGGGGAGGCTCTTGGTCCTGTGGGGACTCTATTTCCCCAGCATGGGGGAATGCTAGGGCAATGAGGTGGGAGTGGGTTGGGGAGCACCCTCATAGAAGCAGGGGAGAGGTGGGGTGGGATAGGTGGATAACATTTGAAATATAAATAAAATAACCAATAAAAATAAATAAAAGAATAAAAGAAAAGAAAAAAGAAATAAAAAATAATTATTCTAACAATTAATTAATTTAAAATGATCAAGCATGGTGGCATAGGCCTTTAATCCCAGCACATGGGATGATCTTTGTGAATTTGAGGCCAGTCAGATTTATGAAGTGACCCAAGAAATAGAAAACGTGAAGAGCGAAATAACCAGAGTGGAGAATGGAAGACCATCAGGTCCACATCGTTGTGCGACTAAGTTCAAGCCAACTTTCTTTTCAAGGTTTATTTTACACTTTTTAATCTTGTGGGGGAGCGTGTACATGTGAGTCCAGGGCTCTCAAAAGCCAGAGGCAGATAGACTTGGAGCTGGAGTTACAGGCAGTTGTGAGCTTCAGGACAAGGATGCTGGGAATGAAACTGAGGATCGTTGCAAAAGCACTACATCCTCTTAACTACTGGGTCATCTCTCCAGCTCCAATGCCAACATTATTCTATACAGCAATTCATCAAAACATTGTTTAGTCCAGTCTTCATATTGTGTGGGTATGTGATGATAAAAAACATTCTCTGTATGCTAACATTAAAAATTATTCATTTTTTTAAAATTTAAGCTACTTAGTCTAGTTTAGGCTACTGTATGTAGTTTTCTTCTGAATCTAATTTTTTTAAAATCATCAAGATAAAAGTACTTTTTGTTAAGCATAACCAGAGTAAATTTGACATAAAGATAGAGGAATGATTATGAAAGAATATGCTATTTATTGATGTGTGCACTGACTGAGATCTATCTGGGTGTCACTACAGTGACCAAACTACTGTATAGGTTTCCAGACCTTTTCTCCATTTCTATATTAATCTCATGATAGTACCTCCAGCCTCAGAAAATGATGAAAAGAATTCACATTCATTTTGTATTATTAAATCTAATAATATATTAAATATATCTGTACAAAATATATACATGCAAAATTACAAATAAAATCATAATAAATTGAACCCAGTATTGTGGCAAAGAATGCACACCATGACCAAGTAAAGTTTATTTCAGAAATGCAAAAATGCTTTAACATTAGGAAGTCTATCAACATAATTCATGTGAAGCAATTAAAGGAGAAATACATATTATTGTATCAATAGACATTGAAAAGGCAGTTAAAAATTTAGCAGCCATTCTAATATTCACAGTAATACAGATTAAAATTTAACAACGAGATATGATTAAATACTATATGAAAACTCGACAGCAACAGGACTCTAAGTGGTAAAAATATAAAGTCCTTTTCATTAAAATACAAAATTAAGGATGCTATCATCATGTTTGTCCAGCATTGTTTCAGGTATTCTAATTTACCCAAATAAGATCAAGTAATGTTTGGAGGCATGCTTCCACACTTGTTTACCCTCACCATGCTTCAAAATACAGCTTTAGGTTTGGAGATGTACCTTAGTTGTTAGATACCTACCGTGCATGACAGCATGGATTCCATTTTCAGTACCTAATAAATGCACCATAGTGCCAACTACCCATAATCTAAACGCTCTGGAATGTGGAGTCAGGAAGATAAGAAGTTCTCAGGCTATGTGTAGACTTCAAATTGGAGGTCAGCCTGGGCTACAGTAGACTTGGTTTCAAACAAAGAAAAACAAGAAAGAAGAAAGGAAAGAAGGGGAGGAAGGAGGGAAGCAGGAGAGAGAGAGAGAGAGAGAGAGAGAGAGAGAGAGAGAGAGAGGAAAAAGAAAAAGAAAGAAAGCACCTTCAATATGTACTGCTCAACAGTATATTCCTCCATTCCTCCTATGGAAAAGAATGAAACTAGACCCTTATCTCTCTGCTGGGGACACAGAGTTCAATGGTGTAGTGTATACTTACAGTAAGTAATGTGAGATCTTGTCTCAAAAAATTTCAAAAGTATATATATATATATATATATATCACCTTTATAAGAAATGTGTGAGTATATTAGTATATTTAAGAATATATTCATATGTATGACTATATAATTATTCAGAATAAACTCATGAGATGATTTAACTTCTCATGTTAAATATTTTTATTGCACTTTTTTGGTAGTATGTGGGCATGTTGCCATGGCACACTTGTGGAGGTAAGAGAATAATTTTTGAAAAGTCAGTATTGTCCTCTTAGCAACGGGGAGGACTAAGATCTGCCCTACAGAGGACAGCAGACATTGTGGACTTCTCCAATCCTTCCCCAAACCTCTGAATACATTTTTAACAAACAAACAAATCAGTATTGTCTTTCTACCTTATGGATTCCAGAGATCAGACTCTGATCAGCAGGCTTGGTGATAAGTCCTGTTACCTGTTGAGCCATCTCTTGAGCCCTCTTTTTAAAATTTGAAAGCATGTGTGCATTAATGCTTTCAGTGCATTTCCTATCAGATTAGCTGTATTTCAGGTGTTTGATACCTGCCTACATTTTAATCAGCATTTTTCCATCCCTACTATTGAAATAAATTTTTTGAACAGTTATTATAAATATGTTCAGGAGAGGCTTATAAATCTATGGGTGATGCTAAATCAAATATAGATAAGGTATGTCAGAGTACTACAGAACAGTGGGACTACATATATTTCATTGATTACTTGGAAAAACACTACAGAATAATAAATGACTACATCCCAATGGGTGTTATTAAATGCTGTTGAGACCATGGATCCCTACGTGAGAGAAGGGGAACTTAGTGACCTTTCTGAGTCTTCCCTTCTAGCAGTAAATCTCATTCCTCCCTCACTCACAGCACGTTTATTTATTCTCATTACATAGCAAAAGAAGGAGAAGACTGGGGATCCTTTTTCCAACCAATCAACCAACCAACCAACAATTGTTTCCATACCTGTGCACCAAGGCAAAGGACCATCTTGAAGCTACTTCTGTGCTCATGCACCAAGGCAGGGAGTCCTCTTGCAATTGTTCATTCTCTGCTCATGAACACAAACAGTGACCCAATCCCTTTAATCGATAAGATGTTTGAATACTATAGGTCCAGTCATACAGTAGAAAAGTCACCAGGCCATGGGTACTTGAACCCAAAATAAAATCCCAGTGTCCTCTAGAGTCAGTAGATTCCAAGCTCTGGGGCCCTTTATATTTGAAGAGTCTTTGCTAATTAACTTCACTTTCACTTTGCTCTGAGCTATTGCTTTGATTCTTTGACTGAATGAGAAAGCTGGAGAAGTGGGTTAGTGGTTAAAAGCTCTGGATGCTCCTCCAGAGGTTCTAAGTACAATTTCCATGGAGGAGTTAGAGAGAAGACTGAAGGAGTTGAGAGGGTTTGTGGCCCCATGGGGAGAGCAACAATACCAACCAACCAGAGCTCCCCAAGGTCTAAACCACCAGCCTGGGAACACATAGGGAGGGACCCATGGCTCCAGCTGTATATATAGGGGAGGATGGCCTTGTCGGGCATAGATGGGAGAGGAGATCCTTGGTCCCATGAAGTCTGGACGTCCCGTTGTGGTGGAATTCGAGGGTGGGGAGGTGGGAGTGGGTGCGTGGCGGGGGGGGGGCACATCCTCATAGAAGCAGGAGGAGGGGGGATGAGATAAAGGGTTTCTGAGTGGAGGGGGAAATGGGGAAAGGAAATAACATCTGAAATGTAAATAAAATATCCAATAAAACATTAATTTAAAGAACACCTATAATGGTATCTGATGCCCTCTTCTGTCATGCAAGTATACATGCAAATAGAGCACACATATGCATAAAATAGATAAATAAATCTTTAAAAAAGGAACCCACTAAGCTAGCTGGTTTCATTGTCATAGAGGTCCAGAACATGGGGACATCTGTGAACTTTCTCTGTTTGATTTAGACCCAGTCAAGTCAATGTTGAAATAGTCAGGATTGTTCAGTGAGCTGAGCAGCTGGAGCTCTCTGGGCCTCCCGAGGCTCTCGATTCTCAGGAGTGCCATTACCTGTAGTCAGATTCTGTTCATGGGTTTAGCTCAGCCCATCCCTCCCTAAATACTGTTCTGTTTTCAATTAGCATACAAAACAGTGGGGTTTATTACGGTATTTTCATATATATATTCCGGTTCTTTGGTGCCTCTCCCTATTTCTCTTCTCCCTACCACCCACACAGAGTAACCTTACCTCTGCTTTCCTGGCACATATTAAGATACTACCCTTGGCCCCTTGCCATTAGTGGTGGTGCACGCCTTTAATCCCAGCACTCAGGAGGCAGAGACAGACAGCTAATCTGTAAGTCTGAAGCCAGCCTGATCTACAGGGCTACATAGTGAGGCGCTGTTTCAGAAAATCAAAAAACTCCCAAAATGAAAAGCTAAAAAAAACCAAAATACTGCCTTTAATTCTGGTAGACCTCAATCTAATAGCACAGGTTTTTTATTTAAAAAAAAAAAAAAGTAGCCCCTTTAAGACTTCATTTTGTCACAATTGCCTACCTTGTTTAGAGACAATGCAAGGAAGGTTGGCATCAAAATAGTTTCATTTAAAGGCCTCATGCTGGTAAGGCAGCCCTCTGAATATTACTTGGTTTTGCTTAATATATCATTTGATAGATCTGAAATATTCACTCTGCAGATTCATGCACATATATTCCACTTGTAAAACCATTTTACAAATTGCATATAGACAAAAAAGGTAGATGTTTTAGTAGGCTGAATTTACCTTTTTAAATGTAGCTTTTGCTTTGGGACTTCTGGTGGTGGTGGTGGTGGTGTGTGTGTGTGTGTGTGTGTGTGTGTGTGTGTGTGTGTGTATTTCAAAGGAGTCTCACTATCCCATTGGACAGAGTGCAAGCAGCTGTTAGTTCCTCCAGGGCCCACCTCAGTGTTTTGAGCTGAGGTCATCCTCTCACGATGCTCAAGGCAAAAGAAGAAATGAGAGGAGGTGCTGGGGTCTGACATTTTCTGTTCAGTGCACAGCTCATCTGAGGAGCAGTAATGGATCCCCAATTCCCTGATGAGGCAGCTGACCCGTGCAAGCACATGCTGCACTCTCACCAGATGCCCTGCCCCTGTTTTTACAGGCTATTCCTCTAAAGCCGTTCTGTGCCCTTAACCCCTCAATGTATTTCCCAGAGAAGCCAACCAGTGATGGATTTTCTCTTCGGCTTATTTCAGTTTTATCTTTCATTAATTACCTGTTTGTCTTTTATTTTGATAAGTTGTGGTTTACGTGCTCTTAACAGATTCCAGAGTTTGCATGCTTTAAAAATTGTTTTTAAGGATAAAAGCATTTGCAGTAATGGGCTATTACACGAACTTGAATGCTTTTAGGCCAGTCTCATACTTTCCAGTTCTCTACAAGCTGAGTCTCCCAAACTGTACATCAAAAGCATTCAGCAGTGCTGGGACAATAGCTCAGTTGGTAAAGTGCTTGCCTAGCTGTGAGTTCAATACCCAGCACCATAGAAACTGGGTGTGGTGTTCAGACACCACAGAATCCCAGAACTAGGATGATAGAAGCAAAAGAGTTAGAAGTTCAAGGCCATCATACACAGCTACATAGCATATTGTATGTCTTTTGGTTTTTGTGGGGTTTTTTTTTCACTATAATTCATGAGATTCAGTGAACACCTTCAGCTGGTAAACTCAGATCTCTGTTCAACTCAGGGAAACTTTCTTCTGTTGTTAATGAATTAAATAGTTAGCTCTCTTCCTTACTCCTGCTTTGCTCTTCTGGACTCGTAATGTTTTCCATGACAAGTCTCTTGAATCTGTTCTCTATTCTTTTAATCCCTCATGATTTCTACCTCTTTGAAAGATCTGCTAAATGATATTTCTCTTATTTGATCTTCCAGATTATTGAATTGTTTCTGAACTACACATAATCCCTTTCCTCTTCAGCTTATGTATTTTTTATTTTTAAATATTTTAAATTTTTTTATGTATATGAGTCTTTTGCCTGCATGTAATGTCTGTATGCCATATGCATGCCTAGTGCCCACAGAGGCCAGGAGAGGGACTTGTATCCTCTAAGACTGGTGTTATCTTAACACCAGTTCTTAGCACCAGATGTTTGTTAGGTATCATATGGATGCTGGGAACTGCATCTGGAAGATCAGTCAGTGCTCTTAATCACTGAACTATCTCTCTAGTTCCAGTTCCCGTAGTTTTTACATGTGTGTGTGTGTGTGTGTGTGTGTGTGTGTGTGTGTGTGTGTGTGTTGGAGTTACAAGCAGTTGTGAGCCACCCAACAAGTGTGCTAGGAGGTGAACTAGGTGCTGGGAACTGACGTGAACTTGTGGTTTTTTGCTAGAGGAATGCACTCTCAATTAGTGAGCCATCTCTCTGGCCCAGCTTTGTATTAGTATGCAGAATTTTTAAATACTAAAATGTTTCCTAGTTCTCTGGTATCACGTGTGTGTGTGTGTGTGTGTGTGTGTGTGTGTTCTAAGGACACATCCTTGAGAGATCATATGACTTTTCTGTTATTTCAAGTGACAGGTTTGTATGTGACACATACAAATACACACATGCTATGTTCCAGGCTCTTTTTAAAAATGTTTTACAAATATTAACTTGTTTAATCAGTTAATATTTTACTCTGCCTCATCCAGTAGTGCTACATCAATAGAAGCCACTTTTCCTGTTGTTTAAATTAGTCTTCCTTTATCTAGTTGATACATCTGGAATGAGTCATTTCCCTCTGCTGGGTCATGACTTGGACTTCTTGCAGGTGTGTCAGATTATTAGGGTCCCATATGCAGTGATTAGCCAGTAAATAGTAGAAGACTTAACAGCATTAGTTCACAGCTTTGACGAAAATCCATTATCCCTCTGCTAAAACATAAGAAGCAATTGTCTTTGCCTTTGGTTCCTCAGAGCTTAAGTGACAATCTCTTCAAATCAGAGCAGCTGAAAACCACTTTGGCCAGCCAAAGAGTATCCTTTAAGGCCCATAATATTTATCAGAATCAGACAGGCACCCCAGGACCTCAGGAAATCTGGTAAGTGGGTCTATATTCCATACAAAGGAGAATTTTCTTGAAGAACCACAGAATGACTACCATTATCCTAGGTGTCAACAGATATGCTGTATTCTCTATAGCATCCCAGGGCTTTCTCCAAGCACTAAGCAAACTTGAGAGTTTGGCCATTTGAGTGAAGAATCTCAGAGTAAAGATTGCCTAAGTGTCTCACACAAAGCAGAATTTGTCATGAGCTGACATCATGGCTACACACAGTCATTGGCTGGATCTCAGATCTGTATCCCATCCTATAAAGTGCAGCTTTAGATACACCTTACAGGCTCCATCATTTATTTTGGCTGTGGCATCACTCAAAGACAGGCAGTATGAGGATGTGTGGGCAATGTGTTCAAGCTATCTTCTTATCAAATTTGAGGATAAAACCCCTGTTTTTCCTTTACTTTAAATACTATAGAGACCTTGCTTCAGTGTTAATTTTAAAATATGAAGAATGCAGGAAAATCTAAGCCTTCTGTTTTCTGAGACTTGGAAATGATCAACATCTTAATGACTAACCTGAATTCCCTAAAGCAAGACTGGCAGTCTGAAAGATTGGGGTCAGACAGGTAAGGGCATGAAGAAAGAGTCAGGAGCGGGTGTGCAATCATTCATGGAATCTGTAGTAAGAACTGGGATGGGTTCCAGATGGTAGGCTACTAAGTTCAGAATACACTGCAATAAACCAGAGCCAACATTTTTTAAAAGATTGGTTTTATCTTTGTTTATGTGTCTGTGTCTGTGTCTGTGTCTGTGTCTGTGTCTGTGTCTGTGCCTGTGTGGATGCATGTGGGCAGAACAGGACATCAGCTGCTTTGAACCTGAAGTTACAGGTGGTTGGGAGCCTCCCACATGGTTTTGGGAACCAAATTCTGGTTCTCTGTAAGAGCTCCAAGTTTTCTTAAACACTGAGTTAAGACAATCCAGACTCCCACCTCAATGTGTGAGAGAGAGAGAGAGAGAGAGAGAGAGAGAGAGAGAGAGAGAGAATATTTGATCACATGGTGAACCCTGAAGTTGTGCTATTTACTGAAAAAAAAAAAAAAGCCTTTCTTTAACCCCTCTGGCTGGAATAAAGACTTGCCTTTAGTACACACCTTTAATCCAAAACAGTGAAGGCAAAGTTAGTTTGAAAAAGGAAGCACCCATGTTTGAAAGTGATATCTCATTGAGAAGCAGACAAAATGATGAATCAGAGAAAGATTTGACAGACTAGGATATGCCCAAGAGGAAAGGGAAGCTACTTAAGAGAGTAGAGGAGGGAGGGAGGGAGAGAGGGAGGGAGAGAGAGAGAGAGAGAGAGAGAGAGAGAGAGAGAGAGAGAGAGAAGAGAGAGAGAGAGAGAGAGAGAGAGAGAGAGAGAGAGAGAGAGTAATTTTACCAGGACAGTTGTACAGACAGGTAGAGACAGGTTACAGAGAGAGAACTAGCTAGACACAGGTGAAGACACAATGAGCCAGAGAATGAGAATGAACCAAAAGATTAGATCAGATTTCCAGAGTTAGTTTGAGGCCAAACAGAGCAATTCAAGAGAGGTCAAGAAAATCTAGAGTGAATCAGTCAACTAGGAGAGGAGTTTGAGCCAGAACAGCTGAATTGAAGCAGCTAGAGCTCAAAATGAACTAGGAAGGGTGAGCTTATTCAGCTGTAAGTCTGAATTCAGAGGCTGAAAACATTCTAGGCCTAGATAAGATTGTACTGAGGCTAGAGGCTTTCAAGACTAAGCCCAGGTTAGCAGACTGAGGCAGTAAGCCTCTGAGACAATATACAGGAGAATAACCATTACTTTTACATGTGTATGTGGTGTACATGCATGGAGGATGTGTGTGGAAGCCATAGGAGACTATCACTGTCTTATCACTGTATGCTGTATTCCTTTAAGACACAGTCTCTTGCTGAGTTTAGACCTAGGCCAGCAGCCAGCAAGATCTGATGAACATCCTGTTTCTGAAAAAACTGGGATTACAGGCATTCATGACTATTCCTGTTTTTTGTTTGTTTGTTTGTTTGTTTGCTTGTCTTTGTTTTATTGTTGGGACTAGAGAAACAGACTCAGGTCCTTATACTAGTGCAGCGAGTACTCTTGCCCATTGAGGCATCTATCCAGCCTCCACACTATCTATTAACTATACAAATGCCATACAAATACTACCTTCATCAGCTAGAAAAAAGCTAGCAAACAGGTGAAACAACACCTCCACTCCTTTGTCTATCAAAAAGTTAAACCAATTCGTAGTCCCCTTGAGATCTATAATTAACAGCACCAGTGAAAGCACTATACCAGTTTTCTCTGAACCAAGCAAAAGGTACCTATTGAATCCAAAGCCACCATTATAGTATTACTTAGTTTACTAGGAACCAATTTTAATAGAATCATAACTTACATTCATACCAGAATTTAACATTGCATGAGGAATCGTCAGCTAGGAAGTTCTGTAACCCTATACTAAACCAGGATGCAATTGTGGACATAACTTTTCTTAGGCAGCCACATTGTATCACCTTCTCTTGGATGATACCACTTCTCCTGGTTCTAGATACAAGTAAACTTTCTAGATACCAAGTAACCTCAGAAGGCCTTTAAGGCCACAAAATACTAAACATATAAGAGAGAGGCCTTGATTGCCCAGATGATGTATACATTCACAGTTTGATCCACCAAAGGACAGATCTGACAATAATTTGAATCTTTGCCAATCCAATAGCTCAAATGAAGTGTTTTGCTTTTCATGTCATTAGTTATTAGTAGTGTTGAGTGTCTTTCAGTTATTAGCTAACATATGTTTATCTTGTATCCATTTTGGTAATTGGTTGGTTATTGGTTCGTAAGTTTTTTTTTTTTTCCTTAGACAAATGTTTTTTTTTTCTATCATCTGTACTGCAAGTATTTATGTCCATTTTTTTTTTACTTTTATCTCTAACATTTTACTTTGTGTAGGTTTACTTTTCCCTTGGGTGCCGTTGAATTTGTGTGTTTTGCCTTTCGAGTTTTGGGCTTTGTGTTATGTTTACAAAAGCCACACTACTCTTTTCCTTCTTATAATACTTTTAAGTTTCCATTAATTAAATCCTCAGGATGTTTGAATTTATTCTTGAGTAAGAAACGAGATAGAAAAGCATCCCTATTTTTCCAAAATACCAGGCAATTTTATTGGATAAGTTGATACTTTCACTATTGGTTTCAGAATGCTACCTTTACCAACGTCTAAATTATCATATGTATTAAGTTTATTTCTTTTATTATAAATTAATTGAACGGTATGATTAAAATTTCTACTTACTTGCAGTTTGTTTTAAAGTATAGTAGAAGTAGACTTACTTTGTGTATGTGAGAGGGTGCATAAGTATGCACTTGTGTGTGGAAGCCAGATGTCAACCCTGGTGTCAGCAACTGAAAACACCCACTTCATTTTTTGAGGCAGGATCTTTCATTGGAAATCCCTTTGCCTATGCTTTTCCAATACTGATTACAAACATTTGTAACCATGCCTGAGGGCTGGGAATCAAACTCAGCTCTACATGCTTGCAAGCAGTTTACTGAGTTCTGACTCTAGCCCCTACTCTTCCCTGTATTAAATTTGTTTTCATTAACTTTCTAGATACATATATTAACTTAGATAAAACATTAAAATCATTCAGACTACACAAACAAGTAGATTGGAAGTTTTAAAACAAGAATTTCAATAACTTTATAAATCTATTTGAGGATAACATCTTTGCAAAAGTTGGTCCTTGAATGTTGCTTTGAATTAACTTTCCTTTCCTTTATACAGATGCTGTACTCTGTCCCTTCTTCATTGAATTTTATTTTTATGTTAGTTGGTTTTTCACTAATGTCACAAATGCCTCAGATAACTACCTTTAAGTGGCACTTGTCTAGGATCCCATAGAGGAAAACGGAGAAAGCAGAACGGTTTATATTGGTCCATAGTTTTGGATTCATTTGGTTTTGGTTTGGCTTTTTGAGACAGGGTCTCCTATAGTCTGGCCTGATCTTGAATTTACTACTGGCCTTGAGCTTCTGATACTCCCCAAGGCTAGGATTGCAGAGTGCACACTGACATTGGAGGTTTCAGTCCGTGGTAAATTTGGTTCCATTGTTTATGTGCCTGTGGCAAGGAACATATGGGAGAGGAAGCTACAGAGCTCAGGAGCGATAGAGAGTGAAAAGGGAGGAAAAGGGATGGGTCCTTATATCCTATTGATGGGCACATTCTCAATGACCTCTAAGCACAAACTCTTATGGTGTTTTACCACTTCCCAATAGCAACAAGTTGGGTGAGAAGCTTTTAAAATGGAAGCGTTTGAGAAACATTTTAGATCCAAAAGTTAGGTCCAATACTCCAAAAGTTTTCTGGGACATGGTCACTTTTATCAGGCTCTAGAATAAACTGTCTCTCTGTGCTTTTGAAGTGAGAGCTGTGTGTGGTGGGGAGAGGTTGTTTGTTTTGTATTGTTTTGATATTGTTCACTGGGGAAAGAAATCAAAATCAAAATGTTGAGTATTTTCTGTCATATGAAGAAATTAGATTTAATCTCTGTGTGTGTGTGAGAGAGAGAGAGAGAGAGAGAGAGAGAGAGAGAGAGAGAAAGAGAGAGAGAAGCAGGAGAACTGTTTACATAAAGTCAGGGAAGCAGTAACAGGTGGGGAGGGCAGTAGAGGGGCTAATATGTGCACATTTCAATGTATATAATTACAAAAATGTCATAATGGAACACACCTTTTATTATAAATGAAAAAGATTTTACAGGAATAAAGGGATATATGCTACTTTACATAAGGTGGTCAGGAAAGCCCTTCTGATGACAGGTGAGATTTGAGCTGAAACGTGGAGTTGGACAAACCAGCTTGAAAGTATCTTAGTAAAGAACTTTGCAAGCTGGCAAGAGGGAAGCCCTGAGGCACAAGCATACTTGACCCATTTGAGGAATAGCCAACAGCTAGCTGACTGCAGTCTTTGTGATAAGATCTAAATTGTAACCAGGGAATCAGTTATGTAAGTCTTTGATGGCCACAAAATTAATTTTGATTGGGTTCAAAAGCCACAGGGGTGGGGGAGGGACAAACAGAGGGATGAAATGTTTGATTTATTGTTTGATAAGATGATGCTCACTTGCCCTGCAGTGGTGGTGGGGGTGCATGCCTTTAGTCCCAGCAGAAGCAGGCAGATCTCTCTTTGAGTTTGAGGCTAGTGTGGTCTACAGAGCTGAGTTCTAGGACAGCCAGGGCTATACAGAGAAACCCTGTCTCAAAAACAAAGCAAAAACAAACAAACAAACAAAAAAACACATCAAAATATGATCAGTTTACTGGCAACAACAGCTTGTGGACAGAACACAGAGCTGTGAATGGAACCTGTCTATACAGAAGGAGGCACTTACCAAACTCAAGGCATTTGTTATGAGAGCACTATATCAGAAATATAGGGGACAGAACTGTGTCTTTCTATGATGTCAGAATTTACTGAATAACAATAAATTCACTAATAATTCAGCAGTTCCAATGACAATTTGCCAGGTAATCCTGCTTTCTTTAGTAATTTCTCTGAGACAGGTACTTTTATTCTAATCTTAATTAGTAAATAAATGATACATAAGTAAGGGGCCGAAGAGATAGCTCTAAGAGCATGCATCATTCTTCCGGAGGACCAGAGTCCAATTCTTACCATTCACATCTGGTGGCTCACACCTCCTACATTTCTAACTCCAGTGGATACAACTCCTTTAGTAACCACAGACATGTGAACTCACATGTGTGTATTCACACACACACACAAATTTTAAAAATAATTTTAAGAGAGTAATAAGCATTAACTCCTATATCATATTTTAAATAGTAGATATTTCTGATACATGAATATATATGTTTACAACATGAATACAAGTTAAAGAGGTTGTAGCAATATTCCAGGGGTTCAGCAGTGCACTGATGATAGGTTAATAGAATCTAGAAGGAGCTGCTACTGTGGTCCATAGCAGAGTCGAGTCCAGCTGTGAAGTGGCAGACCAGAGAGTAGGTTCAGGTCCTGACAACAGGTAGATGAGCAGGCAATTGAATAGACCAAGCCAAACACTCAAACACACACACACACACACACACACAGAGAGAGAGAGAGAGAGAGAGAGAGAGAGAGAGAGAGAGAGAGAGAGAGAGAGAGAATACAGTGATGCAGACCTATAATTCCAACACTAGGGGAACAGGGGTAATAAGGCCAGTGCAAGTCTGAAAGTCTGAACCCGCCTGGGCGAGTTCCAGGACCATTAGGACTATAAAACCCTGATGCAAAAATACAGTTCACAGTTCAAAGGAAATAAATTAGTCCAGTTACAGCAAAACAGGGCAATTTGTAATAGGCTGAAGATATTATCTGGTGGAATTCTTAGCCTTTGAGTTACTGGAAGCTAGAGAGTTTGTGTAATGTGTTTATATGTACTAGTCAAAAATAAATTAGGTCACACACATAGGTAGGCAATAAATGGCTATTTAGGGGGCTAAAATAGTCCAAGATCATTTTGATTCTCAACCTGTAATATTCTCATTCTCAATTATCCTTATAGAATGTTTAATACAAGCATAGCTTTTTTGTTATTTTTGAGATTGTATTTTTTGTTTTTTTTAAACAGGTGAATAATGTTTCACTTTATTATGAACATATATATGATAGTACCATAAAATAATACATTTAATAACATTGTAGTCATCTTAGTTTGTGTGAATACATTTTATAATGTTCTCACAACAATAAAATCACCTATTGATGAATCTCTTAAAACATAATAACATCATTAAACAACAGATAGATGTAATAAACATAAAGAACAGAAATTGTGTTTGATACCACCATTGATAAAAAGAAAACAAATGGAGAAAATTAATATCAACAAATGTTGATTCTTTAAATTATCATCATGCTTGCCATAATGGTGTACTTGAAAGGCAAAGGCAAGTGGATATTGAGATTGTATTTTAATTACATATCTGCCTTCCCTTCCTCCCTCCAAATCCTCCCTTATACCCCTCCCTATTCCCCTTCAAATTCATGGCTTCTTGATCATCATTATTATTGATCATCTGTTATTACATACATACATGTATTTGTATATAAATATATAGTCCCAAATATGACCTGTTGAGTTGATATAATGTTACTTGTATATATGTTTTCAAGGTTGACCATTTGGCACTGGACAACCAATTGCTTTGCTCTTCCCTGGGGAGAGTCACTTCTCCAACTCCCGATTTTGTTCAGTTGCCTGCAGATCTTTCTGTAGGGTTGAGGCTTTGTGGACTCCATTCAGTTTGACATGTTCATTTGTGTGGTCCTTGTTCAGCACATGTTTAGGCTGTCATGTTGGGGAGACTTTATGGGTATTGTGAGGAGCCGCATTTGCCATTATAAGATGGCGCAGGCTTCTGCTTCCTGGTTCTTCACGGAAGCTTTACTTGAGAATGCGCCTGCGCATGGCGCGAAAACCGAGTATGACAATTGGATGAAAGATTTGAGCCAATGAGGGATCTGCATGTCTCCCAAAGCTCTATTTAAGCAGCGGGCTTTCTGAGCTCGGAGTCCTTCCCCTTTTCTCCATCTTGAAGAGCTGTTCAATAAATGCTGTCAGAAGAATCCTGAGTGTGGCGTTCTCCTTATCGGCGAGGTAGCACGTTGCAAGTGGTGCCGAAACCCGGGATAAAACCGAATGTCTCGGAGTTTTTGACCAGTCACGAAGGACCCTGTTGGCTCGCAGAGGATTCAGAACTGATGGCGTGGAGAGTCTAGACGCTTTTCTACAAGGTATGGTGGATCTTGTTTGGCTTAACAACAAGATAGCCTATCAGAAGCAGAAAAGGGAGAGAGCGCTAATAAAATAGAAAAGAAAACTAGGATAGAGAAGAAAACTAAGAAGGAAAGGCTAATTTGGACAGAGTCTCAACGTTTGAACTCCAGTAAGCGGGATACAGTGGAAGACACCCTGCGCTGGAGAACCAGTCGACTGACGGAGCTGGCTGAATTCAGAAGTGAAACAAAGGTGATTACATAGTAACAAAAATGGAGCAAGAAATAAGTGAGTAAAAACAGATGAAAAAGGCTTTAAAGACTCGAGGAATAAATAGAAGGCTGCTCTAGACAGAGCTAAGCAGAATGATAATGTTAATTGATTTAACTTTCAAAATGGGTGTGATTCTGAGTTGTATAATATTTTTCTGGATAAAAACTCAATGTAAAGGTTTTTCTGGTTACTGGCTTAAGGAAAGGTTAATTTGGAAAAAAAGGTTTTTCTGTGAGTTTTCTGAAGAGGTCATTAAGGTAGTAGTTATGTCTTCCAGAATTATATGGATCAGACATGACAGAGGTAGGCCTCCAGAACACTAGATTTCAGAGAATCAAAATAATTATCTAGATACTAAAACTTGTTTGAGATTTGTATATTGCAGAATACACAGCTTTGGAGAATAAATCTTATCACCTGCATGTTCACTGATGCCCTGGACTTCCAGCTGGATGCAGTTAAGACAGACTTCAGATGCTTATCAATTTACCCTTCCCCTCATTCCTCTTCTAAAAGTCAATGCCCATGTTCAGCTTGAAGAAGTTAATGAGGAGTCGGCACCCCAATTCCCTGGACTTGGGGACTGAGGTGGTTAATATTAGGCTGTCTTTATCTGTATAATGGTTACTAAGCTGATGCAAAATTCAAGGATTTCATTGGTATAAATTTGTGGGTACAAGGCTTAGACCTTTCACTTCTCCAATAGGGGAAGTTGTGTGTTGCCTTAAAGAGTGTTGCTTTTATATCAACAGTTTAGATATTAAGTCTTTTGTCTCTCGGGTTCATGCTGTTCAACAAACTGATGGCTTTGGCAACAGATAAAAGCGGCTAGATCAACTTTGCAGCCATCTGGAACCATATACCCTGATGAAAGACTTGGTTGTCAAAAGCCTATAACAGCTGAAGCACACTCTGATAAATATATTGTTTATCCCACATAGTTTGTTTTGCTGTTTAGTGACCTCAGCTGTATGGTGCACGTGGTAAAGTGTTTTCACCTGTGTTCTCCTGCTTGTGTATATAAATACCTCCATTCAATATGAAATTTTTACTCCGGCAGTAAGGAATGGGTGGGGGTAGGGTTATTTGGCTGCATGATCTTTGGGGGAGTGCTGCTTACCCTCTGGTTGCTCTGCAAATTCAAACAACAACATCAAAAGGATAAGGTGGTGATCACGCAAGCATTGCTTGCCGTGGAGCAGGGAACATCCCCTCAAGCCTGGTTGAATCTGCTTAAACAATGAGACACCATCACTTAACAGGATATCCTGAGGGCTCGTGTTCCCATTGCACCAGGTATCCTAGTGGTGGTCCTCCACACTTCCTCGGGCTCAGGTTCCCATTGCACGGGATAAAAGGTGTGGAGGGTCTCGTACTGTTTAACTGCCTTGAATGCCTATCGGTAGAACGGTGGGCTAGATCGGCAACCTAACAGCCCTCGATTGTTGTTGCAGTTTAATAAGGAAGGGGGAGATGTGAGGAGCCGCATTTGCCATTAAAAGATGGTGCAGGCTTCTGCTTCCTGGTTCTTCACGGAAGCTTTACTTGAGAATGCGCCTGCGCATGGCGCGAAAACCGAGTATGACAATTGGATGAAAGATTTGAGCCAATGAGGGATCTGCACGTCTCCCAAAGCTCTATTTAAGCAGCGGGCTTTCTGAGCTCGGAGTCCTTCCCCTTTTCTCCATCTTGAAGAGCTGTTCAATAAATGCTGTCAGAAGAATCCTGAGTGTAGCGTTCTCCTTATCGGCGAGGTAGCGCGTTGCAGGTATAGTATCTGATGTTACTAGGCACAATCTCATAGCACACTCCCTGATCCTCTGGCTCTTATAATCTTTCTGTTCTCCTCTTCAGAAATGTTCCCTGGGCCTTTGGCATGAGAGTGTTTTTGTAGATGTATTCTGTAGGATTGGGTTCCACAACTCTTCATTTGATTGTGTTTTTCTGTGGTGGTCTCCATCTGGTAGGAACATGACTTTTTTTTTTTCTGGGAACTTTGGTTCACAATAGTGAGACCTTACCAAATAAGAGAAAAGAAAAGAAAAATACATTATAAGGAAGTGACTGTCCACCTACAATTGTATGCCACTAAAATATATTTGAATAAAGAGAATAAAATAGTTTCACATGACAGCATCTGCTATCAGTCAGTGAATAAAGTTTTATTTTTTTATTTTTTTTAGAATTTATTTATTTATTTTGTGTAAGTACACTGTAGGTGTCTTCATACACCCATATGAGGGCATCAGATCTCATTATGGATGGTTGTGAGCCACCATGTGGTTGCTGGGATTTGAACTCATGACCTCTGGAAGAGCACAGTCAGTACTCTTAACCACTGAGCCATCTCACCAGCCCCAAGTTTTATTTTTTTAATTGGATATTTTATTTACATTTCAGATGCCATCACCTTTCCCCATTTTCCCCTCCCTAGAAAACCCCCATCCCATGCCCCCTTTTCCTTTTTGCTTTTATACAATTTTTTTAATGTTAATCAAAGGCTTTATAAGTTTGGTAATGCTCAATCAGAAGTGTAACCCAATACCTAACCTAGATATATAAACTATCTTTGACTGGTGGAGACACATGAACATCTGCCTTCATGCGCCCCTCTCTTTCTCTCTCTCATCACCTAGCTTCTCCTCTCCTTCATCTTCTCCTCTCCTTACTCCAACTCTTCCTCTAGGCTGGAGGAAGATAATCCCAAGTGGAAGCTCAGATTCAAGCAAGAATAAAGAACAAAGAAAGTGGTAACTATGTGGGTTTGAAAGAGACACTGATAATTAAGTAAAACAATGGTGCTAGGTCTTCCCGCCTACCCCCACCCCCACCAGTATTCTTGACCATGTTTATAGACTGACATGGAGTGAAGAAAACCAAAATTCATCATGTAAATTTATGAAACTGTTAAACAATCTGTTTTTGAGAAAGAGCCTCACTATGTAGCCCTGACTGCCTGGAACTCACCACAGTGGTGTTGAACCCACAGAACTCTGTTTCTTCCTTCTTAGTGCTGGGATTAAGGTAGTATGCTACCATGCCTAAAATTGTGTAACTTAGGCTGGTCTTGATCTTGTGAGCTTCCTGCCTTTTCCTCTTCAGATATCAGTGTGCTATGACAACTAGTAAAAAAAAATTTTTTTTGAAGAGAAGGTTTCTTTGTGTGGCTCTGGCAGTGGTTGTCCTGGGACTGGCTATGTAGACCATATTGGCTTTGAACTCACAGAGCTCTATCTGCCTCTGCCTTGTGAATGCTGAGATTAAAGGCATGTTCCACAACAATCCTCCCAAAGTTATTAAACAATGTATGTTACTGAGTTATAGTAGGGAATAAATTTCTTTATCTCTCAGGAATTAAACCTCATACAAGCTAAGAAAAATCTGTACCATTGATCTACTCAGCCCCTATTCCAGAAATAATTTTAAAAACTTAACCATCCAAGACTAGACAGAAGACAGTAAACACAAAACAGGTGACATAAACAGATAAATAGTACATTAAAAATAACAATCTGCACCAAATTATATTAACTAATTTTACTAAATGCATTAATTAAAAACTGGTTGTTAGACTACATTCAGTCATACATGTGCAGGTACAAACACAGTTGCATGCTTCAATAAGAATGTATGTATTAGGCCTTAGTCCTCTTTCCCGTCTTGCAAGACGGCGGGTGAAAAAGCGGAGAAGCCCGATAAAAAGGAGAAGAAACCTGTGGCCAAGAAGGCTGCTGCCTCCGGTCCTCGTGCCGCCGCTGCAGCTAAAAAGGGTAAACCTAAGGGTAAAAAACTCAAGAAGGCGAAGCCCCATTGCAGCCAGAACCCTGTCCTGGTTAGAGGAATTGGCAGGTACTCCCGATCAGCTATGTATTCCAGAAAGGCCTTGTACAAAAGGAAATACTCAGCTGCCAAGACCAAGGTTGAAAAGAAGAAGGAGAAGGTCCTTGCTACTGTCACAAAAACAGTTGGTGGGGACAAGAATGGTGGTACCCAGGTGGTGAAGCTTCGGAAAATGCCTAGGTATTATCCTACGGAAGACGTCCCTCGGAAGCTTTCAGCCAGCACGTGAGGAGGCTGCGTTCCAGCATCACCCCCGGGACTGTCCTGATCATCCTCACCGGGCGCCACAGAGGCAAGAGAGAGGTTTTCCTGAAGCAGCTGGGCAGTGGCTTGCTTCTTGTGACTGGACCTCTGGCTATCAACAGAGTTCCTCTGCGCAGAACGCACCAGAAGTTTGTCATTGCCACCTCTACAAAAGTTGATATCAGCGGGGTTAAAATCCCCAAACACCTGACTGACGCTTACTTCAAGAAGAAGCAGCTGCGCAAGCCCAGGCATCAGGAGGGCGAGATCTTCGACACAGAGAAGGAGAAATACGAGATTAGAGAGCAGCGAAAGGCTGATCAGAAAGCTGTGGACTCAAAGATTTTGCCAAAGATTAAAGCTGTTCCTCAGCTCCAGGGCTACCTGCGATCTCAGTTCTCCCTGACAAACGGGATGTATCCTCACAAACTGGTGTTCTAAATTACTTACAACCTAATTAAACAGATTCATATGTTAAAAAAAAAAGTATGTATTAGAAAAATGTATAGAAATACTTAAAATCTGGGGTTACATGTCTGTTTGCAATCCCAACACTTGGAAGTAGGAGAGTCAAAAATTTATGATCATTTTTGCTACATAGTGAGTTTGAAACAAATTTTGAACAAACAATAACAACAAAAATGAGGGTGAAAGTACACCATTTAAAACACTGCATAAAAGAAAGCTTATAGACACATACTAATATCACATACAATAAATTTGAAATAAAAAAACATTGCTAGGGCTACCACTTTCTGTTGAGAGACCAAACCTACTTCATCTTGGAACTGGCCTCCATTGTAAAAGAAAAAAAAAAAAGCTTGAGAATTTGCCTAAAGTTGAACCCAAGCTGCACCCAAGTATTAGGAAGGACCCCATGGCTTGTCCTTGGTCAGTTACTCCCTAGCTACTTTGTAGCAACAGTTAATCAAAGATTAGTCTGATTGTTTCAGATGTACTTTCAGACTGTTCATGACTGTATACAGTCTTGCTTCTGAGCACCCACCAGTGAGCTTACAATAGTCATTCAATTACATGCTTGCTAGAATGGACACTCCCTCACTTGCTTACATTTTCTATAAAACCTTGTCCTGATGAGAGTTTTGGGGCTGCTTCACCAAACCCTCCTGTGTAATAAAGAGACTCTAATGTGATTACATCAGAAACAGCTCCTTGGTAGTCTTTTGTGTTCATGAACATTTTGTGGCACAACATTTTGGTGAATTGGCCAGGAACTCCAAGGCCACCAGGACCCAACCCAAAGGGAATCAATACTGGTAATGTCTGAGTCTGTGAGTGTCTGTCATGTGCTTAAGTAGCCTATGTCTGTCTATGTGTTTGTGTGGTACCACAATGGTACCGCAATAATTCTGTTCTGAATAATTCTGTAATTCTGTTCTTGAAGAGGCCTAAAAATCTGTATTTCGTGGCAAGAAAGGACTAAAGTGGATGTGGAATCCCTCTGCAGTGGACACTCTAGTATGCCATAACCATGGGGGCTTGGGAAATGTTCCAGAGCCCATGGGGATGAAGTGCCTCTGGTGTTAATTTCTGGGAGAGACTGAGCAGACAGAACCTCCACTAGCAGATGTGGAAACCCACTACATGCGGTGCTGTTTATTTTCTCTGCTAACTAGCTTTCACTACCCTCTGAAGGAAGACCCCAGCTTCAGATAGTATGCAAAAACAAAGAGTGTTTATTCTGTAGAAACAGCTAGCATGCTAGGGTCACCATAGTTCAGAATGGCAACAACCACAGAGACATTTGAGCCCCTTTTATAACAGGACCGTTTAATTGCTTCTGAGATAACAGCAGATTTCTAAAACTGAGGGCACATTTTCAAGGGGTTACAGACACCATTAACTGAAGGTCATTAAGAAGATGTACACCACAGGACCCCACGTACAAAAACAGGAGATAAGATATTAACTAAGTTTGTTAAAGCTTCAAGGATGGCTTAGTTATAGTCTAAAACTTTTCCATGACCCTGTAAGCAAGCTAGTAACAAATGGTGAGGGTTAAGCTCCTAGTGTATATGCACGAAGGCTTTCTCTGTTATAACCTCTCATTCAATTTATGACTGAATTTATGTGCAGACTCGCAGTGAGCTTTTTTTCACCATGTGAACACAGGCTCTGAGAGTCTTACAAGTACTGAGAACAAAGGGCAGAGATAAGTTCCCTTCCTCTTTTCTCAGGAGACTTCAACTTAGAGAAGCACAATTCCCTGCCAAGGCTTTGTCTAGCCTCCCGCTGGTCTCACCAGGAGGAGAGAACCAACTGCCCCAGAGCAACTCAGACAGGCGGATTAGCAAGTACCTTAGCAACTGGTTTGTGGCCTAATTTCTGGGTGGAGATAAAATGGGATATGAAAAATTAACTCCTCAGTATCTGTCTATGCTGTGTGTGCTGTTTCTCATTAAGAGGCCTGAGAGTCCCCAGCTGAAGTACAGGTGTCCCTGGGGCCGTGGCTGGCCAAGTGCTCTGAGGTAGCCTCGGTTCTGATCATTTATACAAGGCAGTGGCCTGTCTGCACAGTGCTGTGGGGGTCCTGGGCAGCTCTGCGGTAGCTTCGGTTCCAAGTCCACCATTCTAATTATTTCCTGTCCCTTCTTGAGAGGAAGGGACGAGTTTCCCTTCTTGTGTGTGGGCGCCACCTTCTGGTTATTTCTTGTTCCTGCGTGATAGAGAGGAAAGGAATTTTTGTGTTTTGTGTTTGGTGCTTTGGGGGAGATGGTGTTATGGGGCGACTTTCTGACTGACGTTTAACATTGGACAGGCTCCTTCAACCCCACTGAGTTGCTCCTTAGCCACTTTAAGGATGTTAAAATAAGGGGAGAGAATCTTTCTGTCATTATTAAGAAAGATAAAATAATCACAGTTTGCAGGTCAGAATGGCCCGCTTTCAACACTGGCTGGCCTCCAGAGGGATCCTTTGACCTGAGACTGGTGCAAGGGATTGAGAAAATCATTTTCAAACCCAAACTTGGCCACCAGGACCAAATACCTTATGTGGTGATGATTTGGCGAGACCTCCTAGAGGACCTACCCTTTTGCCTTATTTTTTTTCTTCTCAGACAACAGACAGAAGTTCTTGACTTGGCTACCAAAAACCTCAAGGATACAAAGGAAGAGACACTGGATCATCCATCTTCTTTTGCACCATTCCTCCACCCAGTCCTCCAAGGACGGGGCTATCTTTCCACTCCCACCCCACCCCCACCTACCCCCACCCCCCACCCCACCCCCCGCTCTATTCAACCCCTCAGGTGGAACAGCAGCCGCCACCACAGGCAGCTCCCCCACCACTGGCAGAGGCTCCCCCACCACATGAAGCTGACAGGGGCTGCCTCCTGAGTTGGAGTCTTTTGTCCTGCACTTGAGTGCAGTGGGGCTGGTCAATGACCAAAAAAGCCAACCTCGTCACTACTGGCCCTTTGCCACTAGTGACCTTTGTAACTGGAGAACTCAGAACTCCCTCCTTTTTCACACAACTCTCGCAGCCCTCTTAGAATGATTGTCAACAGCTTTTGCAGATTCTCTTCCTCACAGAAGAGAGGGAGAGAATCCAGATAGAGGCCAGGAAACTGGTTCGTGGCTCCACAAGGGAACCCATCAATAACCAAACAATAATCAATGCTGGCTTTTCCTTAACCTACTCAGATCAGGATTTTAACACCATTGAAAGGAAGGGAAGACTCTTGATTTACTATCAAGCTCTGTTGGCAGGTCTCAAGGCAGCTGCAAAAAAGGCCACTAACCTGCCTAAGGTGTATGATACTAGTCAGGGAGAATGAGAGCCATCGAGCTTTCTTAGGGTGTTCATGAACACCCTCAATGGACCCAGAATTAATAGAAGCAAAAGCAGCAGTACCTCTACCTTTTATTAACCAGGCAGCACCAGATATCAAGAGAAAGCTCCAGAGAGTTGAGAGGTTAGGAGAAAAGAGTCTGAGAGACTTAGTGATAGTGGCAGAGGAAGTGTTTAATGGGAGAGAAACTGCAGAGAAATGAATGGAGGAAAAACAGATGAAGGGCAGAGGCAACAGACTTGTGACCTGGCAAAGATCCTGTTGGCAGCCACAGCCAAACCAGAAGACTGTAGGAGATGCCTAAAACAGATGGCTTCCAAAGGAGGAGGTAAAAGGGGTCCTTAAGGATAGAGAACGCCCCCCCCCCCACTTTAGAACGAACCAATGTGCTTATTGTAAGGAAGAGAGTCACTGGGCCAGGGAATGCCCCAGGAAGAAGCCTATTTGAACCCTGGCCTTAAAGGATCAAACTGAAGATGACGAATAGGAGGGACAGAGTTCATATTCCCTCCCAGAGCCCAGGGTAACACTAAGAGTGGAGGGGAAATACACTGTTTCCTTGTATATAATGGAACTCAACATTCTGTCTTGCTGAAGCCTGAAAGTAAAGTTTCTTCAAAAAAAATCCTGTGTCCAAGGGCCAACAGGAATTGGACATTACTCATGGACTACCCTAAGAACAGTAGACTTAAGAGTGGGCAGGGTAAGCCACTCATTCCTTGTTGTACATGGGTGTCCATACCCACTCTTGGACTTATGTTGACAAAAATGAGGGCACAACTACATTTCTCCCCATAAGGAGCCAAACTATTAGATTCAGAGAGGAAGCCTATTCATGTCCTGACCACTGCTCTAGCAGAAGAATATCAGTTGTTTTAGCCCCTTCCCACCTCAGAGGATGAAATTACTACTTGGCTGGAGCTCTTCCCCAATGTTTGGGCAGAGACAGAAGGAGAAGAGATAGCTAAACATTGGACCCCAATTTGGATTGAGCTCAAACCAGGGGCTGAGCCTGTAGGTCTGACAGTTCTCTATGCCCCTGATTGCCAGGGAAGACATAACCCTCCATATCGGGAGACTATTAAATGTGGGGATCCTAAGACCATGTCAGTCAGCCTGGAACACCCTCTCCTGCCAGTCAAGAAGCCCAGAACTAATGATTTATAGACTGGCATAAGACTTAACAGAGGTAAACAAATGGGTTATGAATTTCCACCCAACAGTCCCTAATCCCTACACCCTCCTGAGTACTATTCCTTCTGAGTGCCACTGGTATACAGTGCTGGATTTAAAGGATGCCTTCTTCAGCTTATCCTTGGCACCCAAAAGCCAAGACCTGTTTGCCTTTGAGTGGCACGATCCAGAACTCAGGATTAGTGGACAGCTGACTTGTTGGGTTTCATTTAAAACAAAACAAAACAGAACAAAAACATTCAATGCACTTTGGCCTGTGATTAGGAGAGAATTTCCAACACATTCTGAAATGACACTAAACACACTTCTGCCATTTTGTACTACATACTTATACAAGGAGGCAGTTACAGCATGAGAATTATAAAATCAAAGTATTGATCAACTGTGAAAAATGTTGAAGATTATCCACGTCCTGCAGCATCAAATATTCAGCCAAGATTAAATTTCTTATGTAAAAAGAATTAGTATTTTGTTAGCATGCAATCTTAATTCCATCTTTAATAAATGGTAAAATTACACGTATATAAGAGTTTCTTTAAAATAATTTTCTTTTATTTATTTTGAGCTGGGGTTTCACTGTATCACCCTGACTGACCTTGAATTCACTATATAGACCAATCTGACCTCAAACTCACAGAGATCAACCTGCCTCTACCTCCCAGTGCTGATATTAAGGTTGTGTGCCATCATAACAAGCCTAAAATAGTTTTTTTATGATTTGTTATCAATAAATGTTTGATGTGTACAGACCTATTTTATATACAGGCATAACTGATGCCGAGTAAAATTTTCTCAAGTGAGAGGACCAAGAGTGAATAAAAGTACGGGGGTGAGGTCTCAGTGGTTGGTGAGCAACCACCAGGGTCTCAGTTTGTATACTAGCACCAATGTAAAACCCAGACCCCTCTCATGCATGCTTCTCACTCCAGGGCTGCAGGGGTGGGGGCAGAGATGAAAAGTTTACTTTACCTAGCCTGGTCAAAAGAGTTCCAGGTTCAAAGAGAGACACTGTTTCAAAAGAATTGCACAGAAAATGATAGAGGATACCTGAGGATACTCTGACTTTCACGAGAACGAAGGTATGCATAGCTTCGTACATATATGTACATATATCACATACAGATACACTGCACACACACACCGTACATGCACACAAGCACAAAACTTAAATTTTTATTTTATTTATGCACGAGCACACACACACACACACAACACACACACACGTGTGTGTGTGTGTTGCCTGTGTGTATTTGCTCCAAGAGAAGAGAGGATACTCCTGCAGCTGAAGGTACTGGCACTTGTAAGCTGCCTGATGTGGAGGTTAGGAGTTGAGCCCAGGTCCTGTGGAAGTACACTCTTAACTGATGGGCCATCTCGCTAGCTCTTTAAAGCATTTTAAAACGAATAAATAAAGCTTTAAAACCCTTGGTTTAAATGATAGGGTTTTTTTAAATACATCTTCAAAAGCACTAGTAAGCCGGTTATGATGGCACACACCTGCAATCTTAGCTCTCAGGAGGTAGAGGCAGGAGGTCCAAGAGTTCAAAGTCAGTATCAGCTACACAGCTCAACTTCAGCCTGTACTGCACAAGACTCTGTCTCACAAAGTGACTGGACAGATGTCTTAGTTGGCAAAGTTCTTACTATGCATGCATGAAGACCTAGGTTTAGACCTTAGCAGCCACATAAAAAGTCAGAAGTGGCAGTATATGTCTGTAACCCTAGCACTGGGAAGGCAGCGATTGAGAGGTTCACTGGAGCTTTCTTGACAATTCAATGAGCTCCAGGTTCAGTGACAGATCCTGTCTCAAAAAATAAAATGGAGTGTGATAAAGACACACCACCTAATGAAAGCAAGAAGGAAAGGAAGAAAGGGAGTGAGGGCTAGTGAGATGACTCAATTATTTGTTGGGAGCCGACTTTTAGCAGAAAGCGGCTATCAGCTTTGCAGCCATCTCAAGCCATATACCCCTGACATGAGACTTGTATTACAATAGCCTACAACAGCTGAAGCACACTCTGATATCCCACATATTTTATTTTGCTGTTTACTGTCCCCAGCTACAAGACACACGTGGTATCCACGCCTACAAGACATGAGGTACACGTGCTATCCACGCCATACATGCCTGTAAAGCACATGTGGTATCCAAGCCTGCAAGGCACACGGTACATGTGCTGTCCACACTATAGATGCCTGTAAGGCTTACGTCATATCAACACCTACAAGGCACATGATATCCACGCGCCTACAAGGCACGTGACAAAAGCATATAAATACCCCAGATTTCCCTACAAAAAACGAGACTTGAGACTTGATCAGAACCTCTGTCTTGTCTCCATTCTTCATGTCTCTTCCCCTTTATCCCCACTCTCTCTCTCGCTAGACCCTGACCCACAGACCAGAGCGACAACTTGGGCCGGGAAACAGTGGCCGCCAAGAGTGGAGTAGAAAGGGCCACAACAATTATTAAAGGCTCTTGCAGCCAATCCTTACAGCCTAAATTCAATCCCCAGAATCCACATTGTGAAAAAACATATTCTGGCAAGTTGTCATCTGAAAACACACACACACACACACACACTGAATGTAACACTTTTTAAGTGAAAAAACAGCTGGGAATTGTGGTGCACACCTAGAAAATGACTAAAGCAGAAAAATAATTTGTTAGAGGTCAGTCTGGACTACTGTGAATTTTAGACCAGACTGAATTATGTAATAGAACTCCATCTCAAAAAATATGAGTAAAGGAGACAATGAAGAGAAAACCAACAGGAGGCTGGAGAGATGGCTCAGTGGTTAAGAGTCCAGAGGTCCTGAGTTCAATTCCCAGCAACCACATGCCAGCAACCACATGGTGGCTCACAACCATCTATAATGGGATCTGATGCCCTCTTCTGGCATAAGATATCTATATCTACACACACACACACACACACACACACACACACACACATATATATACATACATATATATACACACATATATGTGTGTATATGTATGTATATACATATGTGTGTATATATCTATATACACACATAATGCACACATACATACATGCATATGTATGTGTATATGTATGCATATATGTGCATATGTGTGTACACGTGTATGTATATATGTGTGTATATATGTGTATATGTGTATGTATATATGCATGTATATATGTATATATGTGCCTATGTATATTCATGTATGTGTATATGCATATATACAAATAGATGTGTGTATACTATATATAGATACTCATACATAAATAAAAGTTTTAAGAAAAGAAAGCCAACAGAATGGAAGAAATATTTGGAAATATTATATATGAAATTATATTATGCATAAAGAATATTGAAAATAATCTGGATAAGGCAGTATGATTCTTTAATTCCAGGACTCAGGAGGTAAAGGCAAGAGGATTACTAAAAAGTCAGAGCTAGTCTGGTAATACAAGTAAGACATTGTTGAAAGACCAAAATAAAGACATAAATGTAAATCAATAAAAATGTACAAATGGCCAGGCACACCCTTAATCCCAATATTTGGGAGGTAGAGATAGATGGATGTCTGTGAATTTGAGGTCAGCCTGGTCTATATGAGAGTCTGTCTCAAAAAAGTGTTCAAATAAGCTGGGCGGTGGTGGCGCACGCCTTTAATCCCAGCACTTGGGAGGCAGAGACAGGCGGATTTCTGAGTTCAAGGCCAGCCTGGTCTACAGAGTGAGTTCCAGGACAGCCAAAGACTATACAGAGAAACCCTGTCTTGAAAAAAAACAGTGTACAAATAGCCAATAAGGGTTGAAAAGATGTTCAATGGGATTAATCATTAAGGAAATACAAGTGAAAATGACAATGGCACATCACCAGGATGGCTACAGTTAAAAGATAACAAACGTTGAAGATGTGAACATATGGATACTGTCATACAGTGCTGGTAGGAATGTAAAATGATACAACTACTTTGTTTTAGTTTGGCTTTTAGACATGGTCTTCTGTATTCCAGACTGGCTTCGAACTCACTATTTAGCCAAGTACGACCTTAAATTCCTGATATTCCTGCCTACACCCCCCCCCCCACTGGTGAGATTATATGCAGGTACCATGACATAGAGTTTATGTAGTACTGGGGAACCACTGTCATCCACTCTATGCAAGCATTCTGCCAACTGAGCCATATCCCTAGTCTCTCTTACAAGCACTCGAAAATTCCATTTAGCCATTCTTCAAAATGCCAAACATATGGCTCTTAAAAGTCCTACTAATCCTATCTCCAGGTATATTCCCAAGATAAATGAAAACATATGTTTACAAAAAAACTTGTGCACAAATCTTCATAGTGGCATTATGTATAACAGCCAAAACGGTGCTAAATATACCTCAGTAGAACAGTTTATATGGATGAGGGTCAATCTCCTGTACCAATAAAACAAAGTCCAACCAGATAATATCCAAATATTAGGAATGGTCCAACATGTCCATTAACTGATGTATGAGGAAGGAAAACATGGGATATTTATACAATGGAAGATTACACACTTTTAAAAAGAATTAAATACTGATGGTACATCTTATGTAGTACACAGATAAACACTGAGAAATCGTATCCGAAAACAGTCATGAAAGACCACATATATGATTCCATTTATTTGAAATGTGAGGCAGGAAATGGGAGAAAGAGAAGGGGGTTCTGTAGAGCACCATCACTAACAAAACCTATGATCACCCACAGTGTGTACTTGAAAAGCCAAAAGGGCCCACCCTGAGTGAATACAAAGAGCAGGTGTGAAGCCTAGGGAATCAGAGCACTAGATAAGTATCCAAAGGAAGGAGCCAAACATTGCACCTGTCAGAGCTAGAACTCTTCTGGAGGCAAGAAGATAGAGAAAAAATGGCTTGCTGGTGGAATAGTGTCACAGCCATTAATCGAATGCCCCCCCCCCCCCCAAAGCTAGGTTCTTGAATTAAATTGTACCTCATTGTTCCAACACAAGAGGGTGCTCTTGAGCCAGTCAACCAAATAAGGCATCCAAATTTTGGCACCATAGCACTGAGTCCAAATAGCATATTACCATTGATCCAGTAAACCTGGGGATACCCTATCATGATGAGGAAAAAAACAAAACAACAACGACAACAACTAAACCAAACCAAACCAACAAACAAAGAAACAAACAAACAAAACTACCCACAGCATCCGTTTGAAGATACAATAAGAGAAAATCAATCATCTAAACTTTTTTTCATTACCTTATCATTCTTAACTTGGGGTGGGGGTGGGGCAGGGTCCCTCAGCTCCTGGGTGGAGGTGAGAGGACAGTTAGCCTCCGTCAGTTCTTTCCTTCTGGTATGCAGGACCCAGGGATGACACTCAGGTTTTCTGGCTTAGTAGCAAGCTTTTTTACCTACTGGGCCATCTCCTCAGTCCTAATTTTATATTTCTTTTTCCTTTTATTTCTTTTGTTTTTTAAAAACTATCTTTCTAAAGATTTATTTACTTATTTTATGCATACGAGTACACCACCATTACTCCCTTCAGACACACCAGAAGGGAGCACCAGACCCCATTACAGATGGTTGTGAGCCACCACGTGGTTGCTGGGAATTGAACTCAGGACCTCTGGAAGAGCAGTTGGTGCTCTTAACCACTGAGCCACCTCTCCAGCTCTCATTTTATTTCTTTATTGCTTGTTTGCTTTTGTTTTTGGTGACCTTGAACTACAAGTAGAGCCAAGGACTGCTTCGAACTCTTGATTCTCCTGCCTCCAACTCCAGACTGCTGGTACTAGATGCTTGTAACCATACACCCTGGGGAGTCAAACCTGTTTTTAAAGGCTTGTACATCTTTATTTCTGTGTATGCACTGCTTGCCTGCATGTATGCCTGTTCGTTCTCTCTCTCTCTCTCTCTCTCTCTCTCTCTCTCTCTCTCTCTCTCTCTCTCTCTCTCTCTCTCTCTCTCTCTGTGTGTGTGTGTGTGTGTTACCCAGGAAAGCCAGAAGATACCATCAGATTCCCTCTCTCTCTCTCTCTCTCTCTCTCTCTCTCTCTCTCTCTCTCTGTCTGTCTGTGTGTGTGTGTGTGTGTGTGTGTGTGTGTGTGTGTGTTACCCGGGAAAGTCAGAAGATACCATCAGATTCCCTCGCTCTGTCTCTCTCTCTCTCTCTCTCTCTCTCTCTCTCTCTCTCTCTCTCTCTCGTCTGTGTGTGTGTGTGTGTGTGTGTGTGTGTGTGTGTGTGTGTGTTACCCAGGAAAGCCAGAAGATACCATCAGATTCCCTCGACCTGGAGTTACAGATGGTTGTTAGCTGCTAAATAGGTTCTAGGAACTAAACCCAGATCCTCTGGAAGAACTCTTAACTACTGAGACATCTCTCTAAACCTTTTTAAAATAGGTATATCTTTATTTATTTGGTGTCTGTATGTGGTGTTGGGAATTGATGTCAGGGCCTTGCACATGTTAGGCAAGTGATCTACCACTGGGCTATACCCTAGCCTCTAAGAGTCAAAACTTTTCAGTGGATAAATATAACCATCCCGTGATAACAAGAACCACAAAGCAGAGGAATTTGGGCTGCAGAGATGGCTCAGTGGCTAAGAGCACTTGTTCTTGCAGAGGATCCAGGGTTGGTTCCTGAGATCCAAATGATGGCTCACAACCATCCATCTATAAGTCCAGTTTAGGATGTCCAGTGCCCTCTTCTGGCCTCCAGAGGCACAAGGCATGCACAAGCATGTATGCTTTTCTTTTAACAAACTACAGGAGATGGAAAAAATCACTGATAGAAACAGGAAAGTGTGAAAGGAATGTTAACTGAACTCAAGGAAGACACCGAAGAGAAAAGAAAGACTCATTCCAGAAGAGAAGAGTAAATTGTAAGGTCCTCAGGGGTTTTAAGGCTATGGTCAGGAGCATCTGGAGTTCAAGGCCATTCTCAGCTACATATAAAGTTGAAGGCCAGCAGGTGTCCCATGAGACTCTAAGTAAATAAATAAATAAAGCATAGTAAGAAGTCAGGACTCGTGGTATATGACTGTAATCCCAGCAACTTCGGAGGCTGTGCCAGGAAGCACACATTTAAGGCCAGCATCAGTAATTAGTAAGACTCTGTCTCAAAATAAATTGACAGGGGGCTGGGGTACAAGGTAATAGTGGAACCAGTTTCCTAGCATACAGGGGAGTTTGGTTTCAGTCCTCAGCACTGCAAGACAAAAGCACAAACAGGTAAAAGACATAAGCAATGCCAATGAAAAGAAGCTAAGAAAACCCAAATGAAGTCCAATGAGTGAAGGGGTTAAGGTGGGCTCAGTATATCCAAAATGTCTTTTAAAAAACAAAAGAAAACCATGGCACACAACTCATGTTTAAATTCATCACAATTGAAACAGAACTCTCAGAAAACTAAAGACTATCTAAATGTATGTACCAAACAATCCTCCCACGTCCTTGAGAACATCTGTAACTAAAGGGAAGCCTCAATAAACCTGCTAGCTTCTCTTTCTTTCAGTCCATTTTAAAATTTCTAATTTTTGGAGGTCATGCAGCTGCGCAATATATTATTAGTCTCCCACTAGCCTTGCTGTCAACACCACTTCTGCTGTGTAGCTAATGAGGATAATGGTTGCCTAGGTAACTTTTCAGGAACATGGAGTCCACTTTTGCTGAAAGCACTGAGCCCCGCACATGTCCAATGAGTGACTAACTCAGTACAAAAGCTTGGCCTCTCTGCCTTCTAATCGCACATCTCTTTTGCTGCCTTGACCTTTAGGTCAGACTGTTTTCTCTCAATTCTGCATGTAGATAGATGAGCCATTTAAAAATGGTTTGTGTAGAACTAACAAGGTTGATTTGACCTCAAGTTACTGAATGTCTCCTCCCTTTCAAGAATGAGCACACCAAGATAACAAACAGTGATTAAAACAACATTCTGTTCCAGGTTATTGGAACAGCCCCTGGAGATGTACAGACATCAATTCTTCCCTGCGTAATCTTCTCCAGATCCTTCCTATAAAGCCCTTTGGCAAACCTGAGCTCTCTAACAAGGTTTATGTTGCTTCCCAGCTTTTCTTTTTCTTTGTTTTGGTTTTTTTTTCCTCTTTCAAGGCAGGGTTTCTCTGTGCAGCCCTGGCTGTCCTGGAACTTTCTCTGTAGACCAGGCTGGCCTTGAATTAACAGAGATCTGCCTGCCTTTGCTTCCCTAATGCTAAGACAAAAAGGCATGGGCCACCATGCTCAGCACCCTTCACGTTCTTTGTTTGGTAGTTTTCCACATAAATCTTTTTCCTCGTCTCAACCACTGGTCCTTGATCTATTGGCCTTTTCCAGAAAAAAAAAAAAGCAAATTTGGATTTGGTGACTCATTGACAGTCAACTCTGGAACAGGGCTAAGCCAAACATATGTTGATGATAAAGAACCAAATACAGTCAGCCAAGCATGATGATGCAGGCCTGAAATCCTACCATTCAGGAGGCTGACACAGGAGTATCACAAGCTACAAGTCAGCATGGGCAACACCACGAGACTCCATCTCATAAAGAAAAATAAAATTATTATAATCCAAAAATAATAACCCTACAGAACCCATAAGAAAAGAAAAACAGAAGGGACCAACATACCTGAGATAATACTGAAAGAGAGATTCAGGGTGAAACTACTATAAAGAAATTCAAGTAAAAGAGTAAAAGTGGGAGAAGATGGCTCAGGGGGTATGTGTCTGCCACCAAGCCCAATGACCTGAGTTCAAGTCCAAGATCCACATGCTGGAAGGAGACAACTGATTCCTGCATGTTCTTTTCTGATCTTCATACATGCTCCATGGTGCACGCACACACACGTGCACACACTCAAATTTTAAAAAATAAAAAAAAAAAAAATGAACCAAAGTTTCCATTTTATTCATTCAAGACCTGAGGAAATTTTGTATTCAATAGCTCTTTCTGAAGATACTACCTAAATGGTACATCTAAGATTGGAAACCTAGCAAAGAACAAGATATTCATAGTTGAATAGGTTTCATTATAAACCTACCACATTCTTCAACTCTTAACTGTGCACCCCAAAAAAGGTGGTTAAGAGTTGAATAGCATAGAAACTGGGCCTAGGTGGTGCAGGCATGTAATCCTAGTCAGGAGGCTGAGTGAGGAGGATGCCAAGTTCAAGACCAGTGTGGATTGCTGAGCACTAAACCCTGTATCTAGTCCTTAAGTATGACTATCCTAGTTAAATGGTTTCCCATATGTCTCCTTGAGCCCCTTCTTATAAATATTCCATGTATCACATCAGACAGGCTCCATGTTATCAACCTTTCTTCTCTCTCTCTCTCTCTCTCTCTCTCTCTCTCTCTCTCTCTCTTCCTCCTCTTCCTCCTCCTCCTCCTCCTTCCCCAGCCACCAGCCCTGGGCCACTCATTGCATAATACCTCTTGATTCTGTGCTTTGGAATCTGATGTGGCAGCTTTAACATCAGCCCACACAGAAATACTGACCCTTCCTGTTGAGCTAGCTGCCCCACTTCCAGCCAGGGCATCTAGGGCCTCCTCAACTTGTTACCAATCTCCCATGGTGCTGTTATTTACATAACAAATTCACTGGTAGGGGCAACAATACATCTTCAGTCAGAAATTGATACTGAAAGATTTTTTTCTCTTTTTCAGTAGATAGTTAAATTAAAAGATTTTTTTTTTTCAATTCCAAATTGTAGCATCTGCTTTAGGGCTTTCTTCATCACAGAAGAACATACAGGAGGAAAAAAAAACATGATTCTGGCTTTTTACTTGAGGCCTGTTTTTTTTTTTTTTAATTTTTTTAAAAAAAAAAATCATATTAAGGCAATCTCCATCTGTCCCTGTTTAATTAAAAAAAAATTAAAAAATAGTATCAGCCAAGCACAGTGGCACATGCCTATAATCCCAGGAATTGTTTGGCAGAGACAGAAGTTCAAGGCGGCACTCCATAGCAAGATCCTGCCTCAAAAAGATCGGTATCGTAAATAAGCATTGAATTAGTCCAGACTATTCTCGGGACACATTAATTAAGACAATAGTATGGGTGTTACTGAGATGGCTCAGCAGTGTTAGATACAGGGAGTAATGTGGGTGTCACTCAAAGGAACACATCGTTTGTGTGCCCAAGTAGCCTGTTTAAGCCAAGTAGCCCGGCAAATAGATTCTATTTTGTACGTTTTTAATTACTTTATTTTCTATGTATGGGTGTTTTGCCTGTGTGTATGTTTGGTGCCTGCAGAGGCCAGAAGAGTGATTCAGATCCCTGGAAATGGAGTTACAGGCAGTTTGTAAACCACAGCCTGGATGCTGGAAATCTAACCCAGGACCTCTTGAAAGAACAGCCAGTGCTCTTAACCACTGAGTTGTCCCTCCAGGCCCAGAGTTCTTTTTGTAAAAAAGAAATTCCTTTTATACCAAGACTCAAACTGGGCCACCCAGTACACTTGACCAAGATGATTTCCATCTTTAACCCATGACTAAGGTGGTGACTACGTCTCATCCCGTTGGTGGGAGTTTGACCTCACATTCTGATTTGATTGACTAATTGGCACATAGGGAAAGGGCAACACTCAGGATATGAATAATTTTTCTGGACTGACAACCTTTTGATTATTTCTCTTACTTTTCTGATTTATAATATAATTACATTAAGCCAGGCGGTGGTGGCACATGCCTTTAATCCCAGCACTTGGGAGGCAGAGGCAGGTGGATTTCTGAGTTTGAGGCCAGCCTGGTCTACAGAGTGAGTTCCAGGACAGCCAGGGGGTACACAGAGAAACCCTGTCTCGGAAAACCAAATATATATATATATATATATATATATATATTAAATTACATTATGTTCCCCTTCTCTTTCCTCCCTCCAAGCCCTCCCATACATCCCCTCACTCTCTTTTAAATCCATGGCCATTATTTTTTATTATTTGTTGTTAAATACACACACACACACACACACATCCCTAAATGCATAATACAACTTAAGGATTGTGGTAGTTCACTAAAGTGGTGATTTTAGATTTTAGATTCTCCTCCAGGACCAATGACTTCCTTAGCCCTGGATAATTGGCAAGGTTTCTGAAGTGAGACATGATTTCCTTTTTGTTGGACAGGTCCAATTAGAAGGAGAAAACTGACTCCGGTGAGGTGTCCTCTGACCACCACACATGTTCCTGATGTGTACACACCCACACAAATTAACAGTAATAAAGTCAATAATTTAAGAGGATCATACAGTTTTCTACCTATTACTCATCTATTAACTCAGTAACTATTAGAAGGAGATAGGTGCATAATTCAGTGATATGGCAAAAACTTACCATGCACAAATTCCTGAATTGTATCCCTAGCACATAAATAAATAAATAAATAAATAAATAAATAAATTTCATCATACAGAACTATCCTATCCCATGAATGAATCTCACTTGATCTTGGCTAATGAGCTATGAGATTATCTTTGTTAAATGTCTTTAAAGGATTTTTATGGCAATATTTTTGAAAAAGTATCTCATGTAGCCTAGAATGGTCTCAAACTACTCATGTAGCAGAAAATGAATTTGACCTTGAACTTAGCCTCTTGCCGTTGGAGTACTGTGATTACAGGTGCATTCCACTATGCCCAGCTTGTAGCAATATTTTAAATGATAGTTCATCAAATTTTGTTTGAACAGTCAATTTTTCCTTGACTTACTTGTTTTCTAACTAATCATCATCTGTGCCAAGAAGAGAGCTCAAGGGCAGGGCAGCGTATGGTGTGCACCCCTTTAATTCCAGCACTCAGAAAGGTATAGGCAGACAGATCTTATTGAGTTCCAGGCCAGTCTGGTGTACATAGTGAGTTCCAGAACAGCCAAGGCTATCAATAAAGACACGACCCTATCAATAAAGACAAGACCCTATCAATAAAACAGAAGAGGAAGGCAGAAGAGGGAAGAGAAGGAGGAAGAGGAGGAGGAGGAGGAGGAAGAGGAGAGCTCAAGCCAGCTGTGGTGGTGCACGTCTGTAACTGCAGCACTTGAGAGGCAACAGCAGGTCTATCATCAAAAGGTCAACATCACCCTGGTCTATATAATGAGTTCCAGGACAGTCTTGGTTACATATCAAGACCCTGTTTCAAAACAAAAAGGGGAACAAATGGAAGAAAGCCAGGCACAGTGAACATGGGCCCTGCCCAGGCCAGGAGTCCTACATATACTATGTCCTACTACAACATGTGGAGTCTTTACATGGCCCACTGCCCTCAATCCCAGTGGCCAGAAAGCTGGGAGATACTCTCTTCCTAGTTCAGGATTCATATCCAGACCTAGATGGCCTCAACTTACTAAACAGATAATCCTTCCAGGGGACAAAACAAAATCAGTCCAAGTAAGATCTGTAATACAGTTCAGGTTATGGGGACAGGGACAGGTCCCACATAGTCTATACGAGAAATAGCAGAGCATTGCAGAGCGTGCTGAACACGGTGATGTGTGGCTAGTTCCTTAGCTCTTGGAAAATGAAGCCAGGAGAATCAGGAGTTTGAAGCCAGCTAAGGCTTCATAGCGACTGTGAGGCCAGCCTGGGCTACATGAGAGCAAAAGAAGAAGAAAAAAAAAACAGTGGTGTCCTTCAGGTCAGATCTTTGCACATTTTTTTGCCCCCATACAATGTTTTCTGTCTCCTTTCACTTTCCCTTCCTCCCTCCCTTCCTCCCTCCCTCCCTCCCTCCCTCTTCTTCCCCCCTTCCTTCCACTCTGTTTAAATTGAGCCAAGATTTAAAAATGAGAAGATTTCACTGTTGAAAACACAATCTGGATTTGTTCAGAGTCTCTTAGAAGTTAGGAAATATGGCAGCGCTCAACTGCTTTCCTGTGCAGCTACATCACAATAGCAGCTGCCTCTACTTCGTTCCATTCACAATTCCGTTCCAATGTTGGCTACCATTTACCACTGTGCTTATACTATTTGTTTTTCTCTCATATTAGACTATTTTTTCTGAGTCTATGCTTCCATGGGGTTATGTTTTTGGGGAAAAATGGGAGTTGTTTTTTCTATTTATTTTTGAGACCGGGTTACTTGTATCCCAAGCTGGCTTCAAACTTGCTATATACCCAACCAAGAATGATCTTGTACTTCTGATCCTCCTGCCTCCACCTCCCATGGAAATGCTGGAATTCTATGTATCTACAAGCAGCTTTAGTTTATACAGCACTGGGGATACAGCCCAGGACTTTGAGCATGGTCGTAGGCAAGTATTTTACCTCCTAAGATGCATTCTCCCGCTCTAGAGATGATTTACTTATACAAATAATAAATGTTCATCCACAGTTAAACGTATACATGCCCAGTCTGTGTATCCATTCATTTATCTGCAGACATCTGAGTTACTGATTTCCCACTACTCAGCAAATATGAGCCAATTCCTCCAACGAACGTAATCACATATAAATCCTATGTCTGTGCTCATTCAAAACACATCAGTATCCCCCTATATTGTGGTCATACAATATATGACTAACCCACTGCCCTTTAAGCTCTGAAACAGTATCTTTATAGACCACAAGCTGTGGTTTAGATATAGTTTTAGTTTAGACATGTGCTAAAGGTGTATGTGCTAGAATTTTGGTCCTCATGATGGATGTCTTGTTACTGTCAGTCTGTCTTAATCCAATGTCTCTGAGTCTTATTTAGAGAAATGAAGGACGATGCATAAGTAGGGAGGCAGCAAGGGATTTTATACCGAAACATAGAGTAAATAAACAGCAAAGGAACAATGGACTCTTTACCCAATGGATTTACTCAAGAGCCCTGGTCACTGGGTCTCCATTTTGCTGGTCCAGAAAGAAGAGTCGATTGCTAGGTGTTTAGGATTTCTATTGCTGTGATGAAGTGTCATGATCAAAAGCAACTCGGGGAGGAAAGGGTTTGTGTGGCTTACACTTCCATATCACAGTCCATCACAAAAGAAAGTCAGGACAGAAACTCAAGGTGGGAAGTAAAGCAGAGTTCATGGAGGAGTGCTGCTTACAGGCTTACTCCCTATGGCTAGCTCAGGCTCCTTTCTTATACACCATCTGCTCAAGATTAGGACCACTCACAATGGGCTGAGCCGTCCCACATCAATCATTAATGGAGAAAAGGTACCACGGGCTCGCCCACAGGCCAATCTGTTTGGGGCATTTTCTCAGTTGAGGCTCTCTCTTTCCAAACGACTCTACCTTGTGTCAGGTTGACAAACACTAAACAGCACACTGGGTGTGAGGCATAAGTGGTTTTCTGTTTTGATTAATAGGCTAAGGTTGTGTAAGCCTTTGTTCACTGTGCATGCCCTTTTTCAAGTATCATATTTTAATCTTATGCTTGCACAATCATGCATAGGCATAGAATGCATAGGCATAAGTGCCTTTCCTGAAAGTACATTCAGAGGGTACAGTTTGTCTTACTATACACATGTATCTAACACCAGTCCCAGGCTCGATTGCCCACTGTCTCTAGTTTTAGGATACATTGCAGAATGTGTTTAGCCACAAAAGACGGAGGTGGTAATGTGTTGCTAGGAAGCTATCGGGACAGAGTGACCAGTTGTTTTGTTTCAAGCAGCTTGATGTAGGTGAGGGTCTTGGATTGCTAAGTGCCTTGTAAGAAAGGGATGGGGAGAGCTCAAGCTAGGCGGAGCTGCAGGTTGCCATGCTATCCCTATGCTTGTCTGTCTCCATATGGAGATGCAGTGGAAACTCCAAGGGGTGGGGTTTAAAGCTAGGTATGGTGGTACATGCTTATAATACCAGCACAGAGAAGACAGGGGCAAGGCCAGCAAGACAGTGACAGAAATGAGGCCCTATCTGAAAATTACAAAACAAAATAAAAAAGAATCAAGGTGCTGGGCTGTGGTGGGGCACACCTTTAACCTCAGCACTAGGGAAGCCAAGGCAGGCAGATCTCTGTGTTCAAGGCCAGCCTGGTCTACTGAGTGAGTTCCAGGCCAGCCAAGGCTATTACACAGAGAAACCCTGTCTTGTGGGGGGTGGGGAGAATTAGTGGGGCTTAGTAAAAGACAGTTGTGCTGTCATAGCAGTAGGCTTAGAAGTGGTTTCTGTTTGTTGTGCATTATTACTTGTGAGTATGGGTTACTTATAAGGTGGGTTCAGCATCCTCAGCTCTCTCTGGCTTCTTTCCTCACTATTTGATCTCTGTTCTATACTCATACCATGAGGCCATCTGTCATGCTGTGATATAGCCAGAAGGCCCTCACCATAGCTGAGCACATGCTCTCCAACTTCCAAAACTTAAGCTAGATAAACCTCTTTTCTGTATAAAGCTATGAGCTCTGGGTATTTTATTAAAACAATACTAAAGACACTGTGACATAGAAATATGACATATTTTGACAAATCATATGATGGTGATTTGATGGTGAGTCTGTTGTTGTTTGTTGTTGTTGCTTTTTTGAGACAGGGTTTCTCTGTGTAGCCTTAGGTGTCCTGGACTCTTGGCCTCAGACATCCATCTGCTTCTGCCTCCCAAGTGCTGGGATCAAAGACATGCACCACCACCACCCTGCAGGTCAATCTTGATGGTAATTGGATGAGATTTAGAATCACCACAGAGGGCCAGGTGTGGTGGCAAATATCTTTAATCCCAGTACTTTGGGAGGCAGAGGCAGTAGGATCTTTTTGAAGCCAGCATGATCTATATAGCAAATTACTGAACAGCCAGGACTACATTGTCCAAAACAAAAAATGGAAATAAGTCTCTGGGTACATCTGTGAGAGATTATCTAGATCAGATTGAGGTGTGGAAAACCCACTCAAAATTAGGGTATAATCATTCTATGGGCTGGTGTCTCAGACTGAAGACAAAAGACAGAGAAATACATCATCCTCTGTTCCTGACTGACTGTAGGTGCATTTGACTAGCCATCTCCTGATCCTGCTGCTTCCATGTCATAATGAGTTGTATCTTCTAGAACAATACCTAAGTCATCCCTTTCTCATTTAAGCTGCTTTCTCATTTAAGCTGCTTTTTACAGGCACGTGGTTGTAGCAAGAAGATAAGTAAGTAGTATAAATATCAGCAAAACACATTATGGGCTATACTATATAGCCCTATCCCAGTGTGTGAAGGTAGGTCCTTCAGTGTATGATAGACAAACACAGAATCATAGCTTCCTGTGATTTACCCAACTATAACATAAATACCGACACTGGTTTTATTGATGGCTAGTTCACAGCAAACTAAGTGGCAACATGATAAAAGGGTCTGCAATCTAAATAATTAGCTCAGCCTTCCCAGACGTGGAATATGCATCATATATATGAATAAATACATACATGCATATATATGAATACATACCTGCATGCACATACATGCATACACAAACACACATGCATAAACTATGCATAAATACACAATGCATACATGCATAAATATGCATACATGCATACATGCATAGATATGCATACATGAATACGTGAATAAATATGCATATATGAATACATGCATACATGTATAAATATACATACATGAATGCATGCATAAATATGCATACATGCATAAATGCATACGTGCATAAATATACATACATGACTACATGCATAAATATGCATACATGCAAAAATATACATACATGACTACATGCATAAATATGCATACATGACTACATGCATAAATATACATACATATGCATAAATATGCATACATACATATATGCATAAATATGCATAAATATGCATACATGCATAAATATGCATACATGACTACATGCATGAATCTGCATACATGCATAAATGTATACATGCATAAATATGCATACATTCATAAATATGCATACATGATTACATGCATAAATATGCACACACGCATGAATATGCACATATGAATACATACATTCATGCATAAATATGCATGCATGAATATATACATAAGCATGCATATATGAATACATGCATACATGCATACAAGTATAAATATGCATATAGGCACGCATACTTATGCATATATGAATATATGCATAAATATGCATAAATATGCATATTTGAATACATGCATATATGCATAAATATGCATATTTGAATACATACATATATGCATATATGCATAAATATGCATATTTGAATATATACATATATGCATATATGCATAAATATGCATATTTGAATATGTGCATAAATATGCAACATGAATATATGCATAAATGTGCATATATGAATATATGCATGGATATGCATATATGAATATATGCATAGATATGCATGTATGCATATTTATGCATGCATGCATGCGTAAATATGCATAAATGTGCATGCATATTTATGCATAAATAAATTATGCATGAATAGTATGCATAAATGCATAGATATGCATGAATGCATAGGTGTGCATACATGCATAATGCATAATGCATAAATGCATGTATGCATGCTTGTCTGATTGTATATATGCATAATTGCATACATGCATGAATGCATATGTGTATAGACACATGAATACATAAATACATGAATGCATAAATATGCATATATGCATATATAATTATATGTATAATTATGTATTTTATTATATTATATTATTATATTATGTTTATCATATTATATATTATTATATAATTATATTATATGTTATATGTTATGTTTTATGTTTTATATTTTATATTTTATATATAATTACATAATTATATGTATTATGTTATATATTATATATTATAATTATATATGCATATATATAATTATATTGACTATATCATTTTTTACATAGTCCCTAATCTTTGCAGGAGGCATCTCCTATAGGCTACCTTTGAACATGGACTATTATATAGGGAGAGTGGCTGTATCAATCAATCTAGGTATGTCTATGCTGATTTTTGTCTCTTTTTTCTTTCTCTTTTAACTCAATGATTTGAAATCACAGTGATTTGACTAAGAGTTAAATTCTGTTGGTAGAATGCTGAAGAAAGAGCTCAGTGGTTAAGAGCACTAGCTACACTTGCAAAGAACCCCATTGAAGTTCACAGTGCCCACATTAGAAGGCTCAAAACCTGTAGCTCCAGGTCCAAGTGATCTAATGGCCTCTTCTGTCCTCTGTCAGGGGCAGCCCTGCTTATACACTGAAGGCCTAAAATCAGCCATAGGCCTAAAATCAGCAATAGGCCTGACATACATGCCTGCAAACACAAAGTCTTGGGTCTCTGTGGAAAAACACTGAAACAGATAGCTATAAGATATTGTAAACAGGCAGCTTTGGTGGAAATTTACCAGCCGGGATGAGAACAAGTAGTCATAGGTCTTGTGGATAGTCATAGACCTTGGGTAGCCTTGGTGGATAGTACCAACTTAGATAAGGACAAATGAATCATAGGCGGAGTCATAGTGACCTGTCCCTTAACCTTCACCCAGCTGACACTGTTCTGGAAGATATCTGTACTCCCCCTGAACACCTGTGCTCCTGCATCATCCCCTTCCCCACATCCTGCCTTTTTGTGTATATAACCCCTGTGTGAAAAAAGTAAAATAAGAGATTTGATCAGCCTATAGACAAGCCACTGTTCTTTACATCTGCCTGTTTCCCCCCTTCTCTCTTTCAGGTGACCTCCCGGACCCCTGTTCAATGCCTTGCTGGCTGGGACAGTCCTCCATGGGAATCTGTACTCAAGGGCACACACTCCACCCGTGACATATGTACAATTATGATTTATTTGTTTGTTTGTTTGTTTGTTTTAACATTTATTAATTTGTGTGTGTATGGGTGTTTTGCCTGCATGAATCTCTGTGCACCACGGGTATGCCTGGTGCCTGAAGAGGGCGTCAGATCTCTAGAACTGGAGTTACACAGATGCTTCTAAGCCGCCATATCCTCTGGGACGACAGCCTGTGTTCTGAACCATCTCTCCAACCACACATATACATAAAAATAAATAAATCCAGGTGTTGGTATGCATGTTTAGGCCCAGCGTGGAGAAGTAGCCTGTGAGTTTGAGATCTGCCTGGCCTACAAAATGAATTCAGGCCAGCCAGGGCTACAAAGTGAGACCCTAACTCAAAAGACAAAGAAAACAGTCCTTAAAATACTTACTTTTCATTCCTATTATACCTAATGTAGTTCAGAAAAATGGACTCTGTTCATTGCATTCAGCAAATTACAACTAGGCCAAGGAAGTGAGCTGGATCAGTGGGTAGTATTTGCTGTGAGGTCTGGTGATGTAAGTGCTAAGCCCAGGATCACATGTGAAATCACAGTACACCAGTACACTTATCTCTACATGCCTCTACACACTCTTCCTTTTTCTACTCTACAGTTTGTAACTTCTGCCTACAACTATGTAGAAACAACACTAAACAGGGTTTAGTTCTGTCCAAAATCTTAACTGAGGAATGGGGATGGAGTTGGGACAGTACTTGCTTAGGCTACACAAAGCCTTGAACTTATCCTCAGTACTACAAGAATAATAGTGTAAAATAAACAAACCTCCTGGTTGAACTGTCTCATTAATCCTAATCACTGATCCGTGAATACTGTGGAGGTGTTTGCATGCATAGTTATCTCATATGCAAATAACAAGAATTTAAATTTATCCTCTAAGAACCTTGTATTATTTTTACCTGCATACCATGATTGTTGTTCATTTTTGTTTTTTTTCAAACAGGATCTCATGTGCCTCACATTGGCCTCAAATGCACTATGTAGATCAGACTGGATTTGAAACTCCTGATCCCCCTTGCCTGTCCCCCACAAGTGCTGGGATTCCAGGTGTGCACCACCACACCTGGATAAGCTTATACTAATTTTATCCTTATCTTGTCATTAGAGCTTGTAGATGATTTCTATTTACATGCGTGCACATGTAGGTGTGCGGGTATGCACATCTATGTAGGTGCCAACAGAAGACAAAAGGGGGTGTCAGATCCCCTGGAACTGGAGTTAGAGGCAGTTCTGAGCCACCTGATGTGGGTTCTGGAAATCAAACTCCGGTCCTTCTGAGGAACAGCAAGCACTCTTAACTGCTGAGCCATCTCTCTAAGTCTCAGAAATCGATTTTTCAGGACTAAGTCTGGCAAATGAGAGGGCACTTCATGGCTGAAGAGGACCATTCTTAAGGATCTGCCACACCAGGCTCAGCTGGGGAACCTTAGGAGTCACCTCAATACCCCAAGCCCCTTACACAATCTAACAACAACAACAACAAAAAGGAGGAGGCTCAACTGTGCAGTGACACAATCCCACTGTGTGCGGTGACACACAACTGGGGAAATGATCTGCCTATCTCTTACCTGCCCCTTCCCCCACACATATCCAGGCTATCCTTCTTTTGTTATTCTTTATTAAGAAGTAATGCCCACAAACACATCCTCATCCTCCATCCTAAGGGTCTGTGTCCTGACTTCCAGGACAATGCAATCATTGCTACTATTTTTTTTTTTTCTTTTCTTCAAAGAAGTATATTTACTTGGCCAGGGGTTGTGGTGCATATCTTTGATCCCAGCCCTCAGGAGACAGATGTAGGCCAATCTCT